>NC_090439.1:1130466685-1130767685 GCF_031143425.1 Pleurodeles waltl
GCTGTGACCTCTCCCCAAGACGACAGGCGTGTGTAGTAGGGTGTGTGCAGGACTGTCTTCCTTACGGAGTCCTCTCCACAAGGTGACAGGTGTGCACAGCAGGGTGTGCTGGCCTCTCCACTGACACCTCTCCCCTAGGGGATGGGTATGTGTAGTAGGTTGTGGGGAGGGACTAGCCTCTTCGCTGGGACCTTTCTTCACTGGCCTCTCCACTGACACCTCTCCCCTAGGGGATGGGTATGTGTAGTAGGTTGTGGGGAGGGACTAGCCTCTTCGCTGGGACCTCTCTTCACTGGCCTCTCCACTGACACCTCTCCCCTAGGCGATGAGTGGGCATAGTAGATTGTGGGAAAGACCTGACCTCTCCACTAACACCCCACCCCTTGGTAGCAGGTGCATACTAGAGCATGGTGAGACACTGGTCTCTGCCTTGAGATCTCTCCCCCGGGCAACAAGTTGCCCTAGTATGGAGTGGGGATGTACTGCCCTCTCCATGGAAACCTCCACCAGTGTGATTTGTGCCATTCGTATGCATAGTACTGTGTGTGGAGGGACTGGCCTCTTTGCTGAGACCTCTCACCAGAACCCCAGAATGACTGGTGTGCACAGTAGGGTGTGTGGACAGACTGGCCTCTCCACTGACACCGGTCCCCAAGTCAATGGGTGTGCGTAGTGCGGTGTGGAGAGGGACTAGCCTCTCTTTTTGTCACGATGTTGTGAAAGCCCTACAAGAATTCCATGTGAGCTCCTGCAGTGTTGCAATAGTTTTTCCTACAAGAATTTACAGTTTGCTTCGTTACTCTACTAATTCTTCATAGACTTCCTTTCAAATACTAGTGGGTCAGAATGACTTCATCATGCCCTCCTATATAGCTTTTTCTGATTATTTTCACAAAACCAGGATTTTTTCCCTATATATTCAGTAATGGCGGTTATTTGATTTCTGTTTCTCCAACAGTCAACCAATCACAGCGTGAGTACCGCAGGACTTGCAGAAGCCTTTCACTCCCGTGAGATGGCCGATGGCAAAATAAACTCCCCTCGGCCAATCGGATGGCTCGGTTTTTGATTTTGCACAACCACAGGACTCGCGTGAGACCCAACCATCCAGATATGCAAATATTTTTTAACCTTAATTTCTCATAAAATGACTGAACAGATTTTCCCATCAATCATGAAAGGCATGCTCTCCGGACCAGGATCCAGCTTCGAGCCAATTTGACATAATTTCGTTCAGCCGTTGTGGCTCTAGTGTGTTCAAAAATCCCTATGGAAATTGGATGGGGGGGTTTGTGTTTTGGGACTCCCCCTATTTTCTCATCCCCCCCCTTGATGCATCCTCCAGGACCTTTCCATAAAGCAACTGAGAAAAAAAAATCATTTTCTAGGGAATTTTCGTGAAGATTCGCCAAACTGCACTAAAGTTATTAGCAAATCATAAAAGGTGTGGCAGCAGTGGTACAGATCACTGCACTTTCCATAAGTAGGGAATGTATACAGAGGGTACAAGTAATATGCTCAACAGGAGATGGTACTATGCTACCCAAATAGTGTCAGTAAAGTGTGAGAGAAACACAGAACACACCCAGAGCATGTGAAGCGGTCCTTTAAACAGTAAAAGACTATCAAGTTGGTCGAATAAGTAGCCTGAATCCACAAATTCATGGCAATTTTTTTTTTAAATGAGCGCAGACTCCCATGCTCTTTTTTTTTCATTTGCCACCACTCGGTGGGCCAGGTCCCAGGGGGAATATTATTTTGTAATGTAGGTAGGGGGCCCCGGGGACTGCAACTCCATGGGCCTGGCTGACAGTAAACACAGGAAGGAAAGCCTCATCTCCCAGGGCCCATGAGAATCTGAGAATGGGGAGGGGAGCATCTGGGTCGATTTTGGCACCGGGGACCCATTCCCAGGAGCCTGGCCCAAATACAATACGGGGAAGCCGCGCAGCCCGGTTCCCCGGCCAATTTCAGCTCCAGGGACCACATTTTCTGGGGCACAGCTGATATGCACAGTAGGGAGGGGTGTTGCATGGTCCCCCTCCCTGGTTTATTTTGGCCCTGGGGCGTCCATCCCCTAGGGCCTGGTTATGAAAAAATAAATGGGAATAC
This sequence comes from Pleurodeles waltl, assembly GCF_031143425.1. NCBI lineage: Eukaryota > Metazoa > Chordata > Amphibia > Caudata > Salamandridae > Pleurodeles > Pleurodeles waltl. Next base: position 1,130,468,798 of record NC_090439.1, read on the forward strand.
GGGACTGCATGGCCCCCCTCCCTGGGCCCAGGTGTGTCATGTAATGAGAGAGGGGGTCCACTCAGCCCCCTCCTGGAACCATTAATGGCCCTGAAAACTCCATCCCCCAGGTCCGTGCTTCTGCTATCCCTTGACCCAAGGGTAGGTCGCTCCCCCTGCCGCAGCAGCTCCACCAACCCAGGCTCCTGAGACCTCCTAGCAAGCCCAGCGAATTCACAGTAAGTACCCCCCCCCCACCGCCCAGCCCCTCGCCCTGCCCCGCGCTACTCACCTCCTCTCCTGCTTCTTTTCTTCATCTCTGATCTTCCTCTGTGCTCTTCTTCTGTATTCTTCATCTGTACTCTTCTTTCTTCCCTGCTCCCCGTCTTCTGTCTTCTATGTGCTTCTTTCTCTCTCCTCTGCACCGCGACCTGCGTGTGCTTTCTTCTTCTGTCTCCCTCTTCTTGGCTCTTCTCTCTGCTGCTCGTCGCTCCTCTTATTCTTTACCTTCTTCTGTGATCTTCTCTCTTCTGATCTTCCGCTCCTCTGCTTCTTTACCTTCTTCTGTGATCTTCTCTCTTCTGATCTTCTGCTCCTCTTCTTCTTTACCTTCTTCTGTGATCTTCTCTCTTCTGCTCTTCTCTCTTCTGCTCCTCTTCTTCTTTTACCTTCTTCTTGGATCTTCCCGCGTCTGCCCTCCTGCTCCTGACTCGTCTCTCTGACCTCCCTCACTCGCCACCCCCTCTGTAACGCCCCTATCTACCTATCTTTCTATCTTTCTCCCTCACTCGCCACCTCCTCTGTAACCCCCCTATCTTCCTATCCTTTTACCCTTCTATCTCTCACCCTCACTCACCTCCACCTCTGCAACCCCCTATCTTCTATCTCTCACCCTCACTCACCTCCACCTCTGTAATCCCCCTTCCCTATCTTCCTAACTTTCCTCCTAACTTTCTTACTAAACTCCCCGCCACCCTTAACCCCCCTCCCCAATCTTTTCTCCCCTCTACCTGGCCCCCCTCCCTCCGCTTTCCCGCCGCCACCTCCAGCACGCCCCGCCCCCCAGCTCCCATTCGTCTCCCCACTCTTGTCCCCTGCCCCCAGCTGACCCCTCCCCTCCTCCTCCCTCTTATGGCGGCCGCTGCGCCAAAGGCAAGCCCGTCTGCGCCCGTCTGCGCCTGGCCCGCGCCCAGCGCCACGACCTCTAGCCCTCAGCACTCCCAAACCCCGCTGCACAGCTGCGACCCCATCACCCTCCACGCCCTCAACCCAGGGCGCTCCAGCACCTGCTTCCAAGCCAACCCGAAACGTACCCACGGACCCTTCGCATGTCACACCTGCAAACTTACCTTCCACCACGAAACCACCACGACCACCAGCCCACGTGCCATCAACCACCTCAAATGCATCCTGATCAACGCACGATCCGTCCACAAGCATGCCGTTGAACTCTGGGACCTCCTGGACTCCACCGCACCAGACGTCGCCTTCATCACTGAGACCTGGATGAACGCCTCCTTGGCCCCCGACATCGCCATAGCCATCCCCGAAGGCTACAAGATTTCCAGGAAAGACCGCACCAACCAAGTAGGAGGAGGAATCGCCATCGTCTTCAAAGACTCCATCAACATCACCACCTCCACCGAAGACACCCCCCTTCTCCGCCGAACACCTGCACTTCCAGATCCGCACAGACCCCAGGACCACCCTCAGAGGATCCCTCATCTACCGTCCCCCCTGACCACGCTCCCTCTTCAGCGACTCCATCACCGACTTCATCTCCCCGCACGCCCTCGCCGGACTACATCCTCCTCGGCGACCTCAACTTCCATCTGGAACAGAACAACAACCCCAACACCACCGCCCTGCTCGACAACCTCGCCAACCTCGGCCTCAAGCAACTGGTGAATACCCCCACCCACATCGCCGGACACACGCTCGACCCCATCTTCTCCACCAGCAAACACGTATCCTTCAGCCACGCCTCCGCTCTACACTGGACCGACCACAGATGTGTCCACTTCACCTTCCGACGCGAGACTCGCCACCTCCGCACACAACCCATCCCACGTCGACAGTGGAACAAAATCCCCGAAGAACATCTTCTCTCCACTCTCATCGACAACCAACCCACCTTCTCCGCCGACCCCAACGACGCAGCCCTCAGCCTCACGAACTGGATCACCAACTGCGCAGACAACCTCGCTCCCCTCAGACGCCCTCCAAGACAGTCCAACACCAAAAAACCTCTCTGGTTCTCTGACACCCTTAAGGAATCAAAGAAAACTTGTCGCATCCTCAAGAAAGCCTGGCGTAAGGACCACAGCGCAGACAACATGACTGCCCTCAAGAACGCTACCCGCGAACACCATCAGCTGATCCGCGCAGCCAAAAGGAATTTCTTCACAGACAAACTGGACAAAAACAGCCACAACAGCAGAGAACTCTTCAACATTGTAAAAGAGCTCTCCAACCCCAATGCCAACGCCATCACGCCCTCACAAGACCTGTGCAACTCCCTCGCCACCTTCTTCCATCGTAAGATTACCGACCTACACGACAGCTTCGGACACCAGACCCAGCCGACCACCACAGAACCACACCCCCAGCCATCACCCTCAACGCCTGGACCCACATCAACACAGAAGAGACCAAAGCCACCATGAACTCAATCCACTCCGGTGCCCCCTCGGACCCTTGCCCACACTTCATCTTCAATAAAGCCGACAACATCATCGCCCGCACCTCCAGACCATCATCAACACCTCGTTTTCGTCTGCTACCTTCCCCGAGAGCTGGAAACACGCTGAAGTCAACGCCCTCTTGAAGAAACCTACGGCTGACCCAAGCGACCTGAAGAACTTCCGCCCCATCTCGCTCCTCCCCTTCCCTGCCAAAGTCATAGAGAAGACCGTCAACAAGCAGCTTACCAACTTCCTTGAAGACAACAACCTTCTCGACCCCTCTCAGTCCGGATTCCGAGCCAAGCACAGCACAGAAACCGCCCTCATCTCAGTCACAGACGACATCAGAACCCTGATGGACAACGGAGAAACAGTCGCCCTCATCCTCCTCATCCTCTCGGCTGCCTTCGACACCGTCTGTCACCGCACCCTAATAACCCGCCTCCGCTCCACCGGGATCCAAGGCCAGGCCCTGGACTGGATCGCCTCCTTCCTCTCCAACCGTTCTCAAAGAGTCTACCTCCCACCTTTTCACTCAGACCCCACCGAGATAATTTGCGGCGTCCCACAAGGCTCCTCGCTCAGCCCGACACTCTTCAATGTCTACATGAGCCCCCTTGGCGACATCGTACGCAAACACAGCATCATAATCACCTCCTACGCCGATGACACCCAACTGATACTTTCCCTCACCAAGGACCCCACCAGTGCCAAGACCAACCTGCAAGATGGAATGAAGGACATCGCAGATTGGATGAAACTCAGCCGTCTGAAACTGAACTCAGACAAAACGGAAGTCCTCATCCTCGGTAACACCCCGACCACCTGGGACGACTCCTGGTGGCCCACGGCCCTTGGCACCGCACCGACCCCCTCAGACCACGCACGCAACCTCGGCTTCATCTTGGACCCACTTCTCACCATGACCAAACAAGTCAACGCCGTATCATCCTCCTGCTTCCTCACCCTCCGCATGCTCCGAAAGATCTTCCGCTGGATCCCCGCCGACACCAGAAAGACCGTGACCCACGCCCTCGTCACGAGCCGCTTGGACTACGGCAACACCCTTTACACTGGAACCACCGCAAAACTCCAGAAACGTCTGCAACGAATTCAAAACGCCTCCGCCCGCCTCATCCTCAACATACCCCGCAACAGCCACATCTCCGCACACCTGAGACACCTACACTGGCTTCCCGTCAGCAAAAGGATCACCTTCAGTCTCCTCACCCACGCACACAAAGCCCTCCACAACAAGGGACCAGAATACCTCAACTGTCGCCTCAGCTTCTACGCCCCCACCCGTCTTCTCCGCTCCACCAGCCTCGCTCTCGCCGCCGTCCCTCGCATCTGACACTCCACGGCGGGTGGGAGGTCCTTCTCCTACCTGGCGGCCAAGACTTGGAACACCCTCCCCACCATCCTCAGGACCACCCAGGACCACTCCGCATTCCGGACACTTCTCAAGACCTGGCTCTTCGAGCAGCAGTAACCCCTTCCCCCTAGCGCCTTGAGACCCGCACGGGTGAGTAGCGCGCTTTATAAATGTTAATGATTTGATTTGATTTAATTTAACATACCCGAAGACATAGAGGTTTCGGTGCCTGCACTAGTGGGGCAGGTAAACCTCTGATTGCTTTCGCTTGGTGGGAGCAATTTAAATCTCCCGCCAACCGACAGCAAACAGTAGGGCCTCTACCAGCGAGCGGGATCAGGAAAAATGCTCCTGCCGCTGGGAGCAAAATTTCATCCGTTTCCCTGCCCACTTCACAGCATTTTTTTTGCTGCCCCTGTGTGCTGAAGCAATGCCAGCTCCCTAAGGAGCCCGGGAGCTGGCAGTGGGATTAGGGATCCTCCCCACCCACCAAAAAATTGACACTGTGTGCCTTGGGTGGGGCCAGTGCAACCACCATTGACTGCCTGAACCCCGGGGGATGGGGTCCCTGAGGTCAAAATTGGCCCACGGAGGGGAGCTATGTGGCCCCGCTCGCAAATGAAAAATGTAGAAAGCCCTGTGGGATGGGGCTTCAGGGGCCAAACAGGCTTGAGGAAGGGGTTGTTCCCCTCATTTGTGATGGCCAGGCCCCAGGAGATGGAGTCTCTCAGGAGAAATCAGCCCGGGGAGGGGTGTTGCATGCCCCACCCTCCCCATCAACTATATGGATGGGACCCGGAGGATGGAGTCCCCTGGGCAGTAATCGGGTGGGGCGTCTGCGTGCCTCCCTCCTTGGTTGTTGCATGTGGATAGTTGGCTGCAGGGCCAACCCTGAAGCCAACCTCCCATACGAGCATGGCCAAAAGCTGTGTGTGGCGTAGGTAGTTAAATATGACAATCTTAAAATAGCTCTAGAAATTCACTGAAAAAAACCCACGGGTGCAGGGACGTTATAGTTAGGAAATAGTATTTAGAAAACCTTCGAAATTCACTAAAAAACAAAATGTTTTAAGGGACGTTATAGTTAGCTTCAGATTTTACATGCAAAAAAACATAGAAATTCAGCAGTTCCTGTTATACTTATCTCAATAAACTATAACTTGTGCCCAAAGGTAACCATAATCCGCGCCATTGCCATGCACTGCTAATAACCCCACATATTACACCACGATTGACATCTCCTTTGAAATAATTAATATTACTGCAACTTTTGCTGGTAAATTATTGATGAGAAAACTGTGCATGGAGGGGGTGTGAGTTATAATCACCCTGGGTCACAAGTGGACGCAGATGTAGTCTGGGACTGCCTAAAAATTGGTCAGATGACATGCTACCCATCACCATCATTGCCATCATCAAAGAAGCTTTATTTGATTATTTTAAAACAATCATGCAAGCAGCAGGGCATTCAATACATCATTATAAAAACAAACAATACAGAAAATTTGCTTGAACAAAAACATGGCTTTTTAAAATAGAAAGGAAGCGCATTGGAGGAGCCGGGAGGAGGTGCCTGTCAGCAGGGCAAGGAGCCCTTTAAAACTTTCGTTGCGCTCCCGCCGTCGCGGGAAGCGCATTGGAGGAGCCGGGAGGAGGTGCCTGTCAGCAGGGCAAGGAGCCCTTTAAAACTTTCGTTGCGCTCCCGCCGTCGCGGGAAGCGCATTGGAGGAGCCGGGAGGAGGTGCCTGTCAGCAGGGCAAGGAGCCCTTTAAAACTTTCATTGCGCTCCCGCCTCCCGCCGTCCCGCCGTAACTGTAATTTGGACGCAATTTGGAGGGTTCCACTAATCAAATATATAGAAGCGCGCCATTCGAGGGGAGGAGCAGCCAGGGCAGGAGTCTTTAAACTTTGTTTTCCGCCCGTCCTGAGACCGGAGGCAGGGCCAGTTACTCCAGTGACAGGACACTGAACTCATAAGAAAGGGAGCTGCCTTACCTCTCTTTTTTTTTTTTTTTTCATTTACCATTGTATTTGTGTATATTTTATCTCACGGGCATCTACCCAATATGGGGAAAAGAAAGGCTATAGACCTACCAGCACAATCCAAGGGTACTAAAATCGCAAAAAAATGCCCAAGTAGACCCCCGAATCTAGGTACACCCAATGGGTCTAACCCACTGGATGAAATAGACCTTCTAGTTAAAGAAGTTGAGTCTATGTTAGGTACACAAACAACTATAGGGGCAAATAACTCCAAGAGAGGCCCCCCTAAGGATAGGAAAATCCCAGAGTTATTTAAAAAGAAGGGGTTAAGGGATTCTATAGATAACATAAAAGGGGTTGATGGAGATGGGGGCCCGCATAACTGTAGGGGCCCCTTCCCAAAACCCACTCATAACATACTGAGTCCTCCGGTATCCCAGTGGGGTCTCCCACATGTACCACATACACCAACTCTCCTACCACTGACTCCTGTGATCAAGGTGGTCCCTAGTTTATTCTGTACAAATCGCTTTGAACCTCTATTAGCAATAGAGGATCCGCCCGTGCCCACGAGTATGTCCAAGTGCAAGCCAGCAGTTGGAACACCCAACCCTAGTGTTTTCTCATCGTTCCCCCAGTTCGAGTCTGAAGGCAAAGAACCAGCAGCTAGTAGAGACAACCTGGCTACAGTCCTTCAGAGAGTCGATGAAGTCAAGGGATTGGTTCTAGTACTAATAGATCTTATGAAGAGCAATCGTGCTTGTGGAGGGATTTGTAAAGTCTGTGGGGAGGCCAGGGGGGAAGAAGCTTTCCCATTGTCTGCCCCAATAAAGGGGACGGAGTTAAGGGACAATTCCTGTCTCCCCATTAGAGGGGGGTCAGTTCTCCAAGAGAGGGAAGATTACCATTGTGATCCTAATATCAACATTACAAGGCCCAGAAGGAGGTCTACAAATGTACCTAGACACAGAGACCATCAAGGTAATTGGTCAAGTAATTTAACTAGTGATAGAGCTAGAGGAAGGACCAGCAGATTCGACCCACCGGAAACTGTCCAAGATTCCAGTTTTACACAAACCCCTAGCAAGTCACACAAGATCCCCTATAATAACATCACTCTCTCTCGCTATAATATCGAGAGTGTAGTTAATAAAGACCAGGACCTGCTTACAAGTCAGGGAACTAATAAAATCTATTTGACCAATGTACCAAAACTACCGCCAGGGTTAGCTGAGAACCAAGCCTCCCTGATCAACAAAGTCATACACTGGATACGCTCCCGACGAAGTTGTCTCTCTGTTATTCGCTCTGACATAATATCGGCCAAGAGATGTAGCATCACAGGGACCAATTTTGACACAATAACTATTTATCTTGAAGACAAGCATATGGTGTCACAACTAATGGACTTTGATTGTCGTACCCACTTGGATAACGCAACAACCAGGGGGGGAATAAGATTCATGTTACACCCACATAATTCTGGACCAGCCATGGGACCGGCAAGTTTCGATGGTTTAATTAATTCCCGTGGAGGTGCTGCACGGAAGGAAGCTAATCCCAGGCCGCTGCCTAACCCTGTATGACTGTCTACTGACCTAGTAACTAATGTGATAGCCGCCCCAAGGCCCCACATTTGATGGGGGATGATAAAACACCATCATCAAACATTTGTAGTAATGACCCGAGCGCGGTAGAGGCTGGATGCTCAAGCGTGGTGATAAATCAAGACAAATGTACATTAGAACTCATGTCATGGAACATTGCCGGCCTGGCAAAGAAATTAGATGATGATGAATGGGCCTCTTTTATTAAAAAAATAGACATATGTTTGTTTCAGGAAACCTGGGCGGAGGATGCTACTAATATTGATGGATTTCTCTCATTTAGTGCATCTGCTATACCTTCAGAGAAGGGGAGGGGTCGGGCAAAAGGTGGGCTCCTATTACTTGTTAACAAGAACTTGCAGTGCGACCATAAGCTTTTTGAAATTGATTCTGTAGATCTAAAAGCCATGTGTATTACGTTCAACAGAAGATTATCAATTGTTATTGTTAATGTTTATATACGATCGGTCCCAAATGGCTCCGAGTCCCGTACCCTGGCTATTCTGTCCGAATTTGTAGGAAGCCTCCACCCCTCAACTATACTAATCATAGCTGGAGATTTTAATTGTACCTTCGAGCCTTCTATTCTCATAAGTGGTCTAACAGATGAAGAAGATGAGCAGTGGGGGATCCCACAATTATCTATTACCCGGCCTTGTAAAAAATCTCGGGTGGCCATGCAATTAGCCACATTATGTTTAAACCATGGCCTTAGGGCCTGTAATGGTAGAACTCCATCTGATATGAATAGTGCACCTACTTTTAAAAGGGGCATGTCGATAAGCACTATCGATTATTTCCTGGTTGATGTTAGGCTGTGGCCCCATTTGGTAGACATGAAAGTAGAAGTGAGATGTGATAGTGACCATTTCCCCTTGCTCCTTACCCTTTCTGGAGAAATGTTCAGGAGAACACTCAACAACTATGCTACAATAATTCCGCCACCTTGCTGGAACAACAAATTTACCAAGATTACTTGGCCAAAAGTGATGTCCAACCCCCACCACATCAGAGCAATATATCAGATTTTCTTAAATAGTTTGGCTGAGTATGAAGATCAGGCTGTAGGGAATATTCAGATTCTCAAAATACATGACAGCATGACTACCCAGCTACGGGGGTTCTTTTATAAAACAAGGCGGTCTAAGCCACATGAAGGGAAAGGGGCACGCAAGGGATGGTTTGATGAGAGGTGTTCAAAGGACAAGTCCGGGTTAAGAGTAGCAGTAATGTCTGGCTCCCAGGGGGAAATTAAACAAGCCAGGTCTCTATACAAAGTAACCTTGTCTAACGCTAAAAAGCGGTGGGAGGATTCCCTTTGGCAGGAACTATTAGATGCTTCCAGAGAGAAGAATAACAAGCGTTTCTGGGAACTTCTGTCCAAAAGAGAAAATGGAGGTAGGAGCTGTCCCAGCAACCATATTCAACCAGAAAGCTGGGTAGAGCATTTTACTACTCTTTATGCCCTACCAGAAGGCCCAATGGACACTAATGTGGTCCACTCTCCAACTAAATTGTTGGAATCAAACTCCAGCATGGCCCTCCAAGTGGTGGCTCAGTGTGTCCCCGAGGGTTGCCTCATCTTTAAAATAGAAGAGACCCTTGAGGCTATAATTAGCCTAAAACCTGGCAAAGCACCGGGACCAGACAAGCTTCCTGGAGATCTTTATAGATCGGAACCATCCATCTGGTCCTGGTATATTAATGCCATCTCAAATAGCATAGCTGCAGGGGGGCAAATTCCAGATACATGGAAGGGGGCAGAGATCATACCCATTTATAAAAAAGGAAATGCTAATCTTCCAGCTAACTACAGGCCAATTAGCCTCATAGACAACCTACAAAAAATATTTGCTAAACAAATTCTGCAGAGGCTAATCAATTGGGTCGAGAAGCACCAAATCCTTTCTCATTTACAGGCAGGGTTTCGTGCAAAAACTAGCACGATAGACCAGGTCTTTCGATTAGCCATATTGCATTGGAAATACGTTCTTGTGGCCAAGCAATGCCTGTATGTGGTATTTATAGACCTGCGATCGGCTTTTGATCTGGTCCCAAGAGCCAAGCTGTGGGAAGTGCTGGGTAGATTGGGAGTCCCAGAGGATCTTTTACTCCTGTTAAAACGACTACATGAGAACACCTATGCCCAAGTGAGGTGGGGTGAACAAGGCGAACTGACAGAGCGGATCCCAATTAGACGAGGAGTTCGCCAAGGTTGTGTGCTAGCCCCCCTACTGTTTACCGTATTTATTAATGAAGTAGTAAAGGCTGTGTCCATAGGCCAGAATGATGCCCCTTCCCTGAATACACAAAAAATTCCCATCTTGCTTTTCGCCGATGACTCACTTCTCATCTCTAAGACACCAATGGGGTTGCAAACCCTTGTTGACCGGTTTAGCCAATTTTGTAGTGATCATGGGCTGGAGGTTAATATTAACAAAACTAAACTGATGGTGTTATCTAAGGGACCTAGGAAAAAATGTTCCATCCATATTGAGGGAGTACCGTTGAAGGAAGTAAGCTCTATAGATTACCTGGGAGTTAGGTTAACTAACAAACTATTATGGGAAGAGCAGATTACAAAAAGTGCAGGGCTCCTACAACACAGAGCCTCATCTATATTGCGTTTCTATCAAAGCACCTCTACAAAAGTAGTTTCCCCAGCAATAAAAATTTATACAGCTAAGGCTCAAAGTGCAGCCCTGTACGGAGCGGAGGTATGGGGCTACGCTAACTGTAACAAGATCAGTGTGGGGGAAAACAATTTTGCAAGGGCCTTAATTGCATGTCCACGTACCACACCCTTGCTCCCATTATTTCTAGATCTGGGGTTAAGCCGAGTAGCAGATCTAGCTACTCTAAGACCTCTCCTCTATTGGATTAGGTTGTGGATAACCCCCGAACTAGATATATACAAGACCGCACTACTCAATCTATTGAAATGCCAAAACGCTAATACTCTTCCCTGGATTCGCCATGTGGCCCATTGGCTCCGGCTATTGGGTCTGGGCGATTACTGGGAAAATCCCCATAAATTAGAGAGACGGCACAAAAACGTTCTAAAGTTAACCTATTGGTCTTATGTTAAGGATAACTACATAACTCACAAATCCCATGGTCGCTTAACTAATTCCTTCATTGATATTAAATGGTCCCCAAAGTTTGAATCCTATTTGGATGTGATACCGGATTCGCAGGGCAAGAGCTTATATGCAAGGTTTCGCTTTGGCTCTTTGCCCTTGTTGTCACTGATTCATAGGTGGGGGCCGACTAATCTTCCCGATATATGCCCTGCCTGTGGCAGTACTTTCGAAACCATTGAGCATTTCATGTTCTTCTGCCCAGCCTATGCGATTCCACGTTTAAAATGGATTCGCAATATTTGCAGGGACATGGGATTCAAGAACTGCTCTTTGGCTCCCCGGGTTCTAAAAAGCCATAATTCAACCGATGTAATTCTCTCAGTAAGCAAGTATCTAGCAACAGCTTGGCGCATACGATGCCATCTCCAAAAAGTAATTTAAAGTCCCATCCCTTTATAGATAAGTTTTAGAGCCACATGTGCAATTCAAGTTATTGTCCTAATGTTTTTACACCAAGTTAAAGATGTGTACTTATTTATTCCTTAAGAATTATTTATTATCTTGTTTTATGTGCTTTTATGGTCATGGATCGAACAAAGTTGATGATGATGATGATGAATTATTGACCATGTGGTTTAGACAGGGCTTTGGAACAGATTTTTCTTAGATAATACGTGGGTAATCATCTTGTGGTTCTGCTACTGTATCACTAGTGTTAGCCGCAAAGAGCTATTTTTATGCACTTGTCTGGCATTAGTGCCATTTTAACATGAATCTGATAACCATTTTAAGTTATTATATAAGCTTTTTATTACATTGTGCTTGTGTTTTTAATGACTTGACAGTGCCTAAATTTGCCTATACGATTGTGCCGGTTGCAGGCGCCCTTACTAAAGTATGCCACCTAAACTACCAAGAAACTGTACTATTATGTAACATCAACTCAGCATTCTAAATCTTAAATCATGGGCCTGATAGCTTGCACTTATCTTGGTGATGGTACCACCTGGGAAACTTGAATCTGAAACCACCTCATATTGTTTTAAGAGCCTTAAATATTTGTATTATTTTTAACACTATGAAGCAGATGTTTAGAAACCTTGGCATCTAAATGTTAAGTTATGTATCGGGAACAATGGTGGACCATGGCCTATAGAAGCTATTTTTATTCTAAAGTCTATTTTATGCCAGTGTGAAAGTATAATGTAACAAATGCACCTTCTTTGTATAATTTAATGTGTAACTTTTATGACCCATGGTCGAATAAAGTATATATATATATATATAATAGAAAGGACCTTCACTTAGAGACTGCAAATTAAAAAAATGCTACCAATATTAAAACAGACCTGAATATTAGGCAACTTTCTTAAAAAATAAAATGCAGGCTTCCATTGCCGGAAACCATACAGATTAAGAACTGGCTTTAAAACTTTCCGAGTAAAATCAGCATATTCTTTACAGGAAAAAATGAAGTGCTGAAGTAATTGCGCAGCAGTGTCATCACATGGGCAGATAAGCAGAGCACAGGTATCGAACTGACCCGGGGAAAGCAAATCAGTGATCTGATTGGCCACAAATGAAACTCGATCAGAAACGTGTGTTCCCAGGGAATCACAGCCCAGCTTAAATATTGCTCCAGGGTGGGTGAGGTCTGTACAATAGCATAGTCCCTCATAGAAGGTTTACGCATCTGCACCTGCTCTCTGGATGCCCTAAAATAAGACATCAAGAGATGTTCATCCTTATGCACATCAGCCTTAGTGAGCGAGTCTGAGGAAAGAGCCAAATCCTCCCACTTGGTTTCCTTTGCCATAGACATCACCTAGCTCGTCCACTGCGCGGCCGGACCCTTCTTGCAGCCAAACAGCCTAGAATGATTTCCTTATTAAGAGAGGGAGTCTCATTAGCCCATGAAGGAAACCCAAAGAACCAGGGGGAGCTTTAATCTGGTCAGTTGCATATGGTATGCACAGCCCTGCATGGAACAATGAATGATGAGTCGAAGGAGGTGAGCCCAAAAGGCAGCGGCAGAAGCGGTTCTCCTCAACCTGCATCGATGCAAGATCCTGGTAGCCCCACACCTGCCCCATATCTTAAAATGGTGAGCACTTTCTCAGGAAGTCCTCCAGAAGGGGCTGCACTGGCCTACTAGTCACTGTGCTGGAGAAGTCAAACATTGCGCCCACAGAATGGCTAAAATGTGAGCAGCGACTGGCTGTGCAGGGCAACCATGTAGGTTTCACATCTAACACTACCCGTAGGTAAGGACGTTTTGCAACCCTTTCAGTGCACTTTCCTTCAATAGAGAATGCGCGTAACTTCCCAGGTGTAGCTCATAGGCGTTAGTGCACTCACCGCCTGGGCCATATCTAACAGAAACAGTAACCCCACAATGGCGCATCTGAAGAAATGTAACCCAGGCCTCCTCCAGCCCCAGGATCAGGAGGATGTTCCAGAGCTTACTACGATTACACCTATTGAACGTGCTGGACTGATCTATAAAGGAAAGAAATATTGGGCTCCCCTTTCCTCCGGTATCTATACTGACAACGAGAAGGAGGTTAAGACATTGTTCAAGGGTGCCCAGACTTTCCCTGAAACCATAGTGCACTTGTGCGATCACCTTACTTCCCCCAGACAGTCCTCGATCCTTGTGGTGTGCCTGTTCCATGTATGAAGGAAGCTTACACTGCTGCAGCTTGTGGTATGCCTGTTCTGTGTGTGAAGGAAGCTTGCACTGCTGCCACTGGTGGTGTGCCTGTTCTGTGCGTGAAGGAACCTTGCACTGCTGCCACTTGTGGCGTGCCTGTTATGTGTGGGAAGGAAGCTTGAACTGCTGCCACTCGTGGCGTGGCTGTTCAGTCCATGAAGGAAATTTTCACTGCTGCCACTCGTGCTGTGCCTGTTCTGTGTGGGAAGGAAGTGGACACTGCTGGTGCTTGTTTTGTGCCTGTTCCATGTATGAAGGAAGCTTGCCCTGCTGGTGCTTGTGTTGTGCCTGTTCCGTGTATGAAGGCAGCTTGCACTTCTGGTACTTGTGGTGTACCTGTTTAGTGTGTGATGGAAAGTTGCAGTGCTGCTGCTCGTGGCGTGCCTGTTTCGTGTGGGAAGGAAGCATGTACTGCTGCCACTCATGGTATGCCTGTTCCATGTATGAAGGAAGCTTGCACTGCTGCCACTTGTGGTATGCTTGTTCCATGTATGATGGAAGCTTGCACTGCTGCCACTTGTGGTATGCCTGTTCCATGTATGTAGGAAGCTTGCACTGCTGGTGCTTGTGTTGTGCCTGTTCCATGTATGAAGGAAGCGGACACTGCTCGTGCTTGTGTTGTGCCTGTTCTGTGTATGAAGGCAGCTTCCACTGCTGGTGCTCGTGGTGTGCCTGTTCCATGTATGAAGGAAGCTTGCACTGCTGGTGCTTGTGTTGTGCCTGTTACGTGTATGAAGGAAGCTTGCACTCCTGGTGCTTGTGCTGTGCCTGTTCCATGTATGAAGGAAGCTTGCACTCCTGGTGCTTGTGCTGTGCCTGTTCTGTTTATGAAGGAACCTTGCACTGCTGGTACTTATGTTGTGCCTGTTCCATGTATGAAGGACGCTTGCACTGCTTCTGCTCGTGTTGTGCCTGTTCCGTGTATGAAGGTAGCTTGCAGTGCTGCTGCTCAGGGTGTACCTGTTCCATGTGCGAAGGAGGCTTGCACTGCTGGTGCTTGTGTTGTGTGTGTTCTGTGTATGAAGGAAGCTAGGACTGCTGCTGCTCATGGTGTGCCTGTTCCATGTGTGAAGGAAGCTTGCACTTCTGGTGCTTGTCATATGCCTGTTCCATGTATGAAGAAAGCTTGCACTGCTGGTGCTTGTGTTGTGCTTGTTCCATGTCTGAAGAAAGCTTGCACTACTAGTGCTTGTGGTGTGCCTGTTCTGTGTGGGAAGGAAGCTTGCACTGCTGGTGCTTGTGGTATGCCTGTTCCATGGAAAGGAAGCTTGCCCTGCTGGTGCTTGTGGTATGCCTGTTCCATGTATAAAGGAACCTTGCACTGCTGGTGGTTGTGTTGTGCCTGTTCCACGTATGAAGGAAGCTTGCACTGCTGGTACTCGTGCTGTGCCTGTTCTGTGTGGGAAGAAAGCTTGCACTGCTGGTGCTCTTAGCATGCCTGTTCCATGTATGAAGGAAGCTTGCATTGCTGCCACTTGTGGTATGCCTGTACCGTGCGTGCAGGAAGCATGCACTACTGCTACTTGTGCCTTGCCTGTTTCGTGTATGAAGGAAGCTTCCACTGCTGCCACTAATGGTGTGTCTGTTCCATGTATGAAGGAAGCTTGCACTGCTGGTGCTTGTGTTCCATGTATGAAGGAAGATTTCACTGCTGGTGCTCGTGGTGTGCATGTTGTGTGTGGGAAGGAAGCTTGTACTGCTGGTGCTTGTGGTGTGCATGTTGTGTGTGGGAAGGAAGCTTGCACTGCAGGTGCTCGTGGTGTGCCTGTTCCATGTATGAAGGAAGCTTGCACTGCAGCCACTGGTGTTCTGCCTGTTCTGTGTGGGAAGGAAGCTTGCACTGCTCGTGGCATGCCTGTTCCGTGTAGTAAGGAAGCATGCACTGCTGGTACTTGTGGTGTGCCTGTTCTCTCTGGGAAGGAAACGTGCACTGCTGCTGCTCGTGAAGTGCCTGTTCCTTGTATGAAGGAAGCTTGCACTGCTGCCACTAGTGGTGTGCCTGCCCTGTGTATGAAGGAAGCTTGCACTGCTGCTGCTAATGGTGTGCCTGTTCTGTGTGGAATGAAGATTGTACTGCTGCCATTCGTGTTGTGCCTGTTCTGTATGGGAAGGAAGCTTGCACTTCTGTTTGTGTTGTGGCTGCTCTGTATGGGAAGGAAGCTTGCACTGCTGTTTGTGTTGTGCCTGTTCTGTGTGGGAATGGAGCTTGCACTGCTGCTTGTGGTGTGCCTGTTCTGTGCGGGAAGGAAGCTTGCACTGCTCTGCTTGTGGTGTCCTGTTCCGTGTATAAAAGAAGCTTGCACTGCTACTGCTCATGGTGTGCCTTTTCTCTGTATGAAGGAAGCTTTCACTGCGGCCACTCGTAGCATGCCTGTTCTGTGTGGGAAGGAAGCTTGTTCTGCTGGTGCTCCTGGCGTGCCTGTTCCGTGTATGAAGGAAGCATGCACTGCTGGTGCTTGTGGTGTGCCTGTTCCGTGTGGTAAGGAAGCTTGCATTGCTTCCACTTGTGTTGTGCCTCTTCTGTGTATGAAGGAAGCTTGCACTGCTGCCACTCGTATTGTGCCTGTTCTGTGTGGGAAGGAAGCTTGCATTGCTGCCACTGGTGGTGTGCCTGTTCTGTGTGGGAAGGAAGCTTGCACTGCTGCCACTCGTTGCATGCCTGTCCTGTGTGGGAAGGAAGCTTGCACTGCTGCCACTCGTGGAGTGCCTGTTCCGTGTATAAAGGAAGCTTGCACTGTTGCCACTCATGTTGTGCCTGTTCTGTGGGGGAAGGAAGCTTGCACCCCTGCCGCTAGTGATGTGCCTGTTTCGGATATGAAAGAAGCTTGTACTGCTGCTGCTTGTGTTGTGCCTGTCCTGTGTCTGAAGAAAGCAGGCACTGCTTCCACTCATGGTGTGTCTGTTCTATGTATGAAGGAAGCATGCACTGCTGGTACTCGTAGTGTGCCTGTTATGTGTGGGAAGGAAGCTTGAACTGCTGTTGCTTAAAGTATGCCTCTTCTGTGTGGGAAGGAAGCTTGCACTGCTGCAGCTTGTGGTATGCCTGTTCTGTGTGTGAAGGAAGCTTGCACTGCTGCCACTGGTGGTGTGCCTGTTCTGTGCGTGAAGGAACCTTGCACTGCTGCCACTCGTGGCGTGCCTGTTATATGTGGGAAGGAAGCTTGAACTGCTGCCACTCGTGGCGTGGCTATTCAGTCCATGAAGGAAATTTCCACTGCTGCCACACGTGTTGTGCCTGTTCTGTGTGGGAAGGAAGCTTGCACTGCTGCCGCTAGTGATGTGCCTGTTCCGTGTATGAAAGAAGCTTGCACTGCTGCTGCATGTGTTGTGCCTGTTCTGTGTATGAAGGAAGCTTGCTCAGCTGCCGCTTGTGTTTTGCCTGTTCCATGTATGAAGGAAGCATGCACTGCTGGTACTCTGCTGGTACTCGTGGTGTGTCTGTTCTGTGTGGGAAGGACGCATCCACTGCTGGTGCTTGTATTGTACCTGTTCTGTGTGGGAAGGAAGCTTACACTGCTGGTGCTCGTGGTCTGCCTGTCCTGTGTATGAAGGAAGCTTTCACTGCTGGTGCTTGTGTTGTGCCTGCTCTGTGAATGAAAGAAGCATGCACTGCTGCCACTCATGCTGTGCCTGTTCCATGTATGAAGGAAGCTTACACTGCTGCTGCTCATGGTGTGCCTGTTCCATGTATGAAGGAAGCTTGCACTGCTGGTGCTTGTGTTGTGCCTGTCCCATGTATGAAGGAAGCGGACACTGCTCGTGCTTGTTTTGAGCCTGTTCCATGTATGAAGGAAGCTTGCCCTGCTGGTGCTTGTGTTGTGCCTGTTCTGTGTATGAAGGCAGCTTGCTCTGCTGGTGCTTGTTGTGTGCCTGTTCCATGTATTAAGGAAGCTTGCACTGCTGGTGCTTATGGTGTGCCTGTTCTGAGTATGAAGAAGGCTTACACTGCTGACACTTGTGTGGTACCTGTTCTGTGTGTGAAGGAAGCTTCCACTGCTGGTGCTCGTGGTGTGCCTGTTCCATGTATGAAGGAAGCTTGCACTGCTGGTACTTGTGATGTACCTGTTTAGTGTGTGATGGAAAGTTGCAGTGCTGCTGCTCGTGGCGTGCCTGGTTCATGTGGGAAGGAAGCATGTACTGCTGCCACTCATGGTATGCCTGTTCCATGTATGAAGGAAGCTTGCACTGCTGCCACTTGTGGTGTGCATGTTCCACATATGAAGGAAGCTTGTACTGCTGGTGCTTGTGTTGTGCCTGTTCCATGTATGAAGGAGGCTTGCACTGCTGCTGCTTGTGTTGTGCCTGTTCCATTTATGAAGGAAGCTTGCACTGCTGGTGCTTGTGTTGTGCCTGTTCCGTGTATGAAGGCAGCTTCCACTGCTGCTGCTTGTGGTGTGCCTGTTCCATGTATGAAGGAGCCTTGCACTGCTGGTGCTTGTGTTGTGCCTGTTCCGTGTATGAAGGCAGCTTCCACTGCTGGTGCTTGTGGTGTGCTTGTTCCATGTATGAAGGAGGCTTGCACTGCTGGTGCTTGTGTTGTGCCTGTTACGTGTATGAAGGAAGCTTGCACTGCTGCTGCTCGTGTTGAGCTTATTCCGTGTCTCAAGGAAGTTTGCACTGCTGCTGCTAGTGCTGTGCCTGTTCCGTGTATGAAGGAAGCGGGCACTGCTGATGCTTGTGTTGTGCCTGTTCCATGTATGAAGGAAGCTTCCACTGCTGGTGCTCGTGGTGTGCCTGTTCCATATATGAAGGAAGCTTGCACTGCTGGTGCTTGTGGTGTGCCTGTTCTGTGTATGAAGAACGCTTACACTGCTGCCACTCGTGTGGTGCCTGTTCTGTGTGTGAAGGAAGCTTCCACTGCTGGTGCTCGTGGCGTGCCTGTTCCATGTATGAAGGAAGCTTGCACTTCTGGTACTTGTGGTGTACCTGTTTAGTGTGTGATGGAAAGTTGCACTGCTGCTGCTAGTGGCGTGCCTGTTTCGTGTGGGAAGGAAGCATGCACTGCTGCCACTCATGGTGTGCCTGTTCCATGTATGAAGGACGCATGCATTGCTGCCACTTATGGTGTGCATGTTCCATATATGAAGGAAGCTTGCACTGCTGGTGCTTGTGTTCTGCCTGTTCCGTGTATGAAGGCAGCTTCCACTGCTGGTGCTCGTGGTGTGCCTGTTCCATGTATGAAGGAGGCTTGCACTGCTGGTGCTTGTGTTGTGCCTGTTACGTGTATGAAGGAAGCTTGCACTGCTGCTGCTCGTGTTGCGCTTTTTCCGTGTATGAAGGAAGTTTGCACTGCTGCTGCTTCTGCTGTGCCTGTTCCGTGTATGAAGGAAGCGGGCACTGCTGATGCTTGTGTTGTGCCTGTTCCATGTATGAAGGAAGCTTCCACTGCTGGTGCTCGTGGTGTGCCTGTTCCATATATGAAGGAAGTGTGCACTGCTGCTGCTTGTGCTGTGCCTGTTCCGTGTATGAAGGAGGCGGGCACTGCTGATGCTTGTGTTGTGCCTTTTCCATGTATGAAGGAAGCTTCCACTGCTGGTGCTCGTGGTGTGCCTGTTCCGTTTATGAAGGAACCTTGCACTGCTGGTACTTATGTTGTGGCTGTTCCATGTATGAAGGAAGCTTGCACTGCTTCTGCTTGTGTTGTGCCTGTTCTGTGTATGAAGGTAGCTTGCAGTGCTGCTGCTCAGGGTGTACCTGTTCCGTGTACGAAGGAAGCTTGCACTGCTGGTGCTTGTGTTGTGTCTGATCTGTGTATGAAGGAAGCTAGGACTGCTACTGCTCATGGTGTGCCTGTTCCATGTGTGAAGGAAGCTTGCACTGCTGGTGCTCGTGGTGTGCCTGTTCCATGTATGAAGGAATCTTGCACTGCTGGTAATTGTGATGTACCTGTTTAGTGTGTCATGGAAAGCTGCAGTGCTGCTGCTCGTGGCGTGCCTGTTTCGTGTGGGAAGGAAGCATGTTCTACTGCCACTTGTGGTCTGCCTGTTCCATGTATGAAGGACGCATGCATTGCTGCCACTTATGGTGTGCATGTTCCACATATGAAGGAAGCTTGCACTGCTGGTGCTTGTGTTGTGCCTGTTCCATGTATGAAGGAGGCTTGCACTGCTGCTGCTTGTGTTGTGCCTGTTCCATTTATGAAGGAAGCTTGCACTGCTGGTGCTTGTGTTGTGCCTGTTCCGTGTATGAAGGCAGCTTCCACTGCTGGTGCTTGTGGTGTGCCTGTTCCATGTATGAAGGAGGCTTGCACTGCTGGTGCTTGTGTTGCGCCTGTTCCGTGTATGAAGGCAGCTTCCACTGCTGGTGCTTGTGGTGTGCCTGTTCCATGTATGAATGAAACTTGCACTGCTGGTGCTTGTGTTGTGCTTATTCCGTGTATGAAGGAAGCTTGCACTGCTGCTGCTCGTGTTGAGCTTATTCCGTGTATGAACGAAGTTTGCACTGTTGCTGCTTGTGCTGTGCCTGTTCCGTGTATGAAGGAATCTTCCACTGCTGGTGCTCGTGGTGTGCCTGTTCCATGTATGAAGGAAGCTTGCACTTCTGGTACTTGTGGTGTACCTGTTTAGTGTGTGATGAAAAGTTGCACTGCTGCTGCTCGTGGCGTGCCTGTTTCGTGTGGGAAGGAAGCATGCACTGCTGCCACTCATGGTGTGCCTGTTCCATGTATGAAGGAATCTTCCACTGCTGGTGCTCGTGGTGTGCCTGTTCCATGTATGAAGGAAGCTTGCACTTCTGGTACTTGTGGTGTACCTGTTTAGTGTGTGATGAAAAGTTGCACTGCTGCTGCTCGTGGCGTGCCTGTTTCGTGTGGGAAGGAAGCATGCACTGCTGCCACTCATGGTGTGCCTGTTCCATGTATGAAGCACGCATGCATTGCTGCCATTTATGGTGTGCATGGTCCATATATGAAGGAAGCTTGCACTGCTGGTGCTTGTGTTTTGCCTGTTCCATTTATGACGGAAGCTTGCACTGCTGGTGCTTGTGTTGTGTCTGTTCTGTGTATGAAGGCAGCTTCCACTGCTGGTGCTTTTGGTGTGCCTGTTCCATGTATGAAGGAGGCTTGCACTGCTGCTGCTTGTGTTGTGCCTGTTACGTGTATGAAGGAAGCTTGCACTGCTGGTGCTTGTGTTTTGCCTGTTCCATTTATGACGGAAGCTTGCACTGCTGGTGCTTGTGTTGTGTCTGTTCCGTGTATGAAGGCAGCTTCCACTGCTGGTGCTTTTGGTGTGCCTGTTCCATGTATGAAGGAGGCTTGCACTGCTGCTGCTTGTGTTGTGCCTGTTACGTGTATGAAGGAAGCTTGCACTGCTGCTGCTCGTGTTGCGCTTTTTCCGTGTATGAAGGAAGTTTGCACTGCTGCTGCTTCTGCTGTGCCTGTTCCGTGTATGAAGGAAGCGGGCACTGCTGATGCTTGTGTTGTGCCTTTTCCATGTATGAAGGAAGCTTCCACTGCTGGTGCTCGTGGTGTGCCTGTTCCATTTATGAAGGAACCTTGCACTGCTGGTACTTATGTTGTGGCTGTTCCATATATGAAGGAAGCTTGCACTGCTTCTGCTTGTGTTATGCCTGTTCTGTGTATGAAGGTAGCTTGCAGTGCTGCTGCTCAGGGTGTACCTGTTCCGTGTACGAAGGAAGCTTGCACTGCTGGTGCTTGTGTTGTGTCTGTTCTGTGTATGAAGGAAGCTAGGACTGCTGCTGCTCATGGTGTGCCTGTTCCATGTGTGAGGGAAGCTTGCACTGCTGGTGCTTGTCGTATGCCTGTTCCATGTATGAAGGAAGCTTGCACTGCTGGTGCTTGTGTTGTGCTTGTTCCATGTATGAAGAAAGCTTGCACTACTAGTGCGTGTGGTGTGCCTGTTCTGTGTGGAAAGGAAGCTTGCACCGCTGGTGCTTATGGTATGCCTGTTCCATGGAAAGGAAGCTTGCCCTGCTGGTGCTTGTGGTATGCCTGTTCCATGTATGAAGGAACCTTGCACTGCTGGTGCTTGTGTTGTGCCTGTTCCATGTATGAAGGAAGCTTGCACTGCTGGTGCTCGTGCTGTGCCTGTTCTGTGTGGGAAGAAAGCTTGCACTGCTGGTGCTCTTCGCATGCCTGTTCTATGGATGAAGGAAGCTTGCACTGCTGCCACTTGTGGTATGCCTGTCCCGTGCGTGCAGGAAGCATGCACTACTGCCGCTTGTGCGGGCGGGCCTGTTCGTGTATGAAGGAAGCTTCCACTGCTGCCACTTGTGGCATCCCTGTTCCGCGTATGAAGGAAGCATGCACTGCTGCCACTAATGGTGTGCCTGTTCCATGTATGAAGGAAGCTTGCACTGCTGATGCTTGTGTTCCATGTATGAAGGAAGATTTCACTGCTGATGCTCGTGGTGTGCATGTTGTGTGTGGGAAGGAAGCTTGTACTGCAGGTGCTCGTGGTGTGCCTGTTCCATGTATGAAGGAAGCTTCCACTGCAGCCACTGGTGTTCTGCCTGTTCTGTGTGGGAAGGAAGCTTGCACTGCTGGTGCTCGTGGCATGCCTGTTCCGTGTAGTAAGGAAGCATGCACTGCTGGTGCTCGTGGAGTGCCTGTTCCTTGTATGAAGGAAGCTTGCACTGCTGCCATTTGTGGTATGCCTGTCCCATGTATCGAGGAAGTATGCATTTCTGCCACTCATGGTGTGCCTGTTCCATGTATGAAGGAAGCTTGCACTGATGGTGCTTTTGTTGTGCCTGCTCCATGTATGAAGCAGGCTTGCACTGCTGGTGCTTGTGTTGTGCCTGTTCCGTTTATGAAGGAACCTTGCACTGCTGGTACTTGTGTTGTGCCTGTTCCGTGTATGAAGGAAGTTTCCACTGCTTCTGCTCGTGTTATGCCTGTTCCGTGTATGAAGGAAGCTTGCAGTGCTGCTGCTCATGGTGTACCTGTTCTGTGTATGAAGGAAGCTTGCACTGATGGTGCTTGTGTTGTGTCTGTTCTGTGTATGAAGGAAGCGCGCACTGCTGCTGCTCATGGTGTTCCTGTTCCATGAAGGAAGCTTGCACTGCTTGTGCTGTGCCTGTTCCATGTATGAAGGAAGCTTGCACTGCGTGTGCAAGTGCTGTGCCTGTTTTGTGTGAGAAGAAAGCTTGCACTGCTGGTGCTCTTCACTTGCTTGTTCCATGTATGAAGGTAGCTTGCACTGCTGTCACTTGTGGTATGCCTGTCCCGTGTGTGCAGGAAGCATGCACTACTGCTGCATGGGCCGTGCCTGTTCCGTGTATGAAGGAAGCTTCCACTGCTGCCACTTGTGGCATCCCTGTTCAGTGTATGAAGGAAGCATGCACTGCTGCCACTAATGGTGTGCCTGTTCCATATAAGAAGGAAGCTTGCACTGATGGTGCTTGTGTTGTGCCTGTTCCATGTATGAAGGAGGTTTGCACTGCTGGTGCTTGTGTTGTGCCTGTTCCATGTATGAAGGAAGATTTCACTGCTGGTGCTCGTGGTGTGCATGTTGTGTGTAGTAAGGAAGCTTGCACTGCTGGTACTTGTGGTGTGCCTGTTCTGTGTGGGAACGAAGCTTGCACTGCTGGTGCTTGTGGTATGCATGTCCCATGTATGGAGGAAGCATGCATTGCTGCAACTCATGGTGTGCCTGTTCCATATATGAAGGAAGCATGCACTGATGGTGCTTGTGTTGTGCCTGTTCCATGTATGAAGGAAGCTTGCACTCCTGGTGCTTGTGCTGTGCCTGCTTCGTTTATGAAGGAACCTTGCACTGCTGGTACTTGTGTTGTTCCTGTTCCGTGTATGAAGAAAGCTTGCACTGCTTCTGCTCGTGTTGTGCCTGTTCCGTGTACGAATGAAGCTTGCACTGCTGGTGCTTGTGTTGTGTGTGTTCTGTGTATGAAGGAAGCTAGCACTGCTGCTGCTCGTGGTGTGCCTGTTCCATGTATGAAGGAAGCTTGCACTGCTGGTGCTTGTGTTGTGCTTGTTCCATGTATGAAGAAAGCTTGCACTACTAGTGCTTGTGGTGTGCCTGTTCTGTGTGGGAAGGAAGCATGCACTACTGTTGCTTGTGCCGTGACTGTTCCGTGTATGAGGGAAGCTTCCACTGCTGCACTTGTGGCATCCCTGTTCCGTGTATGAAGGAAGCATGCACTGCTGCCACTAATGGTGTGCCTGTTCCATGTATGAAGGAAGCTTGTACTGCTGGTGCTTGTGGTATGCCTGTTCTGTGTATGAAGGAAGCTTGCATTGCTGGTGATTGTGCTGTGCCTGTTCCATGTATGAAGGAAGCTTGCACTGCTGGTGCTTGTGTTGTGCCTGTTCCAGGTATGAAGGAAGATTTTACTGCTGGTGCTCGTGGTGTGCATGTTCTGTGTATGAAGGAAGCTTGCAGTGCTGCCACTGGTGTTCTGCCTGGTCTGTGTGGGAAGGAAGCTTGCACTGCTGGTGCTCGTGGCATGCCTGTTCCGTGTAGTAAGGAAGCATGCACTGCTGCCACTCATGGTGTGCCTGTTCCATGTATGAAGGAAGCTTGCACTGCTGCCACTCGTGGCATGCCTGTTCCATGTATGAAGGAAGCATGCACTGCTGCCACTCATGGTGTGCCTGTTCCATGTATGAAGGAAGCTTGCACTGCTGCTGCATGTGTTGCGCTTGTTCCGTGTAAGAAGGAAGCTTGCACTGCTGCTTGTGCTATGCCTGTTCCGTGTATGAAGGAAGCTTGCACTGCTGCTGCTTGTTCCGTGTATGAAGGAAGTTTTCACTGCTGGTGCTCATGGTGTGCCTGTTCTTTGTGGTAAGGAAGCTTGCACTGCTGCTGCTTGTGCTGTGCCTGTTCCGTGTATGACAGAGGCGGGCACTGCTGCTGCTTGTGGTATGCCTGTTACGTGTATGAAGGAAGCTTGCACTGCTGGTGCTTGTGTTGTGCTTGTTCCATGTATGAAGAAAGCTTGCACTACTAGTGCATGTGGTGTGCCTGTTCTGTGTGGGAAGGAAGCTTGCACCGCTGGTGCTTGTAGTATGCCTGTTCCATGGAAAGGAAGCTTGCCCTGCTGGTGCTTGTGGTATGCCTGTTCCATGTATGAAGGCAGCTTCCACTGCTGGTGCTCGTGGTGTGCCTGTTCCATGTATGAAGGAAGCTTGCACTGCTGGTGCTTGTGTTGTGCCTGTTACGTGTATGAAGGAAGCTTGCTCTGCTGCTGCTCGTGTTGAGCTTATTCCGTGTATGAAGGAAGTTTGCACTGCTGCTGCTTGTGCTGTGCCTGTCCCATGTATGAAGGAAGCGGACACTGCTCGTGCTTGTTTTGTGCCTGTTCCATGTATGAAGGAAGCTTGCCCTGCTGGTGCTTGTGTTGTGCCTGTTCTGTGAATGAAGGCAGCTTGCTCTGCTGGTGCTTGTGGTGTGCCTGTTCCATGTATTAAGGAAGCTTGAACTGCTGGTGCTTATGGTGTGCCTGTTCTGAGTATGAAGAAGACTTACACTGCTGACACTTGTGTGGTGCCTGTTCTGTGTGTGAAGGAAGCTTCCACTGCTGGTGCTCGTGGTGTGCCTGTTCCATGTATGAAGGAAGCTTGCACTGCTGGTACTTGTGATGTACCTGTTTAGTGTGTGATGGAAAGTTGCAGTGCTGCTGCTCGTGGCGTGCCTGTTTCATGTGGGAAGGAAGCATGTACTGCTGCCACTCATGGTATGCCTGTTCCATGTATGAAGGAAGCTTGCACTGCTGCCACTTGTGGTATGCCTGTTCCATGTATGAAGGACGCATGCATTGCTGCCACTTATGGTGTGCATGTTCCACATATGAAGGAAGCTTGCACTGCTGGTGCTTGTGTTGTGCCTGTTTCATGTATGAAGGAGGCTTGCACTGCTGGTGCTTGTGTTGTGCCTGTTCCATTTATGAAGGAAGCTTGCACTGCTGGTGCTTGTGTTGTGCCTGTTCCGTGTATCAAGGCAGCTTCCACTGCTGGTGCTTGTGGTGTGCCTGTTCCATGTATGAAGGAGGCTTGCACTGCTGGTGCTTGTGTTGTGCCTGTTACGTGTATGAAGGAAGCTTGCACTGCTGCTGCTCGTGTTGAGCTTATTCCGTGTATGAAGGAAGTTTGCACTGCTGCTGCTAGTGCTGTGCCTGTTCCGTGTATGAAGGAAGCGGGCACTGCTGATGCTTGTGTTGTGCCTGTTCCATGTATGAAGGAAGCTTCCACTGCTGGTGCTCGTGGTGTGCCTGTTCCATATATGAAGGAAGCTTGCACTGCTGGTGCTTGTGGTGTGCCTGTTCTGTGTATGAAGAACGCTTACACTGCTGCCACTCTTGTGGTGCCTGTTCTGTGTGTGAAGGAAGCTTCCACTGCTGGTGCTCGTGGTGTGCCTGTTCCATGTATGAAGGAAGCTTGCACTTCTGGTACTTGTGGTGTACCTGTTTAGTGTGTGATGGAAAGTTGCACTGCTGCTGCTCGTGGCGTGCCTGTTTCGTGTGGGAAGGAAGCATGCACTGCTGCCACTCATGGTGTGCCTGTTCCATGTATGAAGGACGCATGCATTACTGCCACTTATGGTGTGTATGTTCCATATATGAAGGAAGCTTGCACTGCTGGTGCTTGTGTTGTGCCTGTTCCGTGTATGAAGGCAGCTTCCACTGCAGGTGCTTTTGGTGTGCCTGTTCCATGTATGAAGGAGGCTTGCACTGCTGGTGCTTGTGTTGTGCCTGTTACGTGTATGAAGGAAGCTTGCACTGCTGCTGCTCGTGTTGCGCTTATTCCGTGTATGAAGGAAGTTTGCACTGCTGCTGCTTCTGCTGTGCCTGTTCCGTGTATGAAGGAAGCGGGCACTGCTGATGCTTGTGTTGTGCCTGTTCCATGTATGAAGGAAGCTTCCACTGCTGGTGCTCGTGGTGTGCCTCTTCCGTTTATGAAGGAACCTTGCACTGCTGGTACTTATATTGTGGCTGTTCCATGTATGAAGGAAGCTTGCACTGCTTCTGCTTGTGTTGTGCCTGTTCTGTGTATGAAGGTAGCTTGCAGTGCTGCTGCTCAGGGTGTACCTGTTCCGTGTACGAAGGAAGCTTGCACTGCTGGTGCTTGTGTTGTGTCTGTTCTGTGTATGAAGGAAGCTAGGACTGCTGCTGCTCATGGTGTGCCTGTTCCATGTGTGAAGGAAGCTTGCACTGCTGGTGCTCGTAGCGTGCCTGTTCCATGTATGAAGGAAGCTTGCACTGCTGGTACTTGTGATGTACCTGTTTAGTGTGTGATGGAAAGTTGCAGTGCTGCTGCTCGTGGCGTGCCTGTTTCGTGTGGGAAGGAAGCATGTTCTGCTGCCACTTGTGGTCTGCCTGTTCTATGTATGAAAGACGCATGCATTGCTGCCACTTATGGTGTGCATGTTCCACATATGAAGGAAGCTTGCACTGCTGGTGCTTGTGTTGGGCCTGTTCCATGTATGAAGGAGGCTTGCACTGCTGCTGCTTGTGTTGTGCCTGTTCCATTTATGAAGGAAGCTTGCACTGCTGGTGCTTGTGTTGTGCCTGTTCCGTGTATGAAGGCAGCTTCCACTGCTGGTGCTTGTGGTGTGCCTGTTCCATGTATGAAGGAGGCTTGCACTGCTGGTGCTTGTGTTGTGCCTGTTCCGTGTATGAAGGCAGCTTCCACTGCTGGTGCTTGTGGTGTGCCTGTTCCATGTATGAATGAAGCTTGCACTGCTGGTGCTTGTGTTGTGCTTATTCCGTGTATGAAGGAAGCTTGCACTGCTGCTGCTCGTGTTGAGCCTATTCCGTGTATGAAGGAAGTTTGCACTGTTGCTGCTTGTGCTGTGCCTGTTCCGTGTATGAAGGAAGCTTCCACTGCTGGTGCTCGTGGTGTGCCTGTTCCATGTATGAAGGAAGCTTGCACTTCTGGTACTTGTGGTGTACCTGTTTAGTGTGTGATGAAAAGTTGCACTGCTGCTGCTCGTGGCGTGCCTGTTTCTTGTGGGAAGGAAGCGTGCACTGCTGCCACTCATGGTGTGCCTGTTCCATGTATGAAGCACGCATGCATTGCTGCCACTTATGGTGTGCATGTTCCTTATATGAAGGAAGCTTGCACTGCTGGTGCTTGTGTTTTGCCTGTTCCATTTATGACGGAAGCTTGCACTGCT
This sequence comes from Pleurodeles waltl, assembly GCF_031143425.1. NCBI lineage: Eukaryota > Metazoa > Chordata > Amphibia > Caudata > Salamandridae > Pleurodeles > Pleurodeles waltl. Next base: position 1,130,496,312 of record NC_090439.1, read on the forward strand.
GGTGCTTGTGTTGTGTCTGTTCCGTGTATGAAGGCAGCTTCCACTGCTGGTGCTTTTGGTGTGCCTGTTCCATGTATGAAGGAGGCTTGCACTGCTGCTGCTTGTGTTGTGCCTGTTACGTGTATGAAGGAAGCTTGCACTGCTGCTGCTCGTGTTGCGCTTATTCCGTGTATGAAGAAAGTTTGCACTGCTGCTGCTTCTGCTGTGCCTGTTCCGTGTATGAAGGAAGCGGGCACTGCTGATGGTTGTGTTGTGCCTTTTCCATGTATGAAGGAAGCTTCCACTGCTGGTGCTCGTGGTGTGCCTGTTCCGTTTATGAAGGAACCTTGCACTGCTGGTACTTATGTTGTGGCTGTTCCATATATGAAGGAAGCTTGCACTGCTTCTGCTTCTGTTATGCCTGTTCTGTGTATGAAGGTAGCTTGCAGTGCTGCTGCTCAGGGTGTACCTGTTCCGTGTACGAAGGAAGCTTGCACTGCTGGTGCTTGTGTTGTGTCTGTTCTGTGTATGAAGGAAGCTAGGACTGCTGCTGCTCATGGTGTGCCTGTTCCATGTGTGAAGGAAGCTTGCACTGCTGGTGCTTGTCGTATGCCTGTTCCATGTATGAAGAAAGCTTGCACTGCTGGTGCTTGTGTTGTGCTTGTTCCATGTATGAAGAAAGCTTGCACTACTAGTGCGTGTGGTGTGCCTGTTCTGTGTGGGAAGGAAGCTTGCACCGCTGGTGCTTGTGGTATGCCTGTTCCATGGAAAGGAAGCTTGCCCTGCTGGTGCTTGTGGTATGCCTGTTCCATGTATGAAGGAACCTTGCACTGCTGGTGCTTGTGTTGTGCCTGTTCCATGTATGAAGGAAGCTTGCACTGCTGGTGCTCGTGCTGTGCCTGTTCTGTGTGGGAAGAAAGCTTGCACTGCTGGTGCTCTTTGCATGCCTGTTCTATGGATGAAGGAAGCTTGCACTGCTGCCACTTGTGGTATGCCTGTCCCGTGCGTGCAGGAAGCATGCACTACTGCCGCTTGTGCGGGCGGGCCTGTTCCGTGTATGAAGGAAGCTTCCACTGTTGCCACTTGTGGCGCACCCTGTTCCGCGTATGAAGGAAGCATGCACTGCTGCCACTACTGGTGTGCCTGTTCCATGTATGAAGGAAGCTTGCACTGCTGATTCTTGTGTTCCATGTATGAAGGAAGATTTCACTGCTGATGCTCGTGGTGTGCATGTTGTGTGTGGGAAGGAAGCTTGTACTGCAGGTGCTCGTGGTGTGCCTGTTCCATGTATGAAGGAAGCTTCCACTGCAGCCACTAGTGTTCTGCCTGTTCTGTGTGGGAAGGAAGCTTGCACTGCTGGTGCTCGTGGCATGCCTGTTCCGTGTAGAAAGGAAGCATGCACTGGTGGTGCTCATGGAGTGCCTGTTCCTTGTATGAAGGAAGCTTGCACTGCTGCCATTTGTAGTATGCTTGTCCCATGTATCGAGGAAGTATGCATTTCTGCCACTCATGGTGTGCCTGTTCCATGTATGAAGCAGTCTTGCACTGCTGGTGCTTGTGTTGTGCCTGCTCCATGTATGAAGCAGGCTTGCACTGCTGGTGCTTGTGTTGTGCCTGTTCCGTTTATGAAGGAACCTTGCACTGCTGGTACTTGTGTTGTGCCTCTTCCGTGTATGAAGGAAGTTTCCACTGCTTCTGCTCGTGTTATGCCTGTTCCGTGTATGAAGGAAGCTTGCAGTGCTGCTGCTCATGGTGTAACTGTTCTGTGTATGAAGGAAGCTTGCACTGATGCTGCTTGTGTTGTGTCTGTTCTGTGTATGAAGGAAGCGTGCACTGCTGCTGCTCATGGTGTTCCTGTTCCATGAAGGAAGCTTGAACTGCTGGTGCTTGTGCTGTGCCTGTTCCATGTATGAAGGAAGCTTGCACTGCGTGTACTCGTGCTGTGCCTGTTTTGTGTGGGAAGAAAGCTTGCACTGCTGGTGCTCTTCACGTGCTTGTTCCATGTATGAAGGTAGCTTGCACTGCTGTCACTTGTGGTATGCCTGTCCCGTGTGTGCAGGAAGCATGCACTACTGCTGCATGGGCCGTGCCTGTTCCGTGTATGAAGGAAGCTTCCAATGCTGCCACTTGTGGCATCCCTGTTCAGTGTATGAAGGAAGCATGCACTGCTGCCACTAATGGTGTGCCTGTTCCATGTATGAAGGAAGCTTGCACTGATGGTGCTTGTGTTGTGCCTGTTCCATGTATGAAGGAGGTTTGCACTGCTGGTGCTTGTGTTGTGCCTGTTCCATGTATGAAGGAAGATTTCACTGCTGGTGCTCGCGGTGTGCATGTTGTGTGTAGTAAGGAAGCTTGCACTGTTGGTACTCGTGGTGTGCCTGTTCTGTGTGGGAACGAAGCTTGCACTGCTGGTGCTTGTGGTATGCCTGTCCCATGTATGGAGGAAGCATGCATTGCTGCAACTCATGGTGTGCCTGTTCCATATATGAAGGAAGCTTGCACTGATGGTGCTTGTGTTGTGCCTGTTCCATGTGTGAGGGAAGCTTGCACTCCTGGTGCTTGTGCTGTGCCTGCTCCGTTTATGAAGGAACCTTGCACTGCTGGTACTTGTGTTGTGCCTGTTCCGTGTATGAAGAAAGCTTGCACTGCTTCTGCTCGTGTTGTGCCTGTTCTGTGTACGAATGAAGCTTGCACTGCTGGTGCTTGTGTTGTGTGTGTTCTGTGTATGAAGGAAGCTAGCACTGCTGCTGCTCGTGGTGTGCCTGTTCCATGTATGAAGGAAGCTTGCACTGCTGGTGCTTGTGTTGTGCTTGTTCCATGTATGAAGAAAGCTTGCACTACTAGTGCTTGTGGTGTGCCTGTTCTGTGTGAGAAGGAAGCATGCACTACTGTCGCTTGTGCCGTGACTGTTCCGTGTATGAGGGAAGCTTCCACTGCTGCCACTTGTGGCATCCCTGTTCCGTGTATGAAGGAAGCATGCACTGCTGCCACTAATGGTGTGCCTGTTCCATGTATGAAGGAAGCTTGTACTGCTGGTGCTTGTGGTATGCCTGTTCTGTGTATGAAGGAAGCTTGCATTGCTGGTGATTGTGCTGTGCCTGTTCCATGTATGAAGGAAGCTTGCACTGCTGGTGCTTGTGTTGTGCCTGTTCCAGGTATGAAGGAAGATTTTACTGCTGGTGCTCGTGGTGTGCATGTTCCGTGTATGAAGGAAGCTTGCAGTGCTGCCACTGGTGTTCTGCCTGGTCTGTGTGGGAAGGAAGCTTGCACTGCTGGTGCTCGTGGCATGCCTGTTCCGTGTAGTAAGGAAGCATGCACTGCTGCCACTCATGGTGTGCCTGTTCCATGTATGAAGGAAGCTTGCACTGCTGCCACTCGTGGCATGCCTGTTCCATGTATGAAGGAAGCATGCACTGCTGCCACTCATGGTGTGCCTGTTCCATGTATGAAGGAAGCTTGCACTGCTGCTGCATGTGTTGCGCTTGTTCCGTGTATGAAGGAAGCTTGCACTGCTGCTTGTGCTATGCCTGTTCCATGCATGAAGGAAGCTTGCACTGCTGCTGCTTGTTCCGTGTATGAAGGAAGTTTTCACTGCTGGTGCTCATGGTGTGCCTGTTCTTTGTGGTAAGGAAGCTTGCACTGCTGCTGCTTGTGCTGTGCCTGTTCCGTGTATGACAGAGGCGGGCACTGCTGCTGCTTGTGGTATGCCTGTTCCGTGTATGAAGGAATCTTGCACTGCTGGTGCTTGTGTTGTGTCTTTTCATTGTATGAAGGAAGCTTCCACTGCTGGTGCTTGTGTTGTGCCTGTCCCATGTATGAAGGAAGCGGACACTGCTCGTGCTTGTTTTGTGCCTGTTCCATGTATGAAGGAAGCTTGCCCTGCTGGTGCTTGTGTTGTGCATGTTCTGTGTATGAAGGCAGCTTGCTCTGCTGGTGCTTGTGGTGTGCCTGTTCCATGTATTAAGGAAGCTTGCACTGCTGGTGCTTATGGTGTGCCTGTTCTGAGTATGAAGAAGGCTTACACTGCTGACACTCGTGTGGTGCCTGTTCTGTGTGTGAAGGAAGCTTCCACTGCTGGTGCTCGTGGTGTGCCTGTTCCATGTATGAAGGAAGCTTGCACTGCTGGTACTTGTGATGTACCTGTTTAGTGTGTGATGGAAAGTTGCAGTGCTGCTGCTCGTGGCGTGCCTGTTTCATGTGGGAAGGAAGCATTTACTGCTGCCACTCATGGTATGCCTGTTCCATGTATGAAGGAAGCTTGCACTGCTGCCACTTGTGGTATGCCTGTTCCATGTATGAAGGACGCATGCATTGCTGCCACTTATGGTGTGCATGTTCCACATATGAAGGAAGCTTGCACTGCTGGTGCTTGTGTTGTGCCTGTTCCATGTATGAAGGAGGCTTGCACTGCTGGTGCTTGTGTTGTGCCTGTTCCATTTATGAAGGAAGCTTGCACTGCTGGTGCTTGTGGTGTGCCTGTTCCATGTATGAAGGAGGCTTGCACTGCTGGTGCTTGTGTTGTGCCTGTTCCGTGTATGAAGGCAGCTTCCACTGCTGGTGCTTGTGGTGTGCCTGTTCCATGTATGAAGGAGGCTTGCACTGCTGGTGCTTGTGTTGTGCCTGTTACGTGTATGAAGGAAGCTTGCACTGCTGCTGCTCGTGTTGAGCTTATTCCGTGTATGAAGGAAGTTTGCACTGCTGCTGCTAGTGCTGTGCCTGTTCCGTGTATGAAGGAAGCGGGCACTGCTGATGCTTGTGTTGAGCCTGTTCCATGTATGAAGGAAGCTTCCACTGCTGGTGCTCGTGGTGTGCCTGTTCCATATATGAAGGAAGCTTGCACTGCTGGTGCTTGTGGTGTGCCTGTTCTGTGTATGAAGAACGCTTACACAGCTGCCACTCGTGTGGTGCCTGTTCTGTGTGTGAAGGAAGCTTCCACTGCTGGTGCTCGTGGCGTGCCTGTTCCATGTATGAAGGAAGCTTGCACTTCTGGTACTTGTGGTGTACCTGTTTAGTGTGTGATGGAAAGTTGCACTGCTGCTGCTCGTGGCGTGCCTGTTTCGTGTGGGAAGGAAGCATGCACTGCTGCCACTCATGGTGTGCCTGTTCCATGTATGAAGGACGCATGCATTGCTGCCACTTATGGTGTGCATGTTCCATATATGAAGGAAGCTTGCACTGCTGGTGCTTGTGTTGTGCCTGTTCCATGTATGAAGGAAGCTTGCACTGCTGCTGCTCGTGTTGCGCTTATTCCGTGTATGAAGGAAGTTTGCACTGCTGCTGCTTCTGCTGTGCCTGTTCCGTGTATGAAGGAAGCTTCCACTGCTGGTGCTCGTGGTGTGCCTGTTCCATATATGAAGGAAGAGTGCACTGATGCTGCTTGCGCTGTGCCTGTTCCGTGTATGAAGGAGGCTTGCACTGCTGATGCTTGTGTTGTGCCTTTTCCATGTATGAAGGAAGCTTCCACTGCTGGTGCTCGTGGTGTGCCTGTTCCGTTTATGAAGGAACCTTGCACTGCTGGTACTTATGTTGTGGCTGTTCCATGTATGAAGGAAGCTTGCACTGCTTCTGCTTGTGTTGTGCCTGTTCTGTGTATGAAGGTAGCTTGCAGTGCTGCTGCTCAGGGTGTACCTGTTCCGTGTATGAAGGAAGCTTGCACTGCTGGTGCTTGTGTTATGTCTGTTCTGTGTATGAAGGGAGCTAGGACTGCTGCTGCTCATGGTGTGCCTGTTCCATGTGTGAAGGAAGCTTGCACTGCTGGTGCTCGTGGTGTGCCTGTTCCATGTATGAAGGAAGCTTGCACTGCTGGTACTTGTGATGTACCTGTTTAGTGTGTGATGGAAAGTTGCAGTGCTGCTGCTCGTGGCGTGCCTGTTTCGTGTGGGAAGGAAGCATGTTCTGCTGCCACTTGTGGTCTGCCTGTTCCATGTATGAAGGACGCATGCATTGCTGCCACTTATGGTGTGCATGTTCCACATATGAAGGAAGCTTGCACTGCTGGTGCTTGTGTTGTGCCTGTTCCATGTATGAAGGAGGCTTGCACTGCTGCTGCTTGTGTTGTGCCTGTTCCATTTATGAAGGAAGCTTGCACTGCTGGTGCTTGTGTTGTCCCTGTTCCGTGTATATAGGCAGCTTCCACTGCTGGTGCTTGTGGTGTGCCTGTTCCATGTATGAAGGAGGCTTGCACTGCTGGTGCTTGTGTTGTGCCTATTCCGTGTATGAAGGCAGCTTCCACTGCTGGTGCTTGTGGTGTGCCTGTTCCATGTATGAATGAAGCTTGCACTGCTGGTGCTTGTGTTGTGCTTATTCCGTGTATGAAGGAAGCTTGCACTGCTGCTGCTCGTGTTGAGCTTATTCCGTGTATGAAGGAAGTTTGCACTGTTGCTGCTTGTGCTGTGCCTGTTCCATGTATGAAGGAAGCTTCCACTGCTGGTGCTCGTGGTGTGCCTGTTCCATGTATGAAGGAAGCTCGCACTTCTGGTACTTGTGGTGTACCTGTTTAGTGTGTGATGAAAAGTTGCACTGCTGCTGCTCGTGGCGTGCCTGTTTCGTGTGGGAAGGAAGCATGCTCTGCTGCCACTCATGGTGTGCCTGTTCCATGTTTGAAGCATGCATGCATTGCTGCCACTTATGGTGTGCATGTTCCATATATGAAGGAAGCTTGCACTTCTGGTGCTTGTGTTTTGCCTGTTCCATTTATGACGGAAGCTTGCACTGCTGGTGCTTGTGTTGTGCCTGTTCCATGTATGAAGGAACCTTGCACTGCTGGTGCTTGTATTGTGCCTGTTCCATGTATGAAGGAGGCTTGCACTGCTGATGCTTGTGTTGTGCCTTTTCCATGTATGAAGGAAGCTTCCACTGCTGGTGCTCATGGTGTGCTTGTTCCGTTTATGAAGGAACCTTGCACTGCTGGTACTTATGTTGTGGCTGTTCCATATATGAAGGAAGCTTGCACTGCTTCTGCTTGTGTTGTGCCTGTTCTGTGTATGAAGGTAGCTTGCAGTGCTGCTGCTCATGGTGTGCCTGTTCCATGTGTGACGGAAGCTTGCACTGCTGGTGCTTGTCGTATGCCTGTTACATGTATGAAGGAAGCTTGCACTGCTGGTGCTTGTGTTGTGCTTGTTCCATGTATGAAGAAAGCTTGCACTACTAGTGCGTGTGGTGTGCCTGTTCTGTGTGGGAAGGAAGCTTCCACCGCTGGTGCTTGTGGTATGCCTGTTCCATGGAAAGGAAGCTTGCTCTGCTGGTGCTTGTGGTATGCCTGTTCCATGTATGAAGGAAGCTTGCAATGCTGGTGCTTGTGTTGTGTCTGTTCTGTGTATGAAGGAAGCGCGCACTGCTGCTGCTCATGGTGTTCCTGTTCCATGAAGGAAGCTTGCACTGCTGGTGCTTGTGCTGTGCCTGTTCCATGTATGAAGGAAGCTTGCACTGCGTGTACTCGTGCTGTGCCTGTTTTGTGTGGGAAGAAAGCTTGCACTGCTGGTGCTCTTCACGTGCTTGTTCCATGTATGAAGGTAGCTTGCACTGCTGTCACTTGTGGTATGCCTGTCCCGTGTGTGCAGGAAGCATACACTACTGCTGCATGGCCGTGCCTGTTCCGTGTATGAAGGAAGCTTCCACTGCTGCCACTTGTGGCATCCCTGGTCAGTGTATGAAGGAAGCATGCACTGCTGCCACTAATGGTGTGCCTGTTCCATGTATGAAGGAAGCTTGCACTGATGGTGCTTGTGTTGTGCCTGTTCCATGTATGAAGGAGGTTTGCACTGCTGGTGCTTGTGTTGTGCCTGTTCCATTTATGAAGGAAGATTTCACTGCTGGTGCTCGTGGTGTGCATGTTGTGTGTAGTAAGGAAGCTTGCACTGCTGGTACTTGTGGTGTGGCTGTTCTGTGTGGGAACGAAGCTTGCACTGCTGGTGCTTGTGGTATGCCTGTCCCATGTATGGAGGAAGCATGCATTGCTGCAACTCATGGTGTGCCTGTTCCATATATGAAGGAAGCTTGCACTGATGGTGCTTGTGTTGTGCCTGTTCCATGTATGAAGGAAGCTTGCACTCCTGGTTCTTGTGCTGTGCCTGCTCCGTTTATGAAGGAACCTTGCACTGCTGGTACTTGTGTTGTGCCTGTTCCGTGTATGAAGAAAGCTTGCACTGCTTCTGCTCGTGTTGTGCCTGTTCCGTGTACGAATGAAGCTTGCACTGCTGGTGCTTGTGTTGTGTGTGTTCTGTGTATGAAGGAAGCTAGCACTGCTGCTGCTCGTGGTGTGCCTGTTCCATGTATGAAGGAAGCTTGCACTGCTGGTGCTTGTGTTGTGCTTGTTCCATGTATGAAGAAAGCTTGCACTACTAGTGCTTGTGGTGTGCCTGTTCTGTGTGGGAAGGAAGCATGCACTACTGTCGCTTGTGCCGTGACTGTTCCGTGTATGAGGGAAGCTTCCACTGCTGCCACTTGTGGCATCCCTGTTCCGTGTATGAAGGAAGCATGCACTGCTGCCACTAATGGTGTGCCTGTTCCATGTATGAAGGAAGCTTGTACTGCTGGTGCTTGTGGTATGCCTGTTCTGTGTATGAAGGACGCTTGCATTGCTGGTGATTGTGCTGTGCCTGTTCCATGTATGAAGGAAGCTTGCACTGCTGGTGCTTGTGTTGTGCCTGTTCCAGGTATGAAGGAAGATTTTACTGCTGGTGCTCGTGGTGTGCATGTTCCGTGTATGAAGGAAGCTTGCAGTGCTGCCACTGGTGTTCTGCCTGGTCTGTGTGGGAAGGAAGCTTGCACTGCTGGTGCTCGTGGCATGCCTGTTCCGTGTAGTAAGGAAGCATGCACTGCTGCCACTCATGGTGTGCCTGTTCCATGTATGAAGGAAGCTTGCACTGCTGCCACTCGTGGCATGCCTGTTCCATGTATGAAGGAAGCATGCACTGCTGCCACTCATGGTGTGCCTGTTCCATGTATGAAGGAAGCTTGCACTGCTGCTGCATGTGTTGCGCTTGTTCCGTGTATGAAGGAAGCTTGCACTGCTGCTTGTGCTATGCCTGTTCCGTGTATGAAGGAAGCTTGCACTGCTGCTGCTTGTTCCGTGTATGAAGGAAGTTTTCACTGCTGGTGCTCATGGTGTGCCTGTTCTTTGTGGTAAGGAAGCTTGCACTGCTGCTGCTTGTGCTGTGCCTGTTCCGCGTATGACAGAGGCGGGTACTGCTGCTGCTTGTGGTATGCCTGTTCCGTGTATGAAGGAATCTTGCACTGCTGGTGCTTGTGTTGTGTCTTTTCATTGTCTGAAGGAAGCTTGCACTGCTGATGCTTGTGTTGTGCCTGTCCCATGTATGAAGGAAGCGGACACTGCTCGTGCTTGTTTTGTGCCTGTTCCATGTATGAAGGAAGCTTGCCCTGCTGGTGCTTGTGTTGTGCCTGTTCTGTGTATGAAGGCAGCTTGCTCTGCTGGTGCTTGTGGTGTGCCTGTTCCATGTATTAAGGAAGCTTGCACTGCTGGTGCTTATGGTGTGCCTGTTCTGAGTATGAAGAAGGCTTACACTGCTGACACTCGTGTGGTGCCTGTTCTGTGTGTGAAGGAAGCTTCCACTGCTGGTGCTCGTGGTGTGCCTGTTCCATGTATGAAGGAAGCTTGCACTGCTGCCACTTGTGGTATGCCTGTTCCATGTATGAAGGACGCATGCATTGCTGCCACTTATGGTGTGCATGTTCCACATATGAAGGAAGCTTGCACTGCTGGTGCTTGTGTTGTGCCTGTTCCATGTATGAAGGAGGCTTGCACTGCTGGTGCTTGTGTTGTGCCTGTTCCATTTATGAAGGAAGCTTGCACTGCTGGTGCTTGTGTTGTGCCTGTTCCGTGTATGAAGGCAGCTTCCACTGCTGGTGCTTGTGGTGTGCCTGTTCCATGTATGAAGGAGGCTTGCACTGCTGGTGCTTGTGTTGTGCCTGTTCCGTGTATGAAGGCAGCTTCTACTGCTGGTGCTTGTGGTGTGCCTGTTCCATGTATGAAGGAGGCTTGCACTGCTGGTGCTTGTGTTGTGCCTGTTACGTGTATGAAGGAAGCTTGCACTGCTGCTGCTCGTGTTGAGCTTATTCCGTGTATGAAGGAAGTTTGCACTGCTGCTGCTAGTGCTGTGCCTGTTCCGTGTATGAAGGAAGCGGGCACTGCTGATGCTTGTGTTGTGCCTGTTCCATGGATGAAGGAAGCTTCCACTGCTGGTACTCGTGGTGTGCCTGTTCCATATATGAAGGAAGCTTGCACTGATGGTGCTTGTGGTGTGCCTGTTCTGTGTATGAAGAACGCTTACACTGCTGCCACTCGTGTGGTGCCTGTTCTGTGTGTGAAGGAAGCTTCCACTGCTGGTGCTCGTGGCGTGCCTGTTCCATGTATGAAGGAAGCTTGCACTTCTGGTACTTGTGGTGTACCTGTTTAGTGTGTGATGGAAAGTTGCACTGCTGCTGCTCGTGGCGTGCCTGTTTCGTGTGGGAAGGAAGCATGCACTGCTGCCACTCATGGTATGCCTGTTCCATGTATGACGGACGCATGCATTGCTGCCACTTATGGTGTGTATGTTCCATATATGAAGGAGGCTTGCACTGCTGGTGCTTGTGTTGTGCCTGTTCCGTGTATGAAGGCAGCTTCCACTGCTGGTGCTTGTGTTGTGCCTGTTCCATGTATGAAGGAGGCTTGCACTGCTGGTGCTTGTGTTGTGCCTGTTACGTGTATGAAGGAAGCTTGCACTGCTGCTGCTCGTGTTGCGCTTATTCCGTGTATGAAGGAAGTTTGCACTGCTGCTGCTTCTGCTGTGCCTGTTCCGTGTATGAAGGAAGCGGGCACTGCTGATGCTTGTGTTGTGCCTGTTCCATGTATGAAGGAAGCTTCCACTGCTGGTGCTCGTGGTGTGCCTGTTCCATATATGAAGGAAGTGTGCACTGCTGCTGCTTGTGCTGTGCCTGTTCCGTGTATGAAGGAGGCGGGCACTGCTGATGCTTGTGTTGTGCCTTTTCCATGTATGAAGGAAGCTTCCACTGCTGGTGCTCGTGGTGTGCCTGTTCCGTTTATGAAGGAACCTTGCACTGGTGGTACTTATGTTGTGGCTGTTCCATGTATGAAGGAAGCATGCACTGCTTCTGCTTGTGTTGTGCCTGTTCTGTGTATGAAGGTAGCTTGCAGTGCTGCTGCTCAGGGTGTACCTGTTCCGTGTACGAAGAAAGCTTGCACTGCTGGTGCTTGTGTTGTGTCTGTTCTGTGTATGAAGGAAGCTAGGACTGCTGCTGCTCATGGTGTGCCTGTTCCATGTGTGAAGGAAGCTTGCACTGCTGGTGCTCGTGGTGTGCCTGTTCCATGTATGAAGGAAGCTTGCACTGCTGGTACTTGTGATGTACCTGTTTAGTGTGTGATGGAAAGTTGCAGTGCTGCTGCTCGTGGCGTGCCTGTTTCGTGTGGGAAGGAAGCATGTTCTGCTGCCACTTGTGGTCTGCCTGTTCCATGTATGAAGGACGCATGCATTGCTGCCACTTATGGTGTGCATGTTCCACATATGAAGGAAGCTTGCACTGCTGCTGCTTGTGTTGTGCCTGTTCCATTTATGAAGGAAGCTTGCACTGCTGGTGCTTGTGTTGTCCCTGTTCCGTGTATGAAGGCAGCTTCCACTGCTGGTGCTTGTGGTGTGCCTGTTCCATGTATGAAGGAGGCTTGCACTGCTGGTGCTTGTGTTGTGCCTGTTCCGTGTATGAAGGCAGCTTCCACTGCTGGTGCTTGTGGTGTGCCTGTTCCATGTATGAATGAAGCTTGCACTGCTGGTGCTTGTGTTGTGCTTATTCCGTGTATGAAGGAAGCTTGCACTGCTGCTGCTCGTGTTGAGCTTATACCGTGTATGAAGGAAGTTTGCACTGTTGCTGCTTGTGCTGTGCCTGTTCCGTGTATGAAGGAAGCTTCCACTGCTGGTGCTCGTGGTGTGCCTGTTCCATGTATGAAGGAAGCTTGCACTTCTGGTACTTGTGGTGTACCTGTTTAGTGTGTGATGAAAAGTTGCACTGCTGCTGCTCGAGGCGTGCCTGTTTCGTGTGGGAAGGAAGCATGCACTGCTGCCACTCATGGTGTGCCTGTTATATGTATGAAGCACGCATGCATTGCTGCCACTTATGGTGTGCATGTTCCATATATGAAGGAAGCTTGCACTGCTGGTGCTTGTGTTTTGCCTGTTCCATTTATGACGGAAGCTTGCACTGCTGGTGCTTGTGTTGTGTCTGTTCCATGTATGAAGGAGGCTTGCACTGCTGCTGCTTGTGTTGTGCCTGTTACGTGTATGAAGGAAGCTTGCACTGCTGCTGCTCGTGTTGCGCTTATTCCGTGTATGAAGGAAGTTTGCACTGCTGCTGCTTCTGCTGTGCCTGTTCCGTGTATGAAGGAAGCGGGCACTGCTGATGCTTGTGTTGTGCCTTTTCCATGTATGAAGGAAGCTTCCACTGCTGGTGCTCGTGGTGTGCCTGTTCCGTTTATGAAGGAACCTTGCACTGCTGGTACTTATGTTGTGGCTGTTCCATATATGAAGGAAGCTTGCACTGCTTCTGCTTGTGTTGTGCCTGTTCTGTGTATGAAGGTAGCTTGCAGTGCTGCTGCTCAGTGTGTACCTGTTCCGTGTACGAAGGAAGCTTGCACTGCTGGTGCTTGTGTTGTGTCTGTTCTGTGTATGAAGGAAGCTAGGACTGCTGCTGCTCATGGTGTGCCTGTTCAATGTGTGAAGGAAGCTTGCACTGCTGGTGCTTGTCGTATGCCTGTTCCATGTATGAAGGAAGCTTGCACTGCTGGTGCTTGTGTTGTGCTTGTTCCATGTATGAAGAAAGCTTGCACTACTAGTGCGTGTGGTGTGCCTGTTCTGTGTGGGAAGGAAGCTTGCACCGCTGGTGCTTGTGGTATGCCTGTTCCATGGAAAGGAAGCTTGCCCTGCTGGTGCTTGTGGTATGCCTGTTCCATGTATGAAGGAAGCTTGCAATGCTGGTGCTTGTGTTGTGTCTGTTCTGTGTATGAAGGAAGTGCGCACTGCTGCTGCTCATGGTGTTCCTGTTCCATGAAGGAAGCTTGCACTGCTGGTGCTTGTGCTGTGCCTGTTCCATGTATGAAGGAAGCTTGCACTGCGTGTTCTCGTGCTGTGCCTGTTTTGTGTGGGAAGAAAGCTTGCACTGCTGGTGCTCTTCACGTGCTTGTTCCATGTATGAAGGTAGCTTGCACTGCTGCCACTTGTGGTATGCCTGTCCCGTGTGTGCAGGAAGCATGCACTACTGCTGCATGGGCCATGCCTGTTCCGTGTATGAAGTAAGCTTCCACTGCTGCCACTTGTGGCATCCCTGGTCAGTGTATGAAGGAAGCATGCACTGCTGCCACTAATGGTGTGCCTGTTCCATGTATGAAGGAAGCTTGCACTGATGGTGCTTGTGTTGTGCCTGTTCCATGTATGAAGGAGGTTTGCACTGCTGGTGCTTGTGTTGTGCCTGTTCCATGTATGAAGGAAGATTTCACTGCTGGTGCTCGTGGTGTGCATGTTGTGTGTAGTAAGGACGCTTGCACTGCTGGTACTTGTGGTGTGCCTGTTCTGTGTGGGAACGAAGCTTGCACTGCTGGTGCTTGTGGTATGCCTGTCCCATGTATGGAGGAAGCATGCATTGCTGCAACTCATGGTGTGCCTGTTCCATATATGAAGGAAGCTTGCACTGATGGTGCTTGTGTTGTGCCTGTTCCATGTATGAAGGAAGCTTGCACTCCTGGTTCTTGTGCTGTGCCTGCTCCGTTTATGAAGGAACCTTGCACTGCTGGTACTTGTGTTGTGCCTGTTCCGTGTATGAAGAAAGCTTGCACTGCTTCTGCTCGTGTTGTGCCTGTTCCGTGTACGAATGAAGCTTGCACTGCTGGTGCTTGTGTTGTGTGCGTTCTGTGTATGAAGGAAGCTAGCACTGCTGCTGCTCGTGGTGTGCCTGTTCCATGTATGAAGGAAGCTTGCACTGCTGGTGTTTGTGTTGTGCTTGTTCCATGTATGAAGAAAGCTTGCACTACTAGTGCTTGTGGTGTGCCTGTTCTGTGTGGGAAGGAAGCATGCACTACTGTCGTTTGTGCCGTGACTGTTCCGTGTATGAGGGAAGCTTCCACTGCTGCCACTTGTGGCATCCCTGTTCCGTGTATGAAGGAAGCATGCACTGCTGCCACTAATGGTGTGCCTGTTCCATGTATAAAGGAAGCTTGTACTGCTGGTGCTTGTGGTATGCCTGTTCTGTGTATGAAGGAAGCTTGCATTGCTGGTGATTGTGCTGTGCCTGTTCCATGTATGAAGGAAGCTTGCACTGCTGGTGCTTGTGTTGTGCCTGTTCCAGGTATGAAGGAAGATTTTACTGCTGGTGCTCGTGGTGTGCATGTTCCGTGTATGAAGGAAGCTTGCAGTGCTGCCACTGGTGTTCTGCCTTGTCTGTGTGGGAAGGAAGCTTGCACTGCTGGTGCTCGTGGCATGCCTGTTCCGTGTAGTAAGGAAGCATGCACTGCTGCCACTCATGGTGTGCCTGTTCCATGTATGAAGGAAGCTTGCACTGCTGCCACTCGTGGCATGCCTGTTCCATGTATGAAGGAAGCATGCACTGCTGCCACTCATGGTGTGCCTGTTCCATGTATGAAGGAAGCTTGCACTGCTGCTGCATGTGTTGCGCTTGTTCCGTGTATGAAGGAAGCTTGCACTGGTGCTTGTGCTGTGCCTGTTCCGTGTATGAAGGAAGCTTGCACTGCTGCTGCTTGTTCCGTGTATGAAGGAAGTTTTCACTGCTGGTGCTCATGGTGTGCCTGTTCTTTGTGGTAAGGAAGCTTGCACTGCTGCTGCTTGTGCTGTGCCTGTTCCGTGTATGACAGAGGCGGGCACTGCTGCTGCTTGTGGTATGCCTGTTCCGTGTATGAAGGAATCTTGCACTGCTGGTGCTTGTGTTGTGTCTTTTCATTGTCTGAAGGAAGCTTGCACTGCTGATGCTTGTGTTGTGCCTGTCCCATGTATGAAGGAAGCGGACACTGCTCGTGCTTGTTTTGTGCCTGTTCCATGTATGAAGGAAGCTTGCCCTGCTGGTGCTTGTGTTGTGCCTGTTCTGTGTATGAAGGCAGCTTGCTCTGCTGGTGCTTGTGGTGTGCCTGTTCCATGTATTAAGGAAGCTTGCACTGCTGGTGCTTATGGTGTGCCTGTTCTGAGTATGAAGAAGGCTTACACTGCTGACACTCGTGTGGTGCCTGTTCTATGTGTGAAGGAAGCTTCCACTGCTGGTGCTCGTGGTGTGCCTGTTCCATGTATGAAGGAAGCTTGCACTGCTGGTACTTGTGATGTACCTGTTTAGTGTGTGATGGAAAGTTGCAGTGCTGCTGCTCATGGCGTGCCTGTTTCATGTGGGAAGGAAGCATTTACTGCTGCCACTCATGGTATGCCTGTTCCATGTATGAAGGAAGCTTGCACTGCTGCCACTTGTGGTATGCCTGTTCCATGTATGAAGGACGCATGCATTGCTGCCACTTATGGTGTGCATGTTCCACATATGAAGGAAGCTTCCACTGCTGGTGCTTGTGTTGTGCCTGTTCCATGTATGAAGGAGGCTTGCACTGCTGGTGCTTGTGTTGTGCCTGTTCCATTTATGAAGGAAGCTTGCACTGCTGGTGCTTGTGGTGTGCCTGTTCCATGTATGAAGGAGGCTTGCACTGCTGGTGCTTGTGTTGTGCCTGTTCCGTGTATGAAGGCAGCTTCCACTGCTGGTGCTTGTGGTGTGCCTGTTCCATGTATGAAGGAGGCTTGCACTGCTGGTGCTTGTGTTGTGCCTGTTACGTGTATGAAGGAAGCTTGCACTGCTGCTGCTCGTGTTGAGCTTATTCCGTGTATGAAGGAAGTTTGCACTGCTGCTGCTAGTGCTGTGCCTGTTCCGTGTATGAAGGAAGCGGGCACTGCTGATGCTTGTGTTGAGCCTGTTCCATGTATGAAGGAAGCTTCCACTGCTGGTGCTCGTGGTGTGCCTGTTCCATATATGAAGGAAGCTTGCACTGCTGGTGCTTGTGGTGTGCCTGTTCTGTGTATGAAGAACGCTTACACTGCTGCCACTCGTGTGGTGCCTGTTCTGTGTGTGAAGGAAGCTTCCACTGCTGGTGCTCGTGGCGTGCCTGTTCCATGTATGAAGGAAGCTTGCACTTCTGGTACTTGTGGTGTACCTGTTTAGTGTGTGATGGAAAGTTGCACTGCTGCTGCTCGTGGCGTGCCTGTTTCGTGTGGGAAGGAAGCATGCACTGCTGCCACTCATGGTGTGCCTGTTCCATGTATGAAGGACGCATGCATTGCTGCCACTTATGGTGTGCATGTTCCATATATGAAGGAAGCTTGCACTGCTGGTGCTTGTGTTGTGCCTGTTCCATGTATGAAGGAAGCTTGCACTGCTGCTGCTCGTGTTGCGCTTATTCCGTGTATGAAGGAAGTTTGCACTGCTGCTGCTTCTGCTGTTCCTGTTCCGTGTATGAAGGAAGCTTGCACTGCTGCCACTTGTGGTATGCCTGTTCCATGTATGAAGGACGCATGCATTGCTGCCACTTATGGTGTGCATGTTCCACATATGAAGGAAGCTTGCACTGCTGGTGCTTGTGTTGTGCCTGTTTCATGTATGAAGGAGGCTTGCACTGCTGGTGCTTGTGTTGTGCCTGTTCCATTTATGAAGGAAGCTTGCACTGCTGGTGCTTGTGTTGTGCCTGTTCCGTGTATGAAGGCAGCTTCCACTGCTGGTGCTTGTGGTGTGCCTGTTCCATGTATGAAGGAGGCTTGCACTGCTGGTGCTTGTGTTGTGCCTGTTACGTGTATGAAGGAAGCTTGCACTGCTGCTGCTCGTGTTGAGCTTATTCCGTGTATGAAGGAAGTTTGCACTGCTGCTGCTAGTGCTGTGCCTGTTCCGTGTATGAAGGAAGCGGGCACTGCTGATGCTTGTGTTGTGCCTGTTCCATGTATGAAGGAAGCTTCCACTGCTGGTGCTCGTGGTGTGCCTGTTCCATATATGAAGGAAGCTTGCACTGCTGGTGCTTGTGGTGTGCCTGTTCTGTGTATGAAGAACGCTTACACTGCTGCCACTCTTGTGGTGCCTGTTCTGTGTGTGAAGGAAGCTTCCACTGCTGGTGCTCGTGGTGTGCCTGTTCCATGTATGAAGGAAGCTTGCACTTCTGGTACTTGTGGTGTACCTGTTTAGTGTGTGATGGAAAGTTGCACTGCTGCTGCTCGTGGCGTGCCTGTTTCGTGTGGGAAGGAAGCATGCACTGCTGCCACTCATGGTGTGCCTGTTCCATGTATGAAGGACGCATGCATTGCTGCCACTTATGGTGTGCATGTTCCATATATGAAGGAAGCTTGCACTGCTGGTGCTTGTGTTGTGCCTGTTCCATGTATGAAGGAAGCTTGCACTGCTGCTGCTCGTGTTGCGCTTATTCCGTGTATGAAGGAAGTTTGCACTGCTGCTGCTTCTGCTGTGCCTGTTCCGTGTATGAAGGAAGCTTCCACTGCTGGTGCTAGTGGTGTGCCTGTTCCATATATGAAGGAAGAGTGCACTGATGCTGCTTGCGCTGTGCCTGTTCCGTGTATGAAGGAGGCTTGCAGTGCTGATGCTTGTGTTGTGCCTTTTCCATGTATGAAGGAAGCTTCCACTGCTGGTGCTCGTGGTGTGCCTGGTCCGTTTATGAAGGAACCTTGCACTGCTGGTACTTATGTTGTGGCTGTTCCATGTATGAAGGAAGCTTGCACTGCTTCTGCTTGTGTTGTGCCTGTTCTGTGTATGAAGGTAGCTTGCAGTGCTGCTGCTCAGGGTGTACCTGTTCCGTGTATGAAGGAAGCTTGCACTGCTGGTGCTTGTGTAATGTCTGTTCTGTGTATGAAGGGAGCTAGGACTGCTGCTGCTCATGGTGTGCCTGTTCCATGTGTGAAGGAAGCTTGCACTGCTGGTGCTCGTGGTGTGCCTGTTCCATGTATGAAGGAAGCTCGCACTTCTGGTACTTGTGGTGTACCTGTTTAGTGTGTGATGAAAAGTTGCACTGCTACTGCTCGTGGCATGCCTGTTTCGTGTGGGAAGGAAGCATGCACTGCTGCCACTCATGGTGTGCCTGTTCCATGTATGAAGCACGCATGCATTGCTGCCACTTATGGTGTGCATGTTCCATATATGAAGGAAGCTTGCACTTCTGGTGCTTGTGTTTTGCCTGTTCCATTTATGACGGAAGCTTGCACTGCTGGTGCTTGTGTTGTGCCTGTTCCATGTATGAAGGAACCTTGCACTGCTGGTGCTTGTGTTGTGCCTGTTCCATGTATGAAGGAGGCTTGCACTGCTGATGCTTGTGTTGTGCCTTTTCCATGTATGAAGGAAGCTTCCACTGCTGGTGCTCGTGGTGTGCTTGTTCCGTTTATGAAGGAACCTTGCACTGCTGGTACTTATGTTGTGGCTGTTCCATATATGAAGGAAGCTTGCACTGCTTCTGCTTGTGTTGTGCCTGTTCTGTGTATGAAGGTAGCTTGCAGTGCTGCTGCTCAGGGTGTACCTGTTCCGTGTACGAAGGAAGCTTGCACTGCTGGTGCTTGTGTTGTGTGTGTTCTGTGTATGAAGGAAGCTAGGACTGCTGCTGCTCATGGTGTGCCTGTTCCATGTGTGAAGGAAGCTTGCACTGCTGGTGCTTGTCGTATGCCTGTTCCATGTATGAAGGAAGCTTGCACTGCTGGTGCTTGTGTTGTGCTTGTTCCATGTATGAAGAAAGCTTGCACTACTAGTGCGTGTGGTGTGCCTGTTCTGTGTGGGAAGGAAGCTTCCACCGCTGGTGCTTGTGGTATGCCTGTTCCATGGAAAGGAAGCTTGCCCTGCTGGTGCTTGTGGTATGCCTGTTCCATGTATGAAGGAAGCTTGCAATGATGGTGCTTGTGTTGTGTCTGTTCTGTGTATGAAGGAAGCGCGCACTGCTGCTGCTCATGGTGTTCCTGTTCCATGAAGGAAGCTTGCACTGCTGGTGCTTGTGCTGTGCCTGTTCCATGTATGAAGGAAGCTTGCACTGCGTGTACTCGTGCTGTGCCTGTTTTGTGTGGGAAGAAAGCTTGCACTGCTGGTGCTCTTCACGTGCTTGTTCCATGTATGAAGGTAGCTTGCACTGCTGCCACTTGTGGTATGCCTGTCCCGTGTGTGCAGGAAGCATGCACTACTGCTGCATGGCCGTGCCTGTTCCGTGTATGAAGGAAGCTTCCACTGCTGCCACTTGTGGCATCCCTGGTCAGTGTATGAAGGAAGCATGCACTGCTGCCACTAATGGTGTGCCTGTTCCATGTATGAAGGAAGCTTGCACTGATGGTGCTTGTGTTGTGCCTGTTCCATGTATGAAGGAAGTTTGCACTGCTGGTGCTTGTGTTGTGCCTGTTCCATTTATGAAGGAAGATTTCACTGCTGGTGCTCGTGGTGTGCATGTTGTGTGTAGTAAGGAAGCTTGCACTGCTGGTACTTGTGGTGTGGCTGTTCTGTGTGGGAACGAAGCTTGCACTGCTGGTGCTTGTGGTATGCCTGTCCCATGTATGGAGGAAGCATGCATTGCTGCAACTCATGGTGTGCCTGCTCCATATATGAAGGAAGCTTGCACTGATGGTGCTTGTGTTGTGCCTGTTCCATGTATGAAGGAAGCTTGCACTCCTGGTTCTTGTGCTGTGCCTGCTCCGTTTATGAAGGAACCTTGCACTGCTGGTACTTGTGTTGTGCCTGTTCCGTGTATGAAGAAAGCTTGCACTGCTTCTGCTCTTGTTGTGCCAATTCCGTGTACGAATGAAGCTTGCACTGCTGGTGCTTGTGTTGTGTGTGTTCTGTGTATGAAGGAAGCTAGCACTGCTGCTGCTCGTGGTGTGCCTGTTCCATGTATGAAGGAAGCTTGCACTGCTGGTGCTTGTGTTGTGCTTGTTCCATGTATGAAGAAAGCTTGCACTACTAGTGCTTGTGGTGTGCCTGTTCTGTGTGGGAAGGAAGCATGCACTACTGTCGCTTGTGCCGTGACTGTTCCGTGTATGAGGGAAGCTTCCACTGCTGCCACTTGTGGCATCCCTGTTCCGTGTATGAAGGAAGCATGCACTGCTGCCACTAATGGTGTGCCTGTTCCATGTATGAAGGAAGCTTGTACTGCTGGTGCTTGTGGTATGCCTGTTCTGTGTATGAAGGAAGCTTGCATTGCTGGTGATTGTGCTGTGCCTGTTCCATGTATGAAGGAAGCTTGCACTGCTGGTGCTTGTGTTGTGCCTGTTCCAGGTATGAAGGAAGATTTTACTGCTGGTGCTCGTGGTGTGCATGTTCCGTGTATGAAGGAAGCTTGCAGTGCTGCCACTGGTGTTCTGCCTGGTCTGTGTGGGAAGGAAGCTTGCACTGCTGGTGCTCGTGGCATGCCTGTTCCGTGTAGTAAGGAAGCATGACCTGCTGCCACTCATGGTGTGCCTGTTCCATGTATGAAGGAAGCTTGCACTGCTGCCACTCGTGGCATGCCTGTTCCATGTATGAAGGAAGCATGCACTGCTGCCACTCATGGTGTGCCTGTTCCATGTATGAAGGAAGCTTGCACTGCTGCTGCATGTGTTGCGCTTGTTCCGTGTATGAAGGAAGCTTGCACTGCTGCTTGTGCTATGCCTGTTCCGTGTATGAAGGAAGCTTGCACTGCTGCTGCTTGTTCCGTGTATGAAGGAAGTTTTCACTGCTGGTGCTCATGGTGTGCCTGTTCTTTGTGGTAAGGAAGCTTGCACTGCTGCTACTTGTGCTGTGCCTGTTCCGTGTATGACAGAGGCGGGCACTGCTGCTGATTGTGGTATGCCTGTTCCGTGTATGAAGGAATCTTGCACTGCTGGTGCTTGTGTTGTGTCTTTTCATTGTCTGAAGGAAGCTTGCACTGCTGATGCTTGTGTTGTGCCTGTCCCATGTATGAAGGAAGCGGACACTGCTCGTGCTTGTTTTGTGCCTGTTCCATGTATGAAGAAAGCTTGCCCTGCTGGTGCTTGTGTTGTGCCTGTTCTGTGTATGAAGGCAGCTTGCTCTGCTGGTGCTTGTGGTGTGCCTGTTCCATGTATTAAGGAAGCTTGCACTGCTGGTGCTTATGGTGTGCCTGTTCTGAGTATGAAGAAGGCTTACACTGCTGACACTCGTGTGGTGCCTGTTCTGTGTGTGAAGGAAGCTTCCACTGCTGGTGCTCGTGGTGTGCCTGTTCCATGTATGAAGGAAGCTTGCACTGCTGCCACTTGTGGTATGCCTGTTCCATGTATGAAGGACGCATGCATTGCTGCCACTTATGGTGTGCATGTTTCACATATGAAGGAAGCTTGCACTGCTGGTGCTTGTGTTGTGCCTGTTCCATGTATGAAGGAGGCTTGCACTGCTGGTGCTTGTGTTGTGCCTGTTCCATTTATGAAGGAAGCTTGCACTGCTGGTGCTTGTGTTGTGCCTGTTCCGTGTATGAAGGCAGCTTCCACTGCTGGTGCTTGTGGTGTGCCTGTTCCATGTATGAAGGAGGCTTGCACTGCTGGTGCTTGTGTTGTGCCTGTTCCGTGTATGAAGGCAGCTTCCACTGCTGGTGCTTGTGGTGTGCCTGTTCCATGTATGAAGGAGGCTTGCACTGCTGGTGCTTGTGTTGTGCCTGTTACGTGTATGAAGGAAGCTTGCACTGCTGCTGCTCGTGTTGAGCTTATTCCGTGTATGAAGGAAGTTTGCACTGCTGCTGCTAGTGCTGTGCCTGTTCTGTGTATGAAGGAAGCGGGCACTGCTGATGCTTGTGTTGTGCCTGTTCCATGGATGAAGGAAGCTTCCACTGCTGGTACTCGTGGTGTGCCTGTTCCATATATGAAGGAAGCTTGCACTGATGGTGCTTGTGGTGTGCCTGTTCTGTGTATGAAGAACGCTTACACTGCTGCCACTCGTGTGGTGCCTGTTCTGTGTGTGAAGGAAGCTTCCACTGCTGGTGCTCGTGGCGTGCCTGTTCCATGTATGAAGGAAGCTTGCACTTCTGGTACTTGTGGTGTACCTGTTTAGTGTGTGATGGAAAGTTGCACTGCTGCTGCTCGTGGCGTGCCTGTTTCGTGTGGGAAGGAAGCATGCACTGCTGCCACTCATGGTATGCCTGTTCCATGTATTACGGACGCATGCATTGCTGCCACTTATGGTGTGTATGTTCCATATATGAAGGAGGCTTGCACTGCTGGTGCTTGTGTTGTGCCTGTTCCGTGTATGAAGGCAGCTTCCACTGCTGGTGCTTGTGTTGTGCCTGTTCCATGTATGAAGGAGGCTTGCACTGCTGGTGCTTGTGTTGTGCCTGTTACGTGTATGAAGGAAGCTTGCACTGCTGCTGCTCGTGTTGCGCTTATTCCGTGTATGAAGGAAGTTTGCACTGCTGCTGCTTCTGCTGTGCCTGTTCCGTGTATGAAGGAAGCGGGCACTGCTGATGCTCGTGTTGTGCCTGTTCCATGTATGAAGGAAGCTTCCACTGCTGGTGCTCGTGGTGTGCCTGTTCCATATATGAAGGAAGTGTGCACTGCTGCTGCTTGTGCTGTGCCTGTTCCGTGTATGAAGGAGGCGGGCACTGCTGATGCTTGTGTTGTGCATTTTCCATGTATGAAGGAAGCTTCCACTGCTGGTGCTCGTGGTGTGCCTGTTCCGTTTATGAAGGAACCTTGCACTGGTGGTACTTATGTTGTGGCTGTTCCATGTATGAAGGAAGCGTGCACTGCTTCTGCTTGTGTTGTGCCTGTTCTGTGTATGAAGGTAGCTTGCAGTGCTGCTGCTCAGGGTGTACCTGTTCCGTGTACGAAGAAAGCTTGCACTGCTGGTGCTTGTGTTGTGTCTGTTCTGTGTATGAAGGAAGCTAGGACTGCTGCTGCTCATGGTGTGCCTGTTCCATGTGTGAAGGAAGCTTGCACTGCTGGTGCTCGTGGTGTGCCTGTTCCATGTATGAAGGAAGCTTGCACTGCTGGTACTTGTGATGTACCTGTTTAGTGTGTGATGGAAAGTTGCAGTGCTGCTGCTCGTGGCGTGCCTGTTTCGTGTGGGAAGGAAGCATGTTCTGCTGCCACTTGTGGTCTGCCTGTTCCATGTATGAAGGACGCATGCATTGCTGCCACTTATGGTGTGCATGTTCCACATATGAAGGAAGCTTGCACTGCTGCTGCTTGTGTTGTGCCTGTTCCATTTATGAAGGAAGCTTGCACTGCTGGTGCTTGTGTTGTCCCTGTTCCGTGTATGAAGGCAGCTTCCACTGCTGGTGCTTGTGGTGTGCCTGTTCCATGTATGAAGGAGGCTTGCACTGCTGGTGCTTGTGTTGTGCCTGTTCCGTGTATGAAGGCAGCTTCCACTGCTGGTGCTTGTGGTGTGCCTGTTCCATGTATGAATGAAGCTTGCACTGCTGGTGCTTGTGTTGTGCTTATTCCGTGTATGAAGGAAGCTTGCACTGCTGCTGCTCGTGTTGAGCTTATACCGTGTATGAAGGAAGTTTGCACTGTTGCTGCTTGTGCTGTGCCTTTTCCGTGTATGAAGGAAGCTTCCACTGCTGGTGCTCGTGGTGTGCCTGTTCCATGTATGAAGGAAGCTTGCACTTCTGGTACTTGTGGTGTACCTGTTTAGTGTGTGATGAAAAGTTGCACTGCTGCTGCTCGTGGCGTGCCTGTTTCGTGTGGGAAGGAAGCATGCACTGCTGCCACTCATGGTGTGCCTGTTATATGTATGAAGCACGCATGCATTGCTGCCACTTATGGTGTGCATGTTCCATATATGAAGGAAGCTTGCACTGCTGGTGCTTGTGTTTTGCCTGTTCCATTTATGACGGAAGCTTGCACTGCTGGTGCTTGTGTTGTGTCTGTTCCGTGTATGAAGGCAGCTTCCACTGCTGGTGCTTTTGGTGTGCCTGTTCCATGTATGAAGGAGGCTTGCACTGCTGCTGCTTGTGTTGTGCCTGTTACGTGTATGAAGGAAGCTTGCACTGCTGCTGCTCATGTTGCGCTTATTCCGTGTATGAAGGAAGTTTGCACTGCTGCTGCTTCTGCTGTGCCTGTTCCGTGTATGAAGGAAGCGGGCACTGCTGATGCTTGTGTTGTGCCTTTTCCATGTATGAAGGAAGCTTCCACTGCTGGTGCTCGTGGTGTGCCTGTTCCGTTTATGAAGGAACCTTGCACTGCTGGTACTTATGTTGTGGCTGTTCCATATATGAAGGAAGCTTGCACTGCTTCTGCTTGTGTTGTGCCTGTTCTGTGTATGAAGGTAGCTTGCAGTGCTGCTGCTCAGGGTGTACCTGTTCCGTGTACGAAGGAAGCTTGCACTGCTGGTGCTTGTGTTGTGTCTGTTCTGTGTATGAAGGAAGCTAGGACTGCTGCTGCTCATGGTGTGCCTGTTCCATGTGTGAAGGAAGCTTGCACTGCTGGTGCTTGTCGTATGCCTGTTCCATGTATGAAGGAAGCTTGCACTGCTGGTGCTTGTGTTGTGCTTGTTCCATGTATGAAGAAAGCTTGCACTACTAGTGCGTGTGGTGTGCCTGTTCTGTGTGGGAAGGAAGCTTGCACCGCTGGTGCTTGTGGTATGCCTGTTCCATGGAAAGGAAGCTTGCCCTGCTGGTGCTTGTGGTATGCCTGTTCCATGTATGAAGGAAGCTTGCAATGCTGGTGCTTGTGTTGTGTCTGTTCTGTGTATGAAGGAAGTGCGCACTGCTGCTGCTCATGGTGTTCCTGTTCCATGAAGGAAGCTTGCACTGCTGGTGCTTGTGCTGTGCCTGTTCCATGTATGAAGGAAGCTTGCACTGCGTGTACTCGTGCTGTGCCTGTTTTGTGTGGGAAGAAAGCTTGCACTGCTGGTGCTCTTCACGTGCTTGTTCCATGTATGAAGGTAGCTTGCACTGCTGCCACTTGTGGTATGCCTGTCCCGTGTGTGCAGGAAGCATGCACTACTGCTGCATGGGCCGTGCCTGTTCCGTGTATGAAGTAAGCTTCCACTGCTGCCACTTGTGGCATCCCTGGTCAGTGTATGAAGGAAGCATGCACTGCTGCCACTAATGGTGTGCCTGTTCCATGTATGAAGGAAGCTTGCACTGATGGTGCTTGTGTTGTGCCTGTTCCATGTATGAAGGAGGTTTGCACTGCTGGTGCTTGTGTTGTGCCTGTTCCATGTATGAAGGAAGATTTCACTGCTGGTGCTCGTGGTGTGCATGTTGTGTGTAGTAAGGAAGCTTGCACTGCTGGTACTTGTGGTGTGCCTGTTCTGTGTGGGAACAAAGCTTGCACTGCTGGTGCTTGTGGTATGCCTGTCCCATGTATGGAGGAAGCATGCATTGCTGCAACTCATGGTGTGCCTGTTCCATATATGAAGGAAGCTTGCACTGATGGTGCTTGTGTTGTGCCTGTTCCATGTATGAAGGAAGCTTGCACTCCTGGTTCTTGTGCTGTGCCTGCTCCGTTTATGAAGGAACCTTGCACTGCTGGTACTTGTGTTGTGCCTGTTCCGTGTATGAAGAAAGCTTGCACTGCTTCTGCTCGTGTTGTGCCTGTTCCGTGTACGAATGAAGCTTGCACTGCTGGTGCTTGTGTTGTGTGCGTTCTGTGTATGAAGGAAGCTAGCACTGCTGCTGCTCGTGGTGTGCCTGTTCCATGTATGAAGGAAGCTTGCACTGCTGGTGTTTGTGTTGTGCTTGTTCCATGTATGAAGAAAGATTGCACTACTAGTGCTTGTGGTGTGCCTGTTCTGTGTGGGAAGGAAGCATGCACTACTGTCGTTTGTGCCGTGACTGTTCCGTGTATGAGGGAAGCTTCCACTGCTGCCACTTGTGGCATCCCTGTTCCGTGTATGAAGGAAGCATGCACTGCTGCCACTAATGGCTTGCCTGTTCCATGTATAAAGGAAGCTTGTACTGCTGGTGCTTGTGGTATGCCTGTTCTGTGTTTGAAGGAAGCTTGCATTGCTGGTGATTGTGCTGTGCCTGTTCCATGTATGAAGGAAGCTTGCACTGCTGGTGCTTGTGTTGTGCCTGTTCCAGGTATGAAGGAAGATTTTACTGCTGGTGCTCGTGGTGTGCATGTTCCGTGTATGAAGGAAGCTTGCAGTGCTGCCACTGGTGTTCTGCCTTGTCTGTGTGGGAAGGAAGCTTGCACTGCTGGTGCTCGTGGCATGCCTGTTCCGTGTAGTAAGGAAGCATGCACTGCTGCCACTCATGGTGTGCCTGTTCCATGTATGAAGGAAGCTTGCACTGCTGCCACTCGTGGCATGCCTGTTCCATGTATGAAGGAAGCATGCACTGCTGCCACTCATGGTGTGCCTGTTCCATGTATGAAGGAAGCTTGCACTGCTGCTGCATGTGTTGCGCTTGTTCCGTGTATGAAGGAAGCTTGCACTGCTGCTTGTGCTGTGCCTGTTCCGTGTATGAAGGAAGCTTGCACTGCTGCTGCTTGTTCCGTGTATGAAGGAAGTTTTCACTGCTGGTGCTCATGGTGTGCCTGTTCTTTGTGGTAAGGAAGCTTGCAATGCTGCTGCTTGTGCTGTGCCTGTTCCGTGTATGACAGAGGCGGGCACTGCTGCTGCTTGTGGTATGCCTGTTCCGTGTATGAAGGAATCTTGCACTGCTGGTGCTTGTGTTGTGTCTTTTCATTGTCTGAAGGAAGCTTGCACTGCTGATGCTTGTGTTGTGCCTGTCCCATGTATGAAGGAAGCGGACACTGCTCGTGCTTGTTTTGTGCCTGTTCCATGTATGAAGGAAGCTTGCCCTGCTGGTGCTTGTGTTGTGCCTGTTCTGTGTGTGAAGGCAGCTTGCTCTGCTGGTGCTTGTGGTGTGCCTGTTCCATGTATTAAGGAAGCTTGCACTGCTGGTGCTTATGGTGTGCCTGTTCTGAGTATGAAGAAGGCTTACACTGCTGACACTCGTGTGGTGCCTGTTCTGTGTGTGAAGGAAGCTTCCACTGCTGGTGCTCGTGGTGTGCCTGTTCCATGTATGAAGGAAGCTTGCACTGCTGGTACTTGTGATGTACCTGTTTAGTGTGTGATGGAAAGTTGCAGTGCTGCTGCTCATGGCGTGACTGTTTCATGTGGGAAGGAAGCATTTACTGCTGCCACTCATGGTATGCCTGTTCCATGTATGAAGGAAGCTTGCACTGCTGCCACTTGTGGTATGCCTGTTCCATGTATGAAGGACGCATGCATTGCTGCCACTTATGGTGTGCATGTTCCACATATGAAGGAAGCTTCCACTGCTGGTGCTTGTGTTGTGCCTGTTCCATGTATGAAGGAGGCTTGCACTGCTGGTGCTTGTGTTGTGCCTGTTCCATTTATGAAGGAAGCTTGCACTGCTGGTGCTTGTGGTGTGCCTGTTCCATGTATGAAGGAGGCTTGCACTGCTGGTGCTTGTGTTGTGCCTGTTCCGTGTATGAAGGCAGCTTCCACTGCTGGTGCTTGTGGTGTGCCTGTTCCATGTATGAAGGAGGCTTGCACTGCTGGTGCTTGTGTTGTGCCTGTTACGTGTATGAAGGAAGCTTGCACTGCTGCTGCTCGTGTTGAGCTTATTCCGTGTATGAAGGAAGTTTGCACTGCTGCTGCTAGTGCTGTGCCTGTTCCGTGTATGAAGGAAGCAGGCACTGCTGATGCTTGTGTTGAGCCTGTTCCATGTATGAAGGAAGCTTCCACTGCTGGTGCTCGTGGTGTGCCTGTTCCATATATGAAGGAAGCTTGCACTGCTGGTGCTTGTGGTGTGCCTGTTCTGTGAATGAAGAACGCTTACACTGCTGCCACTCGTGTGGTGCCTGTTCTGTGTGTGAAGGAAGCTTCCACTGCTGGTGCTCGTGGCGTGCCTGTTCCATGTATGAAGGAAGCTTGCACTTCTGGTACTTGTGGTGTACCTGTTTAGTGTGTGATGGAAAGTTGCACTGCTGCTGCTCGTGGCGTGCCTGTTTCGTGTGGGAAGGAAGCATGCACTGCTGCCACTCATGGTGTGCCTGTTCCATGTATGAAGGACGCATGCATTGCTGCCACTTATGGTGTGCATGTTCCATATATGAAGGAAGCTTGCACTGCTGGTGCTTGTGTTGTGCCTGTTCCATGTATGAAGGAAGCTTGCACTGCTGCTGCTCGTGTTGCGCTTATTCCGTGTATGAAGGAAGTTTGCACTGCTGCTGCTTCTGCTGTGCCTGTTCCGTGTATGAAGGAAGCTTCCACTGCTGGTGCTCGTGGTGTGCCTGTTCCATATATGAAGGAAGAGTGCACTGATGCTGCTTGCGCTGTGCCTGTTCCGTGTATGAAGGAGACTTGCACTGCTGATGCTTGTGTTGTGCCTTTTCCATGTATGAAGGAAGCTTCCACTGCTGGTGCTCGTGGTGTGCCTGTTCCGTTTATGAAGGAACCTTGCACTGCTGGTACTTATGTTGTGGCTGTTCCATGTATGAAGGAAGCTTGCACTGCTTCTGCTTGTGTTGTGCCTGTTCTGTGTATGAAGGTAGCTTGCAGTGCTGCTGCTCAGGGTGTACCTATTCCGTGTATGAAGGAAGCTTGCACTGCTGGTGCTTGTGTTATGTCTGTTCTGTGTATGAAGGGAGCTAGGACTGCTGCTGCTCATGGTGTGCCTGTTCCATGTGTGAAGGAAGCTTGCACTGCTGGTGCTCGTGGTGTGCCTGTTCTTTGTGGTAAGGAAGCTTGCAATGCTGCTGCTTGTGCTGTGCCTGTTCCGTGTATGACAGAGGCGGGCACTGCTGCTGCTTGTGGTATGCCTGTTCCGTGTATGAAGGAATCTTGCACTGCTGGTGCTTGTGTTGTGTCTTTTCATTGTCTGAAGGAAGCTTGCACTGCTGATGCTTGTGTTGTGCCTGTCCCATGTATGAAGGAAGCGGACACTGCTCGTGCTTGTTTTGTGCCTGTTCCATGTATGAAGGAAGCTTGCCCTGCTGGTGCTTGTGTTGTGCCTGTTCTGTGTGTGAAGGCAGCTTGCTCTGCTGGTGCTTGTGGTGTGCCTGTTCCATGTATTAAGGAAGCTTGCACTGCTGGTGCTTATGGTGTGCCTGTTCTGAGTATGAAGAAGGCTTACACTGCTGACACTCGTGTGGTGCCTGTTCTGTGTGTGAAGAAAGCTTCCACTGCTGGTGCTTGTGGTGTGCCTGTTCCATGTATGAAGGAAGCTTGCACTGCTGGTACTTGTGATGTACCTGTTTAGTGTGTGATGGAAAGTTGCAGTGCTGCTGCTCATGGCGTGACTGTTTCATGTGGGAAGGAAGCATTTACTGCTGCCACTCATGGTATGCCTGTTCCATGTATGAAGGAAGCTTGCACTGCTGCCACTTGTGGTATGCCTGTTCCATGTATGAAGGACGCATGCATTGCTGCCACTTATGGTGTGCATGTTCCACATATGAAGGAAGCTTCCACTGCTGGTGCTTGTGTTGTGCCTGTTCCATGTATGAAGGAGGCTTGCACTGCTGGTGCTTGTGTTGTGCCTGTTCCATTTATGAAGGAAGCTTGCACTGCTGGTGCTTGTGGTGTGCCTGTTCCATGTATGAAGGAGGCTTGCACTGCTGGTGCTTGTGTTGTGCCTGTTCCGTGTATGAAGGCAGCTTCCACTGCTGGTGCTTGTGGTGTGCCTGTTCCATGTATGAAGGAGGCTTGCACTGCTGGTGCTTGTGTTGTGCCTGTTACGTGTATGAAGGAAGCTTGCACTGCTGCTGCTCGTGTTGAGCTTATTCCGTGTATGAAGGAAGTTTGCACTGCTGCTGCTAGTGCTGTGCCTGTTCCGTGTATGAAGGAAGCGGGCACTGCTGATGCTTGTGTTGAGCCTGTTCCATGTATGAAGGAAGCTTCCACTGCTGGTGCTCGTGGTGTGCCTGTTCCATATATGAAGGAAGCTTGCACTGCTGGTGCTTGTGGTGTGCCTGTTCTGTGAATGAAGAACGCTTACACTGCTGCCACTCGTGTGGTGCCTGTTCTGTGTGTGAAGGAAGCTTCCACTGCTGGTGCTCGTGGCGTGCCTGTTCCATATATGAAGGAAGCTTGCACTTCTGGTACTTGTGGTGTACCTGTTTAGTGTGTGATGGAAAGTTGCACTGCTGCTGCTCGTGGCGTGCCTGTTTCGTGTGGGAAGGAAGCATGCACTGCTGCCACTCATGGTGTGCCTGTTCCATGTATGAAGGACGCATGCATTGCTGCCACTTATGGTGTGCATGTTCCATATATGAAGGAAGCTTGCACTGCTGGTGCTTGTGTTGTGCCTGTTCCATGTATGAAGGAAGCTTGCACTGCTGCTGCTCGTGTTGCGCTTATTCCGTGTATGAAGGAAGTTTGCACTGCTGCTGCTTCTGCTGTGCCTGTTCCGTGTATGAAGGAAGCTTCCACTGCTGGTGCTCGTGGTGTGCCTGTTCCATATATGAAGGAAGAGTGCACTGATGCTGCTTGCGCTGTGCCTGTTCCGTGTATGAAGGAGACTTGCACTGCTGATGCTTGTGTTGTGCCTTTTCCATGTATGAAGGAAGCTTCCACTGCTGGTGCTCGTGGTGTGCCTGTTCCGTTTATGAAGGAAACTTGCACTGCTGGTACTTATGTTGTGGCTGTTCCATGTATGAAGGAAGCTTGCACTGCTTCTGCTTGTGTTGTGCCTGTTCTGTGTATGAAGGTAGCTTGCAGTGCTGCTGCTCAGGGTGTACCTATTCCGTGTATGAAGGAAGCTTGCACTGCTGGTGCTTGTGTTATGTCTGTTCTGTGTATGAAGGGAGCTAGGACTGCTGCTGCTCATGGTGTGCCTGTTCCATGTGTGAAGGAAGCTTGCACTTCTGGTACTTGTGGTGTACCTGTTTAGTGTGTGATGGAAAGTTGCACTGCTGCTGCTCGTGGCGTGCCTGTTTCGTGTGGGAAGGAAGCATGCACTGCTGCCACTCATGGTGTGCCTGTTCCATGTATGAAGGACGCATGCATTGCTGCCACTTATGGTGTGCATGTTCCATATATGAAGGAAGCTTGCACTGCTGGTGCTTGTGTTGTGCCTGTTCCATGTATGAAGGAAGCTTGCACTGCTGCTGCTCGTGTTGCGCTTATTCCGTGTATGAAGGAAGTTTGCACTGCTGCTGCTTCTGCTGTGCCTGTTCCGTGTATGAAGGAAGCTTCCACTGCTGGTGCTCGTGGTGTGCCTGTTCCATATATGAAGGAAGAGTGCACTGATGCTGCTTGCGCTGTGCCTGTTCCGTGTATGAAGGAGACTTGCACTGCTGATGCTTGTGTTGTGCCTTTTCCATGTATGAAGGAAGCTTCCACTGCTGGTGCTCGTGGTGTGCCTGTTCCGTTTATGAAGGAACCTTGCACTGCTGGTACTTATGTTGTGGCTGTTCCATGTATGAAGGAAGCTTGCACTGCTTCTGCTTGTGTTGTGCCTGTTCTGTGTATGAAGGTAGCTTGCAGTGCTGCTGCTCAGGGTGTACCTATTCCGTGTATGAAGGAAGCTTGCACTGCTGGTGCTTGTGTTATGTCTGTTCTGTGTATGAAGGGAGCTAGGACTGCTGCTGCTCATGGTGTGCCTGTTCCATGTGTGAAGGAAGCTTGCACTGCTGGTACTTGTGATGTACCTGTTTAGTGTGTGATGGAAAGTTGCAGTGCTGCTGCTCGTGGCGTGCCTGTTTCGTGTGGGAAGGAAGCATGTTCTGCTGCCACTTGTGGTCTGCCTGTTCCATGTATGAAGGACGCATGCATTGCTGCCACTTATGGTGTGCATGTTCCACATATGAAGGAAGCTTGCACTGCTGGTGCTTGTGTTGTGCCTGTTCCATGTATGAAGGAGGCTTGCACTGCTGCTGCTTGTGTTGTGCCTGTTCCATTTATGAAGGAAGCTTGCACTGCTGGTGCTTGTGTTGTCCCTGTTCCGTGTATGTAGGCAGCTTCCACTGCTGGTGCTTGTGGTGTGCCTGTTCCATGTATGAAGGAGGCTTGCACTGCTGGTGCTTGTGTTGTGCCTATTCCGTGTATGAAGGCAGCTTCCACTGCTGGTGCTTGTGGTGTGCCTGTTCCATGTATGAATGAAGCTTGCACTGCTGGTGCTTGTGTTGTGCTTATTCCGTGTATGAAGGAAGCTTGCACTGCTGCTGCTCGTGTTGAGCTTATTCCGTGTATGAAGGAAGTTTGCACTGTTGCTGCTTGTGCTGTGCCTGTTCCATGTATGAAGGAAGCTTCCACTGCTGGTGCTCGTGGTGTGCCTGTTCCATGTATGAAGGAAGCTCGCACTTCTGGTACTTGTGGTGTACCTGTTTAGTGTGTGATGAAAAGTTGCACTGCTGCTGCTCGTGGCGTGCCTGTTTCGTGTGGGAAGGAAGCATGCACTGCTGCCACTCATGGTGTGCCTGTTCCATGTATGAAGCACGCATGCATTGCTGCCACTTATGGTGTGCATGTTCCATATATGAAGGAAGCTTGCACTTCTGGTGCTTGTGTTTTGCCTGTTCCATTTATGACGGAAGCTTGCACTGTTGGTGCTTGTGTTGTGCCTGTTCCATGTATGAAGGAACCTTGCACTGCTGGTGCTTGTGTTGTGCCTGTTCCATGTATGAAGGAGGCTTGCACTGCTGATGCTTGTGTTGTGCCTTTTCCATGTATGAAGGAAGCTTCCACTGCTGGTGCTCGTGGTGTGCTTGTTCCGTTTATGAAGGAACCTTGCACTGCTGGTACTTATGTTGTGGCTGTTCCATATATGAAGGAAGCTTGCACTGCTTCTGCTTGTGTTGTGCCTGTTCTGTGTATGAAGGTAGCTTGCAGTGCTGCTGCTCAGGGTGTACCTGTTCCGTGTACGAAGGAAGCTTGCACTGCTGGTGCTTGTGTTGTGTGTGTTCTGTGTATGAAGGAAGCTAGGACTGCTGCTGCTCATGGTGTGCCTGTTCCATGTGGGAAGGAAGCTTGCACTGCTGGTGCTTGTCGTATGCCTGTTCCATGTATGAAGGAAGCTTGCACTGCTGGTGCTTGTGTTGTGCTTGTTCCATGTATGAAGAAAGCTTGCACTACTAGTGCGTGTGGTGTGCCTGTTCTGTGTGGGAAGGAAGCTTCCACCGCTGGTGCTTGTGGTATGCCTGTTCCATGGAAAGGAAGCTTGCCCTGCTGGTGCTTGTGGTATGCCTGTTCCATGTATGAAGGAAGCTTGCAATGCTGGTGCTTGTGTTGTGTCTGTTCTGTGTATGAAGGAAGCGCGCACTGCTGCTGCTCATGGTGTTCCTGTTCCATGAAGGAAGCTTGCACTGCTGGTGCTTGTGCTGTGCCTGTTCCATGTATGAAGGAAGCTTGCACTGCGTGTACTCGTGCTGTGCCTGTTTTGTGTGGGAAGAAAGCTTGCACTGCTGGTGCTCTTCACGTGCTTGTTCCATGTATGAAGGTAGCTTGCACTGCTGCCACTTGTGGTATGCCTGTCCCGTGTGTGCAGGAAGCATGCACTACTGCTGCATGGCCGTGCCTGTTCCGTGTATGAAGGAAGCTTCCACTGCTGCCACTTGTGGCATCCCTGGTCAGTGTATGAAGGAAGCATGCACTGCTGCCACTAATGGTGTGCCTGTTCCATGTATGAAGGAAGCTTGCACTGATGGTGCTTGTGTTGTGCCTGTTCCATGTATGAAGGAGGTTTGCACTGCTGGTGCTTGTGTTGTGCCTGTTCCATTTATGAAGGAAGATTTCACTGCTGGTGCTCGTGGTGTGCATGTTGTGTGTAGTAAGGAAGCTTGCACTGCTGGTACTTGTGGTGTGGCTGTTCTGTGTGGGAACGAAGCTTGCACTGCTGGTGCTTGTGGTATGCCTGTCCCATGTATGGAGGAAGCATGCATTGCTGCAACTCATGGTGTGCCTGTTCCATATATGAAGGAAGCTTGCACTGATGGTGCTTGTGTTGTGCCTGTTCCATGTATGAAGGAAGCTTGCACTCCTGGTTCTTGTGCTGTGCCTGCTCCGTTTATGAAGGAACCTTGCACTGCTGGTACTTGTGTTGTGCCTGTTCAGTGTATGAAGAAAGCTTGCACTGCTTCTGCTCGTGTTGTGCCTGTTCCGTGTACGAATGAAGCTTGCACTGCTGGTGCTTGTGTTGTGTGTGTTCTGTGTATGAAGGAAGCTAGCACTGCTGCTGCTCGTGGTGTGCCTGTTCCATGTATGAAGGAAGCTTGCACTGCTGGTGCTTGTGTTGTGCTTGTTCCATGTATGAAGAAAGCTTGCACTACTAGTGCTTGTGGTGTGCCTGTTCTGTGTGGGAAGGAAGCATGCACTTCTGTCGCTTGTGCCGTGACTGTTCCGTGTATGAGGGAAGCTTCCACTGCTGCCACTTGTGGCATCCCTGTTCCGTGTATGAAGGAAGCATGCACTGCTGCCACTAATGGTGTGCCTGTTCCATGTATGAAGGAAGCTTGTACTGCTGGTGCTTGTGGTATGCCTGTTCTGTGTATGAAGGAAGCTTGCATTGCTGGTGATTGTGCTGTGCCTGTTCCATGTATGAAGGAAGCTTGCACTGCTGGTGCTTGTGTTGTGCCTGTTCCAGGTATGAAGGAAGATTTTACTGCTGGTGCTCGTGGTGTGCATGTTCCGTGTATGAAGGAAGCTTGCAGTGCTGCCACTGGTGTTCTGCCTGGTCTGTGTGGGAAGGAAGCTTGCACTGCTGGTGCTCGTGGCATGCCTGTTCCGTGTAGTAAGGAAGCATGCACTGCTGCCACTCATGGTGTGGCTGTTCCATGTATGAAGGAAGCTTGCACTGCTGCCACTCGTGGCATGCCTGTTCCATCTATGAAGGAAGCATGCACTGCTGCCACTCATGGTGTGCCTGTTCCATGTATGAAGGAAGCTTGCACTGCTGCTGCATGTGTTGCGCTTGTTCCGTGTATGAAGGAAGCTTGCACTGCTGCTTGTGCTATGCCTGTTCCGTGTATGAAGGAAGTTTGCACTGCTGCTGCTTGTTCCGTGTATGAAGGAAGTTTTCACTGCTGGTGCTCATGGTGTGCCTGTTCCGTGTATGACAGAGGCGGGCACTGCTGCTGCTTGTGGTATGCCTGTTCCGTGTATGAAGGAATCTTGCACTGCTGGTGCTTGTGTTGTGTCTTTTCATTGTCTGAAGGAAGCTTGCACTGCTGATGCTTGTGTTGTGCCTGTCCCATGTATGAAGGAAGCGGACACTGCTCATGCTTGTTTTGTGCCTGTTCCATGTATGAAGGAAGCTTGCCCTGCTGGTGCTTGTGTTGTGCCTGTTCTGTGTATGAAGGCAGCTTGCTCTGCTGGTGCTTGTGGTGTGCCTGTTCCATGTATTAAGGAAGCTTGCACTGCTGGTGCTTATGGTGTGCCTGTTCTGAGTATGAAGAAGGCTTACACTGCTGACACTCGTGTGGTGCCTGTTCTGTGTGTGAAGGAAGCTTCCACTGCTGGTGCTCGTGGTGTGCCTGTTCCATGTATGAAGGAAGCTTGCACTGCTGCCACTTGTGGTATGCCTGTTCCATGTATGAAGGACGCATGCATTGCTGCCACTTATGGTGTGCATGTTCCACATATGAAGGAAGCTTGCACTGCTGGTGCTTGTGTTGTGCCTGTTCCATGTATGAAGGAGGCTTGCACTGCTGGTGCTTGTGTTGTGCCTGTTCCATTTATGAAGGAAGCTTGCACTGCTGGTGCTTGTTTTGTGCCTGTTCCGTGTATGAAGGCAGCTTCCAATGCTGGTGCTTGTGGTGTGCCTGTTCCATGTATGAAGGAGGCTTGCACTGCTGGTGCTTGTGTTGTGCCTGTTCCGTGTATGAAGGCAGCTTCCACTGCTGGTGCTTGTGGTTTGCCTGTTCCATGTATGAAGGAGGCTTGCACTGCTGGTGCTTGTGTTGTGCCTGTTACGTGTATGAAGGAAGCTTGCACTGCTGCTGCTCGTGTTGAGCTTATTCCGTGTATGAAGGAAGTTTGCACTGCTGCTGCTAGTGCTGTGCCTGTTCCGTGTATGAAGGAAGCGGGCACTGCTGATGCTTGTGTTGTGCCTGTTCCATGGATGAAGGAAGCTTCCACTGCTGGTACTCGTGGTGTGCCTGTTCCATATATGAAGGAAGCTTGCACTGATGGTGCTTGTGGTGTGCCTGTTCTGTGTATGAAGAACGCTTACACTGCTGCCACTCGTGTGGTGCCTGTTCTGTGTGTGAAGGAAGCTTCCACTGCTGGCGCTCGTGGCGTGCCTGTTCCATGTATGAAGGAAGCTTGCACTTCTGGTACTTGTGGTGTACCTGTTTAGTGTGTGATGGAAAGTTGCACTGCTGCTGCTCGTGGCGTGCCTGTTTCGTGTGGGAAGGAAGCATGCACTGCTGCCACTCATGGTATGCCTGTTCCATGTATGACGGACGCATGCATTGTTGCCACTTATGGTGTGTATGTTCCATATATGAAGGAGGCTTGCACTGCTGGTGCTTGTGTTGTGCCTGTTCCGTGTATGAAGGCAGCTTCCACTGCTGGTGCTTGTGTTGTGCCTGTTCCATGTATGAAGGAGGCTTGCACTGCTGGTGCTTGTGTTGTGCCTGTTACGTGTATGAAGGAAGCTTGCACTGCTGCTGCTCGTGTTGCGCTTATTCCGTGTATGAAGGAAGTTTGCACTGCTGCTGCTTCTGCTGTGCCTGTTCCGTGTATGAAGGAAGCGGGCACTGCTGATGCTTGTGTTGTGCCTGTTCCATGTATGAAGGAAGCTTCCACTGCTGGTGCTCGTGGTGTGCCTGTTCCATATATGAAGGAAGTGTGCACTGCTGCTGCTTGTGCTGTGCCTGTTCCGTGTATGAAGGAGGCGGGCACTGCTGATGCTTGTGTTGTGCCTTTTCCATGTATGAAGGAAGCTTCCACTGCTGGTGCTCGTGGTGTGCCTGTTCCGTTTATGAAGGAACCTTGCACTGGTGGTACTTATGTTGTGGCTGTTCCATGTATGAAGGAAGCTTGCACTGCTTCTGCTTGTGTTGTGCCTGTTCTGTGTATGAAGGTAGCTTGCAGTGCTGCTGCTCAGGGTGTACCTGTTCCGTGTACGAAGGAAGCTTGCACTGCTGGTGCTTGTGTTGTGTCTGTTCTGTGTATGAAGGAAGCTAGGACTGCTGCTGCTCATGGTGTGCCTGTTCCATGTGTGAAGGAAGCTTGCACTGCTGGTGCTCGTGGTGTGCCTGTTCCATGTATGAAGGAAGCTTGCACTGCTGGTACTTGTGATGTACCTGTTTAGTGTGTGATGGAAAGTTGCAGTGCTGCTGCTCGTGGCGTGCCTGTTTCGTGTGGGAAGGAAGCATGTTCTGCTGCCACTTGTGGTCTGCCTGTTCCATGTATGAAGGACGCATGCATTGCTGCCACTTATGGTGTGCATGTTCCACATATGAAGGAAGCTTGCACTGCTGGTGCTTGTGTTGTGCCTGTTCCATGTATGAAGGAGGCTTGCACTGCTGCTGCTTGTGTTGTGCCTGTTCCATTTATGAAGGAAGCTTGCACTGCTGGTGCTTGTGTTGTCCCTGTTCTGTGTATATAGGCAGCTTCCACTGCTGGTGCTTGTGGTGTGCCTGTTCCATGTATGAAGGAGGCTTGCACTGCTGGTGCTTGTGTTGTGCCTATTCCGTGTATGAAGGCAGCTTCCACTGCTGGTGCTTGTGGTGTGCCTGTTCCATGTATGAATGAAGCTTGCACTGCTGGTGCTTGTGTTGTGCTTATTCCGTGTATGAAGGAAGCTTGCACTGCTGCTGCTCGTGTTGAGCTTATTCCGTGTATGAAGGAAGTTTGCACTG
Source organism: Pleurodeles waltl (assembly GCF_031143425.1). NCBI lineage: Eukaryota > Metazoa > Chordata > Amphibia > Caudata > Salamandridae > Pleurodeles > Pleurodeles waltl. The sequence continues at coordinate 1,130,534,006 of NC_090439.1, forward strand.
TTGCTGCTTGTGCTGTGCCTGTTCCATGTATGAAGGAAGCTTCCACTGCTGGTGCTCGTGGTGTGCCTGTTCCATGTATGAAGGAAGCTCGCACTGCTGGTACTTGTGGTGTACCTGTTTAGTGTGTGATGAAAAGTTGCACTGCTGCTGCTCGTGGCGTGCCTGTTTCGTGTGGGAAGGAAGCATGCACTGCTGCCACTCATGGTGTGCCTGTTCCATGTATGAAGCACGCATGCATTGCTGCCACTTATGGTGTGCATGTTCCATATATGAAGGAAGCTTGCACTTCTGGTGCTTGTGTTTTGCCTGTTCCATTTATGACGGAAGCTTGCACTGCTGGTGCTTGTGTTGTGCCTGTTCCATGTATGAAGGAACCTTGCACTGCTGGTGCTTGTGTTGTGCCTGTTCCATGTATGAAGGAAGCTTGCACTGCTGGTGCTCGTGGTGTGCTTGTTCCGTTTATGAAGGAACCTTGCACTGCTGGTACTTATGTTGTGGCTGTTCCATATATGAAGGAAGCTTGCACTGCTTCTGCTTGTGTTGTGCCTGTTCTGTGTATGAGGGTAGCTTGCAGTGCTGCTGCTCAGGGTGTACCTGTTCCGTGTACGAAGGAAGCTTGCACTGCTGGTGCTTGTGTTGTGTGTGTTCTGTGTATGAAGGAAGCTAGGACTGCTGCTGCTCATGGTGTGCCTGTTCCATGTGGGAAGGAAGCTTGCACTGCTGGTGCTTGTCGTATGCCTGTTCCATGTATGAAGGAAGCTTGCACTGCTGGTGCTTGTGTTGTGCTTGTTCCATGTATGAAGAAAGCTTGCACTACTAGTGCGTGTGGTGTGCCTGTTCTGTGTGGGAAGGAAGCTTCCACCGCTGGTGCTTGTGGTATGCCTGTTCCATGGAAAGGAAGCTTGCCCTGCTGGTGCTTGTGGTATGCCTGTTCCATGTATGAAGGAAGCTTGCAATGCTGGTGCTTGTGTTGTGTCTGTTCTGTGTATGAAGGAAGCGCGCACTGCTGCTGCTCATGGTGTTCCTGTTCCATGAAGGAAGCTTGCACTGCTGGTGCTTGTGCTGTGCCTGTTCCATGTATGAAGGAAGCTTGCACTGCGTGTACTCGTGCTGTGCCTGTTTTGTGTGGGAAGAAAGCTTGCACTGCTGGTGCTCTTCACGTGCTTGTTCCATGTATGAAGGTAGCTTGCACTGCTGCCACTTGTGGTATGCCTGTCCCGTGTGTGCAGGAAGCATGCACTACTGCTGCATGGCCGTGCCTGTTCCGTGTATGAAGGAAGCTTCCACTGCTGCCACTTGTGGCATCCCTGGTCAGTGTATGAAGGAAGCATGCACTGCTGCCACTAATGGTGTGCCTGTTCCATGCATGAAGGAAGCTTGCACTGATGGTGCTTGTGTTGTGCCTGTTCCATGTATGAAGGAGGTTTGCACTGCTGGTGCTTGTGTTGTGCCTGTTCCATTTATGAAGGAAGATTTCACTGCTGGTGCTCGTGGTGTGCATGTTGTGTGTAGTAAGGAAGCTTGCACTGCTGGTACTTGTGGTGTGGCTGTTCTGTGTGGGAACGAAGCTTGCACTGCTGGTGCTTGTGGTATGCCTGTCCCATGTATGGAGGAAGCATGCATTGCTGCAACTCATGGTGTGCCTGTTCCATATATGAAGGAAGCTTGCACTGATGGTGCTTGTGTTGTGCCTGTTCCATGTATGAAGGAAGCTTGCACTCCTGGTTCTTGTGCTGTGCCTGCTCCGTTTATGAAGGAACCTTGCACTGCTGGTACTTGTGTTGTGCCTGTTCCGTGTATGAAGAAAGCTTGCACTGCTTCTGCTCGTGTTGTGCCTGTTCCGTGTATGAATGAAGCTTGCACTGCTGGTGCTTGTGTTGTGTGTGTTCTGTGTATGAAGGAAGCTAGCACTGCTGCTGCTCGTGGTGTGCCTGTTCCATGTATGAAGGAAGCTTGCACTGCTGGTGCTTGTGTTGTGCTTGTTCCATGTATGAAGAAAGCTTGCACTACTAGTGCTTGTGGTGTGCCTGTTCTGTGTGGGAAGGAAGCATGCACTACTGTCGCTTGTGCCGTGACTGTTCCGTGTATGAGGGAAGCTTCCACTGCTGCCACTTGTGGCATCCCTGTTCCGTGTATGAAGGAAGCATGCACTGCTGCCACTAATGGTGTGCCTGTTCCATGTATGAAGGAAGCTTGTACTGCTGGTGCTTGTGGTATGCCTGTTCTGTGTATGAAGGAAGCTTGCATTGCTGGTGATTGTGCTGTGCCTGTTCCATGTATGAAGGAAGCTTGCACTGCTGGTGCTTGTGTTGTGCCTGTTCCAGGTATGAAGGAAGATTTTACTGCTGGTGCTCGTGGTGTGCATGTTCCGTGTATGAATGAAGCTTGCAGTGCTGCCACTGGTGTTCTGCCTGGTCTGTGTGGGAAGGAAGCTTGCACTGCTGGTGCTCGTGGCATTCCTGTTCCGTGTAGTAAGGAAGCATGCACTGCTGCCACTCATGGTGTGCCTGTTCCATGTATGAAGGAAGCTTGCACTGCTGCTGCATGTGTTGCCCTTGTTCCGTTTATGAAGGAAGCTTGCACTGCTGCTTGTGCTATGCCTGTTCCGTGTATGAAGGAAGCTTGCACTGCTGCTGCTTGTTCCGTGTATGAAGGAAGTTTTCACTGCTGGTGCTCATGGTGTGCCTGTTCTTTGTGGTAAGGAAGATTGCACTGCTGCTGCTTGTGCTGTGCCTGTTCCGTGTATGACAGAGGCGGGCACTGCTGCTGCTTGTGGTATGCCTGTTCCGTGTATGAAGGAATCTTGCACTGCTGGTGCTTGTGTTGTGTCTTTTCATTGTCTGAAGGAAGCTTGCACTGCTGATGCTTGTGTTGTGCCTGTCCCATGTATGAAGGAAGCGGACACTGCTCGTGCTTGTTTTGTGCCTGTTCCATGTATGAAGGAAGCTTGCCCTGCTGGTGCTTGTGTTGTGCCTGTTCTGTGTATGAAGGCAGCTTGCTCTGCTGGTGCTTGTGGTGTGCCTGTTCCATGTATTAAGGAAGCTTGCACTGCTGGTGCTTATGGTGTGCCTGTTCTGAGTATGAAGAAGGCTTACACTGCTGACACTCGTGTGGTGCCTGTTCTGTGTGTGAAGGAAGCTTCCACTGCTGGTGCTCGTGGTGTGCCTGTTCCATGTATGAAGGAAGCTTGCACTGCTGCCACTTGTGGTATGCCTGTTCCATGTATGAAGGACGCATGCATTGCTGCCACTTATGGTGTGCATGTTCCACATATGAAGGAAGCTTGCACTGCTGGTGCTTGTGTTGTGCCTGTTCCATGTATGAAGGAGGCTTGCACTGCTGGTGCTTGTGTTGTGCCTGTTCCATTTATGAAGGAAGCTTGCACTGCTGGTGCTTGTGTTGTGCCTGTTCCGTGTATGAAGGCAGCTTCCACTGCTGGTGCTTGTGGTGTGCCTGTTCCATGTATGAAGGAGGCTTGCACTGCTGGTGCTTGTGTTGTGCCTGTTCCGTGTATGAAGGCAGCTTCCACTGCTGGTGCTTGTGGTGTGCCTGTTCCATGTATGAAGGAGGCTTGCACTGCTGGTGCTTGTGTTGTGCCTGTTACGTGTATGAAGGAAGCTTGCACTGCTGCTGCTCGTGTTGAGCTTATTCCGTGTATGAAGGAAGTTTGCGCTGCTGCTGCTAGTGCTGTGCCTGTTCCGTGTATGAAGGAAGCGGGCACTGCTGATGCTTGTGTTGTGCCTGTTCCATGGATGAAGGAAGCTTCCACTGCTGGTACTCGTGGTGTGCCTGTTCCATATATGAAGGAAGCTTGCACTGATGGTGCTTGTGGTGTGCCTGTTCTGTGTATGAAGAACGCTTACACTGCTGCCACTCGTGTGGTGCCTGTTCTGTGTGTGAAGGAAGCTTCCACTGCTGGTGCTCGTGGCGTGCCTGTTCCATGTATGAAGGAAGCTTGCACTTCTGGTACTTGTGGTGTACCTGTTTAGTGTGTGATGGAAAGTTGCACTGCTGCTGCTCGTGGCGTGCCTGTTTCGTGTGGGAAGGAAGCATGCACTGCTGCCACTCATGGTATGCCTGTTCCATGTATGACGGACGCATGCATTGCTGCCACTTATGGTGTGTATGTTCCATATATGAAGGAGGCTTGCACTGCTGGTGCTTGTGTTGTGCCTGTTCCGTGTATGAAGGCAGCTTCCACTGCTGGTGCTTGTGTTGTGCCTGTTCCATGTATGAAGGAGGCTTGCACTGCTGGTGCTTGTGTTGTGCCTGTTACGTGTATGAAGGAAGCTTGCACTGCTGCTGCTCGTGTTGCGCATATTCCGTGTATGAAGGAAGTTTGCACTGCTGCTGCTTCTGCTGTGCCTGTTCCGTGTATGAAGGAAGCGGGCACTGCTGATGCTTGTGTTGTGCCTGTTCCATGTATGAAGGAAGCTTCCACTGCTGGTGCTCGTGGTGTGCCTGTTCCATATATGAAGGAAGTGTGCACTGCTGCTGCTTGTGCTGTGCCTGTTCCGTGTATGAAGGAGGCGGGCACTGCTGATGCTTGTGTTGTGCCTTTTCCATGTATGAAGGAAGCTTCCACTGCTGGTGCTCGTGGTGTGCCTGTTCCGTTTATGAAGGAACCTTGCACTGGTGGTACTTATGTTGTGGCTGTTCCATGTATGAAGGAAGCGTGCACTGCTTCTGCTTGTGTTGTGCCTGTTCTGTGTATGAAGGTAGCTTGCAGTGCTGCTGCTCAGGGTGTACCTGTTCCGTGTACGAAGAAAGCTTGCACTGCTGGTGCTTGTGTTGTGTCTGTTCTGTGTATGAAGGAAGCTAGGACTGCTGCTGCTCATGGTGTGCCTGTTCCATGTGTGAAGGAAGCTTGCACTGCTGGTGCTCGTGGTGTGCCTGTTCCATGTATGAAGGAAGCTTGCACTGCTGGTACTTGTGATGTACCTGTTTAGTGTGTGATGGAAAGTTGCAGTGCTGCTGCTCGTGGCGTGCCTGTTTCGTGTGGGAAGGAAGCATGTTCTGCTGCCACTTGTGGTCTGCCTGTTCCATGTATGAAGGACGCATGCATTGCTGCCACTTATGGTGTGCATGTTCCACATATGAAGGAAGCTTGCACTGCTGCTGCTTGTGTTGTGCCTGTTCCATTTATGAAGGAAGCTTGCACTGCTGGTGCTTGTGTTGTCCCTGTTCCGTGTATGAAGGCAGCTTCCACTGCTGGTGCTTGTGGTGTGCCTGTTCCATGTATGAAGGAGGCTTGCACTGCTGGTGCTTGTGTTGTGCCTGTTCCGTGTATGAAGGCAGCTTCCACTGCTGGTGCTTGTGGTGTGCCTGTTCCATGTATGAATGAAGCTTGCACTGCTGGTGCTTGTGTTGTGCTTATTCCGTGTATGAAGGAAGCTTGCACTGCTGCTGCTCGTGTTGAGCTTATACCGTGTATGAAGGAAGTTTGCACTGTTGCTGCTTGTGCTGTGCCTGTTCCGTGTATGAAGGAAGCTTCCACTGCTGGTGCTCGTGGTGTGCCTGTTCCATGTATGAAGGAAGCTTGCACTTCTGGTACTTGTGGTGTACCTGTTTAGTGTGTGATGAAAAGTTGCACTGCTGCTGCTCGTGGCGTGCCTGTTTCGTGTGGGAAGGAAGCATGCACTGCTGCCACTCATGGTGTGCCTGTTATATGTATGAAGCACGCATGCATTGCTGCCACTTATGGTGTGCATGTTCCATATATGAAGGAAGCTTGCACTGCTGGTGCTTGTGTTTTGCCTGTTCCATTTATGACGGAAGCTTGCACTGCTGGTGCTTGTGTTGTGTCTGTTCCGTGTATGAAGGCAGCTTCCACTGCTGGTGCTTTTGGTGTGCCTGTTCCATGTATGAAGGAGGCTTGCACTGCTGCTGCTTGTGTTGTGCCTGTTACGTGTATGAAGGAAGCTTGCACTGCTGCTGCTCGTGTTGCGCTTATTCCGTGTATGAAGGAAGTTTGCACTGCTGCTGCTTCTGCTGTGCCTGTTCCGTGTATGAAGGAAGCGGGCACTGCTGATGCTTGTGTTGTGCCTTTTCCATGTATGAAGGAAGCTTCCACTGCTGGTGCTCGTGGTGTGCCTTTTCCGTTTATGAAGGAACCTTGCACTGCTGGTACTTATGTTGTGGCTGTTCCATATATGAAGGAAGCTTGCACTGCTTCTGCTTGTGTTGTGCCTGTTCTGTGTATGAAGGTAGCTTGCAGTGCTGCTGCTCAGGGTGTACCTGTTCCGTGTACGAAGGAAGCTTGCACTGCTGGTGCTTGTGTTGTGTCTGTTCTGTGTATGAAGGAAGCTAGGACTGCTGCTGCTCATGGTGTGCCTGTTCCATGTGTGAAGGAAGCTTGCACTGCTGGTGCTTGTCGTATGCCTGTTCCATGTATGAAGGAAGCTTGCACTGCTGGTGCTTGTGTTGTGCTTGTTCCATGTATGAAGAAAGCTTGCACTACTAGTGCGTGTGGTGTGCCTGTTCTGTGTGGGAAGGAAGCTTGCACCGCTGGTGCTTGTGGTATGCCTGTTCCATGGAAAGGAAGCTTGCCCTGCTGGTGCTTGTGGTATGCCTGTTCCATGTATGAAGGAAGCTTGCAATGCTGGTGCTTGTGTTGTGTCTGTTCTGTGTATGAAGGAAGTGCGCACTGCTGCTGCTCATGGTGTTCCTGTTCCATGAAGGAAGCTTGCACTGCTGGTGCTTGTGCTGTGCCTGTTCCATGTATGAAGGAAGCTTGCACTGCGTGTACTCGTGCTGTGCCTGTTTTGTGTGGGAAGAAAGCTTGCACTGCTGGTGCTCTTCACGTGCTTGTTCCATGTATGAAGGTAGCTTGCACTGCTGCCACTTGTGGTATGCCTGTCCCGTGTGTGCAGGAAGCATGCACTACTGCTGCATGGGCCGTGCCTGTTCCGTGTATGAAGTAAGCTTCCACTGCTGCCACTTGTGGCATCCCTGGTCAGTGTATGAAGGAAGCATGCACTGCTGCCACTAATGGTGTGCCTGTTCCATGTATGAAGGAAGCTTGCACTGATGGTGCTTGTGTTGTGCCTGTTCCATGTATGAAGGAGGTTTGCACTGCTGGTGCTTGTGTTGTGCCTGTTCCATGTATGAAGGAAGATTTCACTGCTGGTGCTCGTGGTGTGCATGTTGTGTGTAGTAAGGAAGCTTGCACTGCTGGTACTTGTGGTGTGCCTGTTCTGTGTGGGAACGAAGCTTGCACTGCTGGTGCTTGTGGTATGCCTGTCCCATGTATGGAGGAAGCATGCATTGCTGCAACTCATGGTGTGCCTGTTCCATATATGAAGGAAGCTTGCACTGATGGTGCTTGTGTTGTGCCTGTTCCATGTATGAAGGAAGCTTGCACTCCTGGTTCTTGTGCTGTGCCTGCTCCGTTTATGAAGGAACCTTGCACTGCTGGTACTTGTGTTGTGCCTGTTCCGTGTATGAAGAAAGCTTGCACTGCTTCTGCTCGTGTTGTGCCTGTTCCGTGTACGAATGAAGCTTGCACTGCTGGTGCTTGTGTTGTGTGTGTTCTGTGTATGAAGGAAGCTAGCACTGCTGCTGCTCGTGGTGTGCCTGTTCCATGTATGAAGGAAGCTTGCACTGCTGGTGCTTGTGTTGTGCTTGTTCCATGTATGAAGAAAGCTTGCACTACTAGTGCTTGTGGTGTGCCTGTTCTGTGTGGGAAGGAAGCATGCACTACTGTCGCTTGTGCCGTGACTGTTCCGTGTATGAGGGAAGCTTCCACTGCTGCCACTTGTGGCATCCCTGTTCCGTGTATGAAGGAAGCATGCACTGCTGCCACTAATGGTGTGCCTGTTCCATGTATGAAGGAAGCTTGTACTGCTGGTGCTTGTGGTATGCCTGTTCTGTGTATGAAGGAAGCTTGCATTGCTGGTGATTGTGCTGTGCCTGTTCCATGTATGAAGGAAGCTTGCACTGCTGGTGCTTGTGTTGTGCCTGTTCCAGGTATGAAGGAAGATTTTACTGCTGGTGCTCGTGGTGTGCATGTTCCGTGTATGAATGAAGCTTGCAGTGCTGCCACTGGTGTTCTGCCTGGTCTGTGTGGGAAGGAAGCTTGCACTGCTGGTGCTCGTGGCATTCCTGTTCCGTGTAGTAAGGAAGCATGCACTGCTGCCACTCATGGTGTGCCTGTTCCATGTATGAAGGAAGCTTGCACTGCTGCTGCATGTGTTGCCCTTGTTCCGTTTATGAAGGAAGCTTGCACTGCTGCTTGTGCTATGCCTGTTCCGTGTATGAAGGAAGCTTGCACTGCTGCTGCTTGTTCCGTGTATGAAGGAAGTTTTCACTGCTGGTGCTCATGGTGTGCCTGTTCTTTGTGGTAAGGAAGATTGCACTGCTGCTGCTTGTGCTGTGCCTGTTCCGTGTATGACAGAGGCGGGCACTGCTGCTGCTTGTGGTATGCCTGTTCCGTGTATGAAGGAATCTTGCACTGCTGGTGCTTGTGTTGTGTCTTTTCATTGTCTGAAGGAAGCTTGCACTGCTGATGCTTGTGTTGTGCCTGTCCCATGTATGAAGGAAGCGGACACTGCTCGTGCTTGTTTTGTGCCTGTTCCATGTATGAAGGAAGCTTGCCCTGCTGGTGCTTGTGTTGTGCCTGTTCTGTGTATGAAGGCAGCTTGCTCTGCTGGTGCTTGTGGTGTGCCTGTTCCATGTATTAAGGAAGCTTGCACTGCTGGTGCTTATGGTGTGCCTGTTCTGAGTATGAAGAAGGCTTACACTGCTGACACTCGTGTGGTGCCTGTTCTGTGTGTGAAGGAAGCTTCCACTGCTGGTGCTCGTGGTGTGCCTGTTCCATGTATGAAGGAAGCTTGCACTGCTGCCACTTGTGGTATGCCTGTTCCATGTATGAAGGACGCATGCATTGCTGCCACTTATGGTGTGCATGTTCCACATATGAAGGAAGCTTGCACTGCTGGTGCTTGTGTTGTGCCTGTTCCATGTATGAAGGAGGCTTGCACTGCTGGTGCTTGTGTTGTGCCTGTTCCATTTATGAAGGAAGCTTGCACTGCTGGTGCTTGTGTTGTGCCTGTTCCGTGTATGAAGGCAGCTTCCACTGCTGGTGCTTGTGGTGTGCCTGTTCCATGTATGAAGGAGGCTTGCACTGCTGGTGCTTGTGTTGTGCCTGTTCCGTGTATGAAGGCAGCTTCCACTGCTGGTGCTTGTGGTGTGCCTGTTCCATGTATGAAGGAGGCTTGCACTGCTGGTGCTTGTGTTGTGCCTGTTACGTGTATGAAGGAAGCTTGCACTGCTGCTGCTCGTGTTGAGCTTATTCCGTGTATGAAGGAAGTTTGCGCTGCTGCTGCTAGTGCTGTGCCTGTTCCGTGTATGAAGGAAGCGGGCACTGCTGATGCTTGTGTTGTGCCTGTTCCATGGATGAAGGAAGCTTCCACTGCTGGTACTCGTGGTGTGCCTGTTCCATATATGAAGGAAGCTTGCACTGATGGTGCTTGTGGTGTGCCTGTTCTGTGTATGAAGAACGCTTACACTGCTGCCACTCGTGTGGTGCCTGTTCTGTGTGTGAAGGAAGCTTCCACTGCTGGTGCTCGTGGCGTGCCTGTTCCATGTATGAAGGAAGCTTGCACTTCTGGTACTTGTGGTGTACCTGTTTAGTGTGTGATGGAAAGTTGCACTGCTGCTGCTCGTGGCGTGCCTGTTTCGTGTGGGAAGGAAGCATGCACTGCTGCCACTCATGGTATGCCTGTTCCATGTATGACGGACGCATGCATTGCTGCCACTTATGGTGTGTATGTTCCATATATGAAGGAGGCTTGCACTGCTGGTGCTTGTGTTGTGCCTGTTCCGTGTATGAAGGCAGCTTCCACTGCTGGTGCTTGTGTTGTGCCTGTTCCATGTATGAAGGAGGCTTGCACTGCTGGTGCTTGTGTTGTGCCTGTTACGTGTATGAAGGAAGCTTGCACTGCTGCTGCTCGTGTTGCGCATATTCCGTGTATGAAGGAAGTTTGCACTGCTGCTGCTTCTGCTGTGCCTGTTCCGTGTATGAAGGAAGCGGGCACTGCTGATGCTTGTGTTGTGCCTGTTCCATGTATGAAGGAAGCTTCCACTGCTGGTGCTCGTGGTGTGCCTGTTCCATATATGAAGGAAGTGTGCACTGCTGCTGCTTGTGCTGTGCCTGTTCCGTGTATGAAGGAGGCGGGCACTGCTGATGCTTGTGTTGTGCCTTTTCCATGTATGAAGGAAGCTTCCACTGCTGGTGCTCGTGGTGTGCCTGTTCCGTTTATGAAGGAACCTTGCACTGGTGGTACTTATGTTGTGGCTGTTCCATGTATGAAGGAAGCGTGCACTGCTTCTGCTTGTGTTGTGCCTGTTCTGTGTATGAAGGTAGCTTGCAGTGCTGCTGCTCAGGGTGTACCTGTTCCGTGTACGAAGAAAGCTTGCACTGCTGGTGCTTGTGTTGTGTCTGTTCTGTGTATGAAGGAAGCTAGGACTGCTGCTGCTCATGGTGTGCCTGTTCCATGTGTGAAGGAAGCTTGCACTGCTGGTGCTCGTGGTGTGCCTGTTCCATGTATGAAGGAAGCTTGCACTGCTGGTACTTGTGATGTACCTGTTTAGTGTGTGATGGAAAGTTGCAGTGCTGCTGCTCGTGGCGTGCCTGTTTCGTGTGGGAAGGAAGCATGTTCTGCTGCCACTTGTGGTCTGCCTGTTCCATGTATGAAGGACGCATGCATTGCTGCCACTTATGGTGTGCATGTTCCACATATGAAGGAAGCTTGCACTGCTGCTGCTTGTGTTGTGCCTGTTCCATTTATGAAGGAAGCTTGCACTGCTGGTGCTTGTGTTGTCCCTGTTCCGTGTATGAAGGCAGCTTCCACTGCTGGTGCTTGTGGTGTGCCTGTTCCATGTATGAAGGAGGCTTGCACTGCTGGTGCTTGTGTTGTGCCTGTTCCGTGTATGAAGGCAGCTTCCACTGCTGGTGCTTGTGGTGTGCCTGTTCCATGTATGAATGAAGCTTGCACTGCTGGTGCTTGTGTTGTGCTTATTCCGTGTATGAAGGAAGCTTGCACTGCTGCTGCTCGTGTTGAGCTTATACCGTGTATGAAGGAAGTTTGCACTGTTGCTGCTTGTGCTGTGCCTGTTCCGTGTATGAAGGAAGCTTCCACTGCTGGTGCTCGTGGTGTGCCTGTTCCATGTATGAAGGAAGCTTGCACTTCTGGTACTTGTGGTGTACCTGTTTAGTGTGTGATGAAAAGTTGCACTGCTGCTGCTCGTGGCGTGCCTGTTTCGTGTGGGAAGGAAGCATGCACTGCTGCCACTCATGGTGTGCCTGTTATATGTATGAAGCACGCATGCATTGCTGCCACTTATGGTGTGCATGTTCCATATATGAAGGAAGCTTGCACTGCTGGTGCTTGTGTTTTGCCTGTTCCATTTATGACGGAAGCTTGCACTGCTGGTGCTTGTGTTGTGTCTGTTCCGTGTATGAAGGCAGCTTCCACTGCTGGTGCTTTTGGTGTGCCTGTTCCATGTATGAAGGAGGCTTGCACTGCTGCTGCTTGTGTTGTGCCTGTTACGTGTATGAAGGAAGCTTGCACTGCTGCTGCTCGTGTTGCGCTTATTCCGTGTATGAAGGAAGTTTGCACTGCTGCTGCTTCTGCTGTGCCTGTTCCGTGTATGAAGGAAGCGGGCACTGCTGATGCTTGTGTTGTGCCTTTTCCATGTATGAAGGAAGCTTCCACTGCTGGTGCTCGTGGTGTGCCTGTTCCGTTTATGAAGGAACCTTGCACTGCTGGTACTTATGTTGTGACTGTTCCATATATGAAGGAAGCTTGCACTGCTTCTGCTTGTGTTGTGCCTGTTCTGTGTATGAAGGTAGCTTGCAGTGCTGCTGCTCAGGGTGTACCTGTTCCGTGTACGAAGGAAGCTTGCACTGCTGGTGCTTGTGTTGTGTCTGTTCTGTGTATGAAGGAAGCTAGGACTGCTGCTGCTCATGGTGTGCCTGTTCCATGTGTGAAGGAAGCTTGCACTGCTGGTGCTTGTCGTATGCCTGTTCCATGTATGAAGGAAGCTTGCACTGCTGGTGCTTGTGTTGTGCTTGTTCCATGTATGAAGAAAGCTTGCACTACTAGTGCGTGTGGTGTGCCTGTTCTGTGTGGGAAGGAAGCTTGCACCGCTGGTGCTTGTGGTATGCCTGTTCCATGGAAAGGAAGCTTGCCCTGCTGGTGCTTGTGGTATGCCTGTTCCATGTATGAAGGAAGCTTGCAATGCTGGTGCTTGTGTTGTGTCTGTTCTGTGTATGAAGGAAGTGCGCACTGCTGCTGCTCATGGTGTTCCTGTTCCATGAAGGAAGCTTGCACTGCTGGTGCTTGTGCTGTGCCTGTTCCATGTATGAAGGAAGCTTGCACTGCGTGTACTCGTGCTGTGCCTGTTTTGTGTGGGAAGAAAGCTTGCACTGCTGGTGCTCTTCACGTGCTTGTTCCATGTATGAAGGTAGCTTGCACTGCTGCCACTTGTGGTATGCCTGTCCCGTGTGTGCAGGAAGCATGCACTACTGCTGCATGGGCCGTGCCTGTTCCGTGTATGAAGTAAGCTTCCACTGCTGCCACTTGTGGCATCCCTGGTCAGTGTATGAAGGAAGCATGCACTGCTGCCACTAATGGTGTGCCTGTTCCATGTATGAAGGAAGCTTGCACTGATGGTGCTTGTGTTGTGCCTGTTCCATGTATGAAGGAGGTTTGCACTGCTGGTGCTTGTGTTGTGCCTGTTCCATGTATGAAGGAAGATTTCACTGCTGGTGCTCGTGGTGTGCATGTTGTGTGTAGTAAGGAAGCTTGCACTGCTGGTACTTGTGGTGTGCCTGTTCTGTGTGGGAACGAAGCTTGCACTGCTGGTGCTTGTGGTATGCCTGTCCCATGTATGGAGGAAGCATGCATTGCTGCAACTCATGGTGTGCCTGTTCCATATATGAAGGAAGCTTGCACTGATGGTGCTTGTGTTGTGCCTGTTCCATGTATGAAGGAAGCTTGCACTCCTGGTTCTTGTGCTGTGCCTGCTCCGTTTATGAAGGAACCTTGCACTGCTGGTACTTGTGTTGTGCCTGTTCCGTGTATGAAGAAAACTTGCACTGCTTCTGCTCGTGTTGTGCCTGTTCCGTGTACGAATGAAGCTTGCACTGCTGGTGCTTGTGTTGTGTGCGTTCTGTGTATGAAGGAAGCTAGCACTGCTGCTGCTCGTGGTGTGCCTGTTCCATGTATGAAGGAAGCTTGCACTGCTGGTGTTTGTGTTGTGCTTGTTCCATGTATGAAGAAAGCTTGCACTACTAGTGCTTGTGGTGTGCCTGTTCTGTGTGGGAAGGAAGCATGCACTACTGTCGTTTGTGCCGTGACTGTTCCGTGTATGAGGGAAGCTTCCACTGCTGCCACTTGTGGCATCCCTGTTCCGTGTATGAAGGAAGCATGCACTGCTGCCACTAATGGTGTGCCTGTTCCATGTATAAAGGAAGCTTGTACTGCTGGTGCTTGTGGTATGCCTGTTCTGTGTATGAAGGAAGCTTGCATTGCTGGTGATTGTGCTGTGCCTGTTCCATGTATGAAGGAAGCTTGCACTGCTGGTGCTTGTGTTGTGCCTGTTCCAGGTATGAAGGAAGATTTTACTGCTGGTGCTCGTGGTGTGCATGTTCCGTGTATGAAGGAAGCTTGCAGTGCTGCCACTGGTGTTCTGCCTTGTCTGTGTGGGAAGGAAGCTTGCACTGCTGGTGCTCGTGGCATGCCTGTTCCGTGTAGTAAGGAAGCATGCACTGCTGCCACTCATGGTGTGCCTGTTCCATGTATGAAGGAAGCTTGCACTGCTGCCACTCGTGGCATGCCTGTTCCATGTATGAAGGAAGCATGCACTGCTGCCACTCATGGTGTGCCTGTTCCATGTATGAAGGAAGCTTGCACTGCTGCTGCATGTGTTGCGCTTGTTCCGTGTATGAAGGAAGCTTGCACTGCTGCTTGTGCTGTGCCTGTTCCGTGTATGAAGGAAGCTTGCACTGCTGCTGCTTGTTCCGTGTATGAAGGAAGTTTTCACTGCTGGTGCTCATGGTGTGCCTGTTCTTTGTGGTAAGGAAGCTTGCACTGCTGCTGCTTGTGCTGTGCCTGTTCCGTGTATGACAGAGGCGGGCACTGCTGCTGCTTGTGGTATGCCTGTTCCGTGTATGAAGGAATCTTGCACTGCTGGTGCTTGTGTTGTGTCTTTTCATTGTCTGAAGGAAGCTTGCACTGCTGATGCTTGTGTTGTGCCTGTCCCATGTATGAAGGAAGCGGACACTGCTCGTGCTTGTTTTGTGCCTGTTCCATGTATGAAGGAAGCTTGCCCTGCTGGTGCTTGTGTTGTGCCTGTTCTGTGTATGAAGGCAGCTTGCTCTGCTGGTGCTTGTGGTGTGCCTGTTCCATGTATTAAGGAAGCTTGCACTGCTGGTGCTTATGGTGTGCCTGTTCTGAGTATGAAGAAGGCTTACACTGCTGACACTCGTGTGGTGCCTGTTCTGTGTGTGAAGGAAGCTTCCACTGCTGGTGCTCGTGGTGTGCCTGTTCCATGTATGAAGGAAGCTTGCACTGCTGGTACTTGTGATGTACCTGTTTAGTGTGTAATGGAAAGTTGCAGTGCTGCTGCTCATGGCGTGCCTGTTTCATGTGGGAAGGAAGCATTTACTGCTGCCACTCATGGTATGCCTGTTCCATGTATGAAGGAAGCTTGCACTGCTGCCACTTGTGGTATGCCTGTTCCATGTATGAAGGACGCATGCATTGCTGCCACTTATAGTGTGCATGTTCCACATATGAAGGAAGCTTCCACTGCTGGAGCTTGTGTTGTGCCTGTTCCATGTATGAAGGAGGCTTGCACTGCTGGTGCTTGTGTTGTGCCTGTTCCATTTATGAAGGCAGCTTGCACTGCTGGTGCTTGTGGTGTGCCTGTTCCATGTATGAAGGAGGCTTGCACTGCTGGTGCTTGTGTTGTGCCTGTTACGTGTATGAAGGAAGCTTGCACTGCTGCTGCTCGTGTTGAGCTTATTCCGTGTATGAAGGAAGTTTGCACTGCTGCTGCTAGTGCTGTGCCTGTTCCGTGTATGAAGGAAGCGGGCACTGCTGATGCTTGTGTTGAGCCTGTTCCATGTATGAAGGAAGCTTCCACTGCTGGTGCTCGTGGTGTGCCTGTTCCATATATGAAGGAAGCTTGCACTGCTGGTGCTTGTGGTGTGCCTGTTCTGTGTATGAAGAACGCTTACACTGCTGCCACTCGTGTGGTGCCTGTTCTGTGTGTGAAGGAAGCTTCCACTGCTGGTGCTCGTGGCGTGCCTGTTCCATGTATGAAGGAAGCTTGCACTTCTGGTACTTGTGGTGTACCTGTTTAGTGTGTGATGGAAAGTTGCACTGCTGCTGCTCGTGGCGTGCCTGTTTCGTGTGGGAAGGAAGCATGCACTGCTGCCACTCATGGTGTGCCTGTTCCATGTATGAAGGACGCATGCATTGCTGCCACTTATGGTGTGCATGTTCCATATATGAAGGAAGCTTGCACTGCTGGTGCTTGTGTTCTGCCTGTTCCATGTATGAAGGAAGCTTGCACTGCTGCTGCTCGTGTTGCGCTTATTCCGTGTATGAAGGAAGTTTGCACTGCTGCTGCTTCTGCTGTGCCTGTTCCGTGTATGAAGGAAGCTTCCACTGCTGGTGCTCGTGGTGTGCCTGTTCCATATATGAAGGAAGAGTACACTGATGCTGCTTGCGCTGTGCCTGTTCCGTGTATGAAGGAGGCTTGCACTGCTGATGCTTGTGTTGTGCCTTTTCCATGTATGAAGGAAGCTTCCACTGCTGGTGCTCGTGGTGTGCCTGTTCCGTTTATGAAGGAACCTTGCACTGCTGGTACTTATGTTGTGGCTGTTCCATGTATGAAGGAAGCTTGCACTGCTTCTGCTTGTGTTGTGCCTGTTCTGTGTATGAAGGTAGCTTGCAGTGCTGCTGCTCAGGGTGTACCTGTTCCGTGTATGAAGGAAGCTTGCACTGCTGGTGCTTGTGTTATGTCTGTTCTGTGTATGAAGGGAGCTAGGACTGCTGCTGCTCATGGTGTGCCTGTTCCATGTGTGAAGGAAGCTTGCACTGCTGGTGCTCGTGGTGTGCCTGTTCCATGTATGAAGGAAGCTTGCACTGCTGGTACTTGTGATGTACCTGTTTAGTGTGTGATGGAAAGTTGCAGTGCTGCTGCTCGTGGCGTGCCTGTTTCGTGTGGGAAGGAAGCATGTTCTGCTGCCACTTGTGGTCTGCCTGTTCCATGTATGAAGGACGCATGCATTGCTGCCACTTATGGTGTGCATGTTCCACATATGAAGGAAGCTTGCACTGCTGGTGCTTGTGTTGTGCCTGTTCCATGTATGAAGGAGGCTTGCACTGCTGCTGCTTGTGTTGTGCCTGTTCCATTTATGAAGGAAGCTTGCACTGCTGGTGCTTGTGTTGTCCCTGTTCCGTGTATGTAGGCAGCTTCCACTGCTGGTGCTTGTGGTGTGCCTGTTCCATGTATGAAGGAGGCTTGCACTGCTGGTGCTTGTGTTGTGCCTATTCCGTGTATGAAGGCAGCTTCCACTGCTGGTGCTTGTGGTGTGCCTGTTCCATGTATGAATTAAGCTTGCACTGCTGGTGCTTGTGTTGTGCTTATTCCGTGTATGAAGGAAGCTTGCACTGCTGCTGCTCGTGTTGAGCTTATTCCGTGTATGAAGGAAGTTTGCACTGTTGCTGCTTGTGCTGTGCCTGTTCCATGTATGAAGGAAGCTTCCACTGCTGGTGCTCGTGGTGTGCCTGTTCCATGTATGAAGGAAGCTCGCACTTCTGGTACTTGTGGTGTACCTGTTTAGTGTGTGATGAAAATTGGCACTGCTGCTGCTCGTGGCGTGCCTGTTTCGTGTGGGAAGGAAGCATGCACTGCTGCCACTCATGGTGTGCCTGTTCCATGTATGAAGCACGCATGCATTGCTGCCACTTATGGTGTGCATGTTCCATATATGAAGGAAGCTTGCACTTCTGGTGCTTGTGTTTTGCCTGTTCCATTTATGACGGAAGCTTGCACTGCTGGTGCTTGTGTTGTGCCTGTTCCATGTATGAAGGAACCTTGCACTGCTGGTGCTTGTGTTGTGCCT
Organism: Pleurodeles waltl; assembly: GCF_031143425.1. Lineage (NCBI taxonomy): Eukaryota > Metazoa > Chordata > Amphibia > Caudata > Salamandridae > Pleurodeles > Pleurodeles waltl. Next base: position 1,130,551,149 of record NC_090439.1, read on the forward strand.
GTTCCATGTATGAAGGAGGCTTGCACTGCTGATGCTTGTGTTGTGCCTTTTCCATGTATGAAGGAAGCTTCCACTGCTGGTGCTCGTGGTGTGCTTGTTCCGTTTATGAAGGAACCTTGCACTGCTGGTACTTATGTTGTGGCTGTTCCATATATGAAGGAAGCTTGCACTGCTTCTGCTTGTGTTGTGCCTGTTCTGTGTATGAAGGTAGCTTGCAGTGCTGCTGCTCAGGGTGTACCTGTTCCGTGTACGAAGGAAGCTTGCACTGCTGGTGCTTGTGTTGTGTGTGTTCTGTGTATGAAGGAAGCTAGGACTGCTGCTGCTCATGGTGTGCCTGTTCCATGTGTGAAGGAAGCTTGCACTGCTGGTGCTTGTCGTATGCCTGTTCCATGTATGAAGGAAGCTTGCACTGCTGGTGCTTGTGTTGTGCTTGTTCCATGTATGAAGAAAGCTTGCACTACTAGTGCGTGTGGTGTGCCTGTTCTGTGTGGGAAGGAAGCTTCCACCGCTGGTGCTTGTGGTATGCCTGTTCCATGGAAAGGAAGCTTGCTCTGCTGGTGCTTGAGGTATGCCTGTTCCATGTATGAAGGAAGCTTGCAATGCTGGTGCTTGTGTTGTGTCTGTTCTGTGTATGAAGGAAGCGCGCACTGCTGCTGCTCATGGTGTTCCTGTTCCATGAAGGAAGCTTGCACTGCTGGTGCTTGTGCTGTGCCTGTTCCATGTATGAAGGAAGCTTGCACTGCGTGTACTCGTGCTGTGCCTGTTTTGTGTGGGAAGAAAGCTTGCACTGCTGGTGCTCTTCACGTGCTTGTTCCATGTATGAAGGTAGCTTGCACTGCTGCCACTTGTGGTATGCCTGTCCCGTGTGTGCAGGAAGCATGCACTACTGCTGCATGGCCGTGCCTGTTCCGTGTATGAAGGAAGCTTCCACTGCTGCCACTTGTGGCATCCCTGGTCAGTGTATGAAGGAAGCATGCACTGCTGCCACTAATGGTGTGCCTGTTCCATGTATGAAGGAAGCTTGCACTGATGGTGCTTGTGTTGTGCCTGTTCCATGTATGAAGGAGGTTTGCACTGCTGGTGCTTGTGTTGTGCCTGTTCCATTTATGAAGGAAGATTTCACTGCTGGTGCTCGTGGTGTGCATGTTGTGTGTAGTAAGGAAGCTTGCACTGCTGGTACTTGTGGTGTGGCTGTTCTGTGTGGGAACGAAGCTTGCACTGCTGGTGCTTGTGGTATGCCTGTCCCATGTATGGAGGAAGCATGCATTGCTGCAACTCATGGTGTGCCTGTTCCATATATGAAGGAAGCTTGCACTGATGGTGCTTGTGTTGTGCCTGTTCCATGTATGAAGGAAGCTTGCACTCCTGGTTCTTGTGCTGTGCCTGCTCCGTTTATGAAGGAACCTTGCACTGCTGGTACTTGTGTTGTGCCTGTTCCGTGTATGAAGAAAGCTTGCACTGCTTCTGCTCGTGTTGTGCCTGTTCCGTGTACGAATGAAGCTTGCACTGCTGGTGCTTGTGTTGTGTGTGTTCTGTGTATGAAGGAAGCTAGCACTGCTGCTGCTCGTGGTGTGCCTGTTCCATGTATGAAGGAAGCTTGCACTGCTGGTGCTTGTGTTGTGCTTGTTCCATGTATGAAGAAAGCTTGCACTACTAGTGCTTGTGGTGTGCCTGTTCTGTGTGGGAAGGAAGCATGCACTACTGTCGCTTGTGCCGTGACTGTTCCGTGTATGAGGGAAGCTTCCACTGCTGCCACTTGTGGCATCCCTGTTCCGTGTATGAAGGAAGCATGCACTGCTGCCACTAATGGTGTGCCTGTTCCATGTATGAAGGAAGCTTGTACTGCTGGTGCTTGTGGTATGCCTGTTCTGTGTATGAAGGAAGCTTGCATTGCTGGTGATTGTGCTGTGCCTGTTCCATGTATGAAGGAAGCTTGCACTGCTGGTGCTTGTGTTGTGCCTGTTCCAGGTATGAAGGAAGATTTTACTGCTGGTGCTCGTGGTGTGCATGTTCCGTGTATGAAGGAAGCTTGCAGTGCTGCCACTGGTGTTCTGCCTGGTCTGTGTGGGAAGGAAGCTTGCACTGCTGGTGCTCGTGGCATGCCTGTTCCGTGTAGTAAGGAAGCATGCACTGCTGCCACTCATGGTGTGCCTGTTCCATGTATGAAGGAAGCTTGCACTGCTGCCACTCGTGGCATGCCTGTTCCATGTATGAAGGAAGCATGCACTGCTGCCACTCATGGTGTGCCTGTTCCATGTATGAAGGAAGCTTGCACTGCTGCTGCATGTGTTGCGCTTGTTCCGTGTATGAAGGAAGCTTGCACTGCTGCTTGTGCTATGCCTGTTCCGTGTATGAAGGAAGCTTGCACTGCTGCTGCTTGTTCCGTGTATGAAGGAAGTTTTCACTGCTGGTGCTCATGGTGTGCCTGTTCTTTGTGGTAAGGAAGCTTGCACTGCTGCTGCTTGTGCTGTGCCTGTTCCGTGTATGACAGAGGCGGGCACTGCTGCTGCTTGTGGTATGCCTGTTCCGTGTATGAAGGAATCTTGCACTGCTGGTGCTTGTGTTGTGTCTTTTCATTGTCTGAAGGAAGCTTGCACTGCTGATGCTTGTGTTGTGCCTGTCCCATGTATGAAGGAAGCGGACACTGCTCGTGCTTGTTTTGTGCCTGTTCCATTTATGAAGGAAGCTTGCCCTGCTGGTGCTTGTGTTGTGCCTGTTCTGTGTATGAAGGCAGCTTGCTCTGCTGGTGCTTGTGGTGTGCCTGTTCCATGTATTAAGGAAGCTTGCACTGCTGGTGCTTATGGTGTGCCTGTTCTGAGTATGAAGAAGGCTTACACTGCTGACACTCGTGTGGTGCCTGTTCTGTGTGTGAAGGAAGCTTCCACTGCTGGTGCTCGTGGTGTGCCTGTTCCATGTATGAAGGAAGCTTGCACTGCTGCCACTTGTGGTATGCCTGTTCCATGTATGAAGGACGCATGCATTGCTGCCACTTATGGTGTGCATGTTCCACATATGAAGGAAGCTTGCACTGCTGGTGCTTGTGTTGTGCCTGTTCCATGTATGAAGGAGGCTTGCACTGCTGGTGCTTGTGTTGTGCCTGTTCCATTTATGAAGGAAGCTTGCACTGCTGGTGCTTGTGTTGTGCCTGTTCCGTGTATGAAGGCAGCTTCCAATGCTGGTGCTTGTGGTGTGCCTGTTCCATGTATGAAGGAGGCTTGCACTGCTGGTGCTTGTGTTGTGCCTGTTCCGTGTATGAAGGTAGCTTCCACTGCTGGTGCTTGTGGTGTGCCTGTTCCATGTATGAAGGAGGCTTGCCTGCTGGTGTTTGTGTTGTGCCTGTTACGTGTATGAAGGAAGCTTGCACTGCTGCTGCTCGTGTTGAGCTTATTCCGTGTATGAAGGAAGTTTGCACTGCTGCTGCTAGTGCTGTGCCTGTTCCGTGTATGAAGGAAGCGGGCACTGCTGATGCTTGTGTTGTGCCTGTTCCATGGATGAAGGAAGCTTCCACTGCTGGTACTCGTGGTGTGCCTGTTCCATATATGAAGGAAGCTTGCACTGATGGTGCTTGTGGTGTGCCTGTTCTGTGTATGAAGAACGCTTACACTGCTGCCACTCGTGTGGTGCCTGTTCTGTGTGTGAAGGAAGCTTCCACTGCTGGTGCTCGTGGCGTGCCTGTTCCATGTATGAAGGAAGCTTGCACTTCTGGTACTTGTGGTGTACCTGTTTAGTGTGTGATGGAAAGTTGCACTGCTGCTGCTCGTGGCGTGCCTGTTTCGTGTGGGAAGGAAGCATGCACTGCTGCCACTCATGGTATGCCTGTTCCATGTATGACGGACGCATGCATTGCTGCCACTTATGGTGTGTATGTTCCATATATGAAGGAGGCTTGCACTGCTGGTGCTTGTGTTGTGCCTGTTCCGTGTATGAAGGAACCTTGCACTGCTGGTGCTTGTGTTGTGCCTGTTCCATGTATGAAGGAGGCTTGCACTGCTGATGCTTGTGTTGTGCCTTTTCCATGTATGAAGGAAGCTTCCACTGCTGGTGCTCGTGGTGTGCTTGTTCCGTTTATGAAGGAACCTTGCACTGCTGGTACTTATGTTGTGGCTGTTCCATATATGAAGGAAGCTTGCACTGCTTCTGCTTGTGTTGTGCCTGTTCTGTGTATGAAGGTAGCTTGCAGTGCTGCTGCTCAGGGTGTACCTGTTCCGTGTACGAAGGAAGCTTGCACTGCTGGTGCTTGTGTTGTGTCTGTTCTGTGTATGAAGGAAGCTAGGACTGCTGCTGCTCATGGTGTGCCTGTTCCATGTGTGAAGGAAGCTTGCACTGCTGGTGCTTGTCGTATGCCTGTTCCATGTATGAAGGAAGCTTGCACTGCTGGTGCTTGTGTTGTGCTTGTTCCATGTATGAAGAAAGCTTGCACTACTAGTGCGTGTGGTGTGCCTGTTCTGTGTGGGAAGGAAGCTTCCACCGCTGGTGCTTGTGGTATGCCTGTTCCATGGAAAGGAAGCTTGCCCTGCTGGTGCTTGTGGTATGCCTGTTCCATGTATGAAGGAAGCTTGCAATGCTGGTGCTTGTGTTGTGTCTGTTCTGTGTATGAAGGAAGCGTGCACTGCTGCTGCTCATGGTGTTCCTGTTCCATGAAGGAAGCTTGCACTGCTGGTGCTTGTGCTGTGCCTGTTCCATGTATGAAGGAAGCTTGCACTGCGTGTACTCGTGCTGTGCCTGTTTTGTGTGGGAAGAAAGCTTGCACTGCTGGTGCTCTTCACGTGCTTGTTCCATGTATGAAGGTAGCTTGCACTGCTGCCACTTGTGGTATGCCTGTCCCGTGTGTGCAGGAAGCATGCACTACTGCTGCATGGCCGTGCCTGTTCCGTGTATGAAGGAAGCTTCCACTGCTGCCACTTGTGGCATCCCTGGTCAGTGTATGAAGGAAGCATGCACTGCTGCCACTAATGGTGTGCCTGTTCCATGTATGAAGGAAGCTTGCACTGATGGTGCTTGTGTTGTGCCTGTTCCATGTATGAAGGAGGTTTGCACTGCTGGTGCTTGTGTTGTGTCTGTTCCATTTATGAAGGAAGATTTCACTGCTGGTGCTCGTGGTGTGCATGTTGTGTGTAGTAAGGAAGCTTGCACTGCTGGTACTTGTGGTGTGGCTGTTCTGTGTGGGAACGAAGCTTGCACTGCTGGTGCTTGTGGTATGCCTGTCCCATGTATGGAGGAAGCATGCATTGCTGCAACTCATGGTGTGCCTGTTCCATATATGAAGGAAGCTTGCACTGATGGTGCTTGTGTTGTGCCTGTTCCATGTATGAAGGAAGCTTGCACTCCTGGTTCTTGTGCTGTGCCTGCTCCGTTTATGAAGGAACCTTGCACTGCTGGTACTTGTGTTGTGCCTGTTCCGTGTATGAAGAAAGCTTGCACTGCTTCTGCTCGTGTTGTGCCTGTTCCGTGTACGAATGAAGCTTGCACTGCTGGTGCTTGTGTTGTGTGTGTTCTGTGTATGAAGGAAGCTAGCACTGCTGCTGCTCGTGGTGTGCCTGTTCCATGTATGAAGGAAGCTTGCACTGCTGGTGCTTGTGTTGTGCTTGTTCCATGTATGAAGAAAGCTTGCACTACTAGTGCTTGTGGTGTGCCTGTTCTGTGTGGGAAGGAAGCATGCACTACTGTCGCTTGTGCCGTGACTGTTCCGTGTATGAGGGAAGCTTCCACTGCTGCCACTTGTGGCATCCCTGTTCCGTGTATGAAGGAAGCATGCACTGCTGCCACTAATGGTGTGCCTGTTCCATGTATGAAGGAAGCTTGTACTGCTGGTGCTTGTGGTATGCCTGTTCTGTGTATGAAGGAAGCTTGCATTGCTGGTGATTGTGCTGTGCCTGTTCCATGTATGAAGGAAGCTTGCACTGCTGGTGCTTGTGTTGTGCCTGTTCCAGGTATGAAGGAAGATTTTACTGCTGGTGCTCGTGGTGTGCATGTTCCGTGTATGAAGGAAGCTTGCAGTGCTGCCACTGGTGTTCTGCCTGGTCTGTGTGGGAAGGAAGCTTGCACTGCTGGTGCTCGTGGCATGCCTGTTCTGTGTAGTAAGGAAGCATGCACTGCTGCCACTCATGGTGTGCCTGTTCCATGTATGAAGGAAGCTTGCACTGCTGCCACTCGTGGCATGCCTGTTCCATGTATGAAGGAAGCATGCACTGCTGCCACTCATGGTGTGCCTGTTCCATGTATGAAGGAAGCTTGCACTGCTGCTGCATGTGTTGCGCTTGTTCCGTGTATGAAGGAAGCTTGCACTGCTGCTTGTGCTATGCCTGTTCCGTGTATGAAGGAAGCTTGCACTGCTGCTGCTTGTTCCGTGTATGAAGGAAGTTTTCACTGCTGGTGCTCATGGTGTGCCTGTTCTTTGTGGTAAGGAAGCTTGCACTGCTGCTGCTTGTGCTGTGCCTGTTCCGTGTATGACAGAGGCGGGCACTGCTGCTGCTTGTGGTATGCCTGTTCCGTGTATGAAGGAATCTTGCACTGCTGGTGCTTGTGTTGTGTCTTTTCATTGTCTGAAGGAAGCTTGCACTGCTGATGCTTGTGTTGTGCCTGTCCCATGTATGAAGGAAGCGGACACTGCTCGTGCTTGTTTTGTGCCTGTTCCATGTATGAAGGAAGCTTGCCCTGCTGGTGCTTGTGTTGTGCCTGTTCTGTGTATGAAGGCAGCTTGCTCTGCTGGTGCTTGTGGTGTGCCTGTTCCATGTATTAAGGAAGCTTGCACTGCTGGTGCTTATGGTGTGCCTGTTCTGAGTATGAAGAAGGCTTACACTGCTGACACTCGTGTGGTGCCTGTTCTGTGTGTGAAGGAAGCTTCCACTGCTGGTGCTCGTGGTGTGCCTGTTCCATGTATGAAGGAAGCTTGCACTGCTGCCACTTGTGGTATGCCTGTTCCATGTATGAAGGACGCATGCATTGCTGCCACTTATGGTGTGCATGTTCCACATATGAAGGAAGCTTGGACTGCTGGTGCTTGTGTTGTGCCTGTTCCATGTATGAAGGAGGCTTGCACTGCTGGTGCTTGTGTTGTGCCTGTTCCATTTATGAAGGAAGCTTGCACTGCTGGTGCTTGTGTTGTGCCTGTTCCGTGTATGAAGGCAGCTTCCACTGCTGGTGCTTGTGGTGTGCCTGTTCCATGTATGAAGGAGGCTTGCACTGCTGGTGCTTGTGTTGTGCCTGTTACGTGTATGAAGGAAGCTTGCACTGCTGCTGCTCGTGTTGAGCTTATTCCGTGTATGAAGGAAGTTTGCACTGCTGCTTCTAGTGCTGTGCCTGTTCCGTGTATGAAGGAAGCGGGCACTGCTGATGCTTGTGTTGTGCCTGTTCCATGGATGAAGGAAGCTTCCACTGCTGGTACTCGTGGTGTGCCTGTTCCATATATGAAGGAAGCTTGCACTGATGGTGCTTGTGGTGTGCCTGTTCTGTGTATGAAGAACGCTTACACTGCTGCCACTCGTGTGGTGCCTGTTCTGTGTGTGAAGGAAGCTTCCACTGCTGGTGCTCGTGGCGTGCCTGTTCCATGTATGAAGGAAGCTTGCACTTCTGGTACTTGTGGTGTACCTGTTTAGTGTGTGATGGAAAGTTGCACTGCTGCTGCTCGTGGCGTGCCTGTTTCGTGTGGGAAGGAAGCATGCACTGCTGCCACTCATGGTATGCCTGTTCCATGTATGACGGACGCATGCATTGCTGCCACTTATGGTGTGTATGTTCCATATATGAAGGAGGCTTGCACTGCTGGTGCTTGTGTTGTGCCTGTTCCGTGTATGAAGGCAGCTTCCACTGCTGGTGCTTGTGTTGTGCCTGTTCCATGTATGAAGGAGGCTTGCACTGCTGGTGCTTGTGTTGTGCCTGTTACGTGTATGAAGGAAGCTTGCACTGCTGCTGCTCGTGTTGCGCTTATTCCGTGTATGTTGGAAGTTTGCACTGCTGCTGCTTCTGCTGTGCCTGTTCCGTGTATGAAGGAAGCGGGCACTGCTGATGCTTGTGTTGTGCCTGTTCCATGTATGAAGGAAGCTTCCACTGCTGGTGCTCGTGGTGTGCCTGTTCCATATATGAAGGAAGTGTGCACTGCTGCTGCTTGTGCTGTGCCTGTTCCGTGTATGAAGGAGGCGGGCACTGCTGATGCTTGTGTTGTGCCTTTTCCATGTATGAAGGAAGCTTCCACTGCTGGTGCTCGTGGTGTGCCTGTTCCGTTTATGAAGGAACCTTGCACTGGTGGTACTTATGTTGTGGCTGTTCCATGTATGAAGGAAGCTTGCACTGCTTCTGCTTGTGTTGTGCCTGTTCTGTGTATGAAGGTAGCTTGCAGTGCTGCTGCTCAGGGTGTACCTGTTCCGTGTACGAAGGAAGCTTGCACTGCTGGTGCTTGTGTTGTGTCTGTTCTGTGTATGAAGGAAGCTAGGACTGCTGCTGCTCATGGTGTGCCTGTTCCATGTGTGAAGGAAGCTTGCACTGCTGGTGCTTGTCGTATGCCTGTTCCATGTATGAAGGAAGCTTGCACTGCTGGTGCTCGTGGTGTGCCTGTTCCATGTATGAAGGAAGCTTGCACTGCTGGTACTTGTGATGTACCTGTTTAGTGTGTGATGGAAAGTTGCAGTGCTGCTGCTCGTGGCGTGCCTGTTTCGTGTGGGAAGGAAGCATGTTCTGCTGCCACTTGTGGTCTGCCTGTTCCATGTATGAAGGACGCATGCATTGCTGCCACTTATGGTGTGCATGTTCCACATATGAAGGAAGCTTGCACTGCTGCTGCTTGTGTTGTGCCTGTTCCATTTATGAAGGAAGCTTGCACTGCTGGTGCTTGTGTTGTCCCTGTTCCGTGTATGAAGGCAGCTTCCACTGCTGGTGCTTGTGGTGTGCCTGTTCCATGTATGAAGGAGGCTTGCACTGCTGGTGCTTGTGTTGTGCCTGTTCCGTGTATGAAGGCAGCTTCCACTGCTGGTGCTTGTAATGTGCCTGTTCCATGTATGAATGAAGCTTGCACTGCTGCTGCTCGTGTTGAGCTTATACCGTGTATGAAGGAAGTTTGCACTGTTGCTGCTTGTGCTGTGCCTGTTCCGTGTATGAAGGAAGCTTCCACTGCTGGTGCTCGTGGTGTGCCTGTTCCATGTATGAAGGAAGCTTGCACTTCTGGTACTTGTGGTGTACCTGTTTAGTGTGTGATGAAAAGTTGCACTGCTGCTGCTCGTGGCGTGCCTGTTTCGTGTGGGAAGGAAGCATGCACTGCTGCCACTCATGGTGTGCCTGTTATATGTATGAAGCACGCATGCATTGCTGCCACTTATGGTGTGCATGTTCCATATATGAAGGAAGCTTGCACTGCTGGTGCTTGTGTTTTGCCTGTTCCATTTATGACGGAAGCTTGCACTGCTGGTGCTTGTGTTGTGTCTGTTCCGTGTATGAAGGCAGCTTCCACTGCTGGTGCTTTTGGTGTGCCTGTTCCATGTATGAAGGAGGCTTGCACTGCTGCTGCTTGTGTTGTGCCTGTTACGTGTATGAAGGAAGCTTGCACTGCTGCTGCTCGTGTTGCGCTTATTCCGTGTATGAAGGAAGTTTGCACTGCTGCTGCTTCTGCTGTGTCTGTTCCGTGTATGAAGGAAGCGGGCACTGCTGATGCTTGTGTTGTGCCTTTTCCATGTATGAAGGAAGCTTCCACTGCTGGTGCTCGTGGTGTGCCTGTTCCGTTTATGAAGGAACCTTGCACTGCTGGTACTTATGTTGTGGCTGTTCCATATATGAAGGAAGCTTGCACTGCTTCTGCTTGTGTTGTGCCTGTTCTGTGTATGAAGGTAGCTTGCAGTGCTGCTGCTCAGGGTGTACCTGTTCCGTGTACGAAGGAAGCTTGCACTGCTGGTGCTTGTGTTGTGTCTGTTCTGTGTATGAAGGAAGCTAGGACTGCTGCTGCTCATGGTGTGCCTGTTCCATGTGTGAAAGAAGCTTGCACTGCTGGTGCTTGTCGTATGCCTGTTCCATGTATGAAGGAAGCTTGCACTGCTGGTGCTTGTGTTGTGCTTGTTCCATGTATGAAGAAAGCTTGCACTACTAGTGCGTGTGGTGTGCCTGTTCTGTGTGGGAAGGAAGCTTGCACCGCTGGTGCTTGTGGTATGCCTGTTCCATGGAAAGGAAGCTTGCCCTGCTGGTGCTTGTGGTATGCCTGTTCCATGTATGAAGGAAGCTTGCAATGCTGGTGCTTGTGTTGTGTCTGTTCTGTGTATGAAGGAAGTGCGCACTGCTGCTGCTCATGGTGTTCCTGTTCCATGAAGGAAGCTTGCACTGCTGGTGCTTGTGCTGTGCCTGTTCCATGTATGAAGGAAGCTTGCACTGCGTGTACTCGTGCTGTGCCTGTTTTGTGTGGGAAGAAAGCTTGCACTGCTGGTGCTCTTCACGTGCTTGTTCCATGTATGAAGGTAGCTTGCACTGCTGCCACTTGTGGTATGCCTGTCCCGTGTGTGCAGGAAGCATGCACTACTGCTGCATGGGCCGTGCCTGTTCCGTGTATGAAGTAAGCTTCCACTGCTGCCACTTATGGCATCCCTGGTCAGTGTATGAAGGAAGCATGCACTGCTGCCACTAATGGTGTGCCTGTTCCATGTATGAAGGAAGCTTGCACTGATGGTGCTTGTGTTGTGCCTGTTCCATGTATGAAGGAGGTTTGCACTGCTGGTGCTTGTGTTGTGCCTGTTCCATGTATGAAGGAAGATTTCACTGCTGGTGCTCGTGGTGTGCATGTTGTGTGTAGTAAGGAAGCTTGCACTGCTGGTACTTGTGGTGTGCCTGTTCTGTGTGGGAACGAAGCTTGCACTGCTGGTGCTTGTGGTATGCCTGTCCCATGTATGGAGGAAGCATGCATTGCTGCAACTCATGGTGTGCCTGTTCCATATATGAAGGAAGCTTGCACTGATGGTGCTTGTGTTGTGCCTGTTCCATGTATGAAGGAAGCTTGCACTCCTGGTTCTTGTGCTGTGCCTGCTCCGTTTATGAAGGAACCTTGCACTGCTGGTACTTGTGTTGTGCCTGTTCCGTGTATGAAGAAAGCTTGCACTGCTTCTGCTCGTGTTGTGCCTGTTCCGTGTACGAATGAAGCTTGCACTGCTGGTGCTTCTGTTGTGTGCGTTCTGTGTATGAAGGAAGCTAGCACTGCTGCTGCTCGTGGTGTGCCTGCTCCATGTATGAAGGAAGCTTGCACTGCTGGTGTTTGTGTTGTGCTTGTTCCATGTATGAAGAAAGCTTGCACTACTAGTGCTTGTGGTGTGCCTGTTCTGTGTGGGAAGGAAGCATGCACTACTGTCGTTTGTGCCGTGACTGTTCCGTGTATGAGGGAAGCTTCCACTGCTGCCACTTGTGGCATCCCTGTTCCGTGTATGAAGGAAGCATGCACTGCTGCCACTAATGGTGTGCCTGTTCCATGTATAAAGGAAGCTTGTACTGCTGGTGCTTGTGGTATGCCTGTTCTGTGTATGAAGGAAGCTTGCATTGCTGGTGATTGTGCTGTGCCTGTTCCATGTATGAAGGAAGCTTGCACTGCTGGTGCTTGTGTTGTGCCTGTTCCAGGTATGAAGGAAGATTTTACTGCTGGTGCTCGTGATGTGCATGTTCCGTGTATGAAGGAAGCTTGCAGTGCTGCCACTGGTTTTCTGCCTTGTCTGTGTGGGAAGGAAGCTTGCACTGCTGGTGCTCGTGGCATGCCTGTTCCGTGTAGTAAGGAAGCATGCACTGCTGCCACTCATGGTGTGCCTGTTCCATGTATGAAGGAAGCTTGCACTGCTGCTGCATGTGTTGCGCTTGTTCCGTGTATGAAGGAAGCTTGCACTGCTGCTTGTGCTGTGCCTGTTCCGTGTATGAAGGAAGCTTGCACTGCTGCTGCTTGTTCCGTGTATGAAGGAAGTTTTCACTGCTGGTGCTCATGGTGTGCCTGTTCTTTGTGGTAAAGAAGCTTGCACTGCTGCTGCTTGTGCTGTGCCTGTTCCGTGTATGACAGAGGCGGGCACTGCTGCTGCTTGTGGTATGCCTGTTCCGTGTATGAAGGAATCTTGCACTGCTGGTGCTTGTGTTGTGTCTTTTCATTGTATGAAGGAAGCTTGCACTGCTGGTGCTTGTGTTGTGCCTGTTCCATGTATGAAGGAAGCTTTCATGGCTGGTGCTTGTGGTGTGCCTGTTCTGTGTGGGAAGGATGCTTGCACTGCTGGTGCTTGTGTTGTGCCTGTTCTGTGTGGGAAGGAAGCTTGCACTGCTGCCACTCGTGGCATGCCTGTTCAAATTATAAAGGAAGCTTACACTGTTGGCACTCGTGTTGTGCCTTTTCTGTGGGGGAAGGAAGCTTGCACTGCTGCCGCTAGTGATGTGCCTGTTTCGGGCATGAAAGAACCTTGTACTGCTGCTGCTTGTGTTGTGCCTGTCCTGTGTATGACGAAAGCATGCACTGCTTCCACTCATGATGTGCCTGTTCTATGTATGAAGGAAGCTTGCACTACTGGTATTCGTTGTGTGCCTGTTCTTTGTGGGATGGAAGCATGCACTGCTGCCGCTGGTGGTATGCCTGTTCTGCGTGTGAAGGAAGCTTGTACTGTTGCCACTGGTGGTGTGCCTGTTCTGTGCGTGAAGGAACCTTGCACTGCTGCTACTCGTGGCTGGCCTGTTATGTGTGGGAAGGAAGCTTGCACTGTTGCCACTCGTGGCGTGGCTGTTCAGTCCATGATGGAAATTTGCACTGCTGCCACTCGTGTTGTGCCTGTTATGTGTGGGAAGGAAGCTTGCACTGCTGCCACTCGTGGCGTGGCTGTTCAGTCCATGATGGAAATTTGCACTGCTGCCGCTAGTGATTGTGCCTGTTCTGAGTATGAAGGAAGCTTGCTCAGCTGCCGCTTGTGTTGAGCCTGTTCCATGTATGAAGGAAGCATGCACTGCTGCCACTCATGGTGTGCCTGTTCCATGTATGATGCCTACACTGCTGCCACTCGTGTGGTGCCTGTTCTGTGTGTGAAGGAAGCTTCCACTGCTGGTGCTCGTGGTGTGCCTGTTCCATGTATGAATGAAGCTTGCACTTCTGGTACTTGTGGTGAACCTGTTTAGTGTGTGATGGAAAGTTGCACTGCTGCTGCTCGTGGCGTGCCTGTTTCGTGTGGGAAGGAAGCATGAACTGCTGCCACTCATGGTGTGCCTGTTCCATGTATGAAGGACGCATGCATTGCTGCCACTTATGGTGTGCATGTTCCATATATGAAGGAAGCTTGCACTGCTGGTGCTTGTGTTGTGCCTGTTCCGTGTATGAAGGCAGCTTCCACTGCTCGTGCTTTTGGTGTGCCTGTTCCATGTATGAAGGAGGCTTGCACTGCTGGTGCTTGTGTTGTGCCTGTTACGTGTATGAAGGAAGCTTGCACTGCTGCTGCTCGTGTTGCGCTTATTCCGTGTATGAAGGAAGTTTGCAGTGCTGCTGCTTCTGCTGTGCCTGTTCCGTGTATGAAGGAAGCGGGCACTGCTGATGCTTGTGTTGTGCCTGTTCCATGTATGAAGGAAGCTTCCACTGCTGGTGCTCGTGGTGTGCCTGTTCCATATATGAAGGAAGTGTGCACTGCTGCTGCTTGTGCTGTGCCTGTTCCGTGTATGAAGGAGGCGGGCACTGCTGATGCTTGTGTTGTGCCTTTTCCATGTATGAAGGAAGCTTCCACTGCTGGTGCTCGTGGTGTGCCTGTTCCGTTTATGAAGGAACCTTGCACTGGTGGTACTTATGTTGTGGCTGTTCCATGTATGAAGGAAGCTTGCACTGCTTCTGCTTGTGTTGTGCCTGTTCTGTGTATGAAGGTAGCTTGCAGTGCTGCTGCTCAGGGTGTACCTGTTCCGTGTACGAAGGAAGCTTGCACTGCTGGTGCTTGAGTTGTGTCTGTTCTGTGTATGAAGAAAGCTAGGACTGCTGCTGCTCATGGTGTGCCTGTTCCATGTGTGAAGGAAGCTTGCACTGCTGGTGCTCGTGGTGTGCCTGTTCCATGTATGAAGGAAGCTTGCACTGCTGGTACTTGTGATGTACCTGTTTAGTGTGTGATGGAAAGTTGCAGTGCTGCTGCTCGTGGCGTGCCTGGTTCATGTGGGAAGGAAGCATGTTCTGCTGACACTTGTGGTCTGCCTGTTCCATGTATGAAGGACACATGCATTGCTGCCACTTATGGTGTGCATGTTCCACATATGAAGGAAGCTTGCACTGCCGGTGCTTGTGTTGTGCCTGTTCCATGTATGAAGGAGGCTTGCACTGCTGCTGCTTGTGTTGTGCCTGTTCCATTTATGAAGGAAGCTTGCACTGCTGGTGCTTGTGTTGTGCCTGTTCCGTGTATGAAGGCAGCTTCCACTGCTGGTGCTTGTGGTGTGCCTGTTCCATGTATGAAGGAGGCTTGCACTGCTGGTGCTTGTGTTGTGCCTGTTCCGTGTATGAAGGCAGCTTCCACTGCTGGTGCTTGTGGTGTGCCTGTTCCATGTATGAATGAAGCTTGCACTGCTGGTGCTTGTGTTGTGCTTATTCCGTGTATGAAGGAAGCTTGCACTGCTGCTGCTCGTGTTGAGCTTATTCCGTGTGTGAAGGAAGTTTGCACTGTTGCTGCTTGTGCTGTGCCTGTTCCGTGTATGATGGAAGCTTCCACTGCTGGTGCTCGTGGTGTGCCTGTTCCATGTATGAAGGAAGCTTGCACTTCTGGTACTTGTGGTGTACCTGTTTAGTGTGTGATGAAAAGTTGCACTGCTGCTGCTCGTGGCGTGCCTGTTTCGTGTGGGAAGGAAGCATGCACTGCTGCCACTCATGGTGTGCCTGTTCCATGTATGAAGCACGCATGCATTGCTGCCACTTATGGTGTGCATGTTCCATATATGAAGGAAGCTTGCACTGCTGGTGCTTGTGTTTTGCCTGTTCCATTTATGACGGAAGCTTGCACTGCTGGTGCTTGTGTTGTGTCTGTTCCGTGTATGAAGGCAGCTTCCACTGCTGGTGCTTTTGGTGTGCCTGTTCCATGTATGAAGGAGGCTTGCACTGCTGCTGCTTGTGTTGTGCCTGTTACGTGTATGAAGGAAGCTCGCACTGCTGCTGCTCGTGTTGCGCTTATTCCATGTATGAAGGAAGTTTGCACTGCTGCTGCTTCTGCTGTGCCTGTTCTGTGTATGAAGGAAGCGGCACTGCTGATGCTTGTGTTGTGCCTTTTCCATGAATGAAGGAAGCTTCCACTGCTGGTGCTCGTGGTGTGCCTGTTCCGTTTATGAAGGAACCTTGCACTGCTGGTACTTATGTTGTGGCTGTTCCATATATGAAGGAAGCTTGCACTGCTTCTGCTTGTGTTGTGCCTGTTCTGTGTATGAAGGTAGCTTGCAGTGCTGCTGCTCAGGGTGTACCTGTTCCGTGTACGAAGGAAGCTTGCACTGCTGGTGCTTGTGTTGTGTCTGTTCTGTGTATGAAGGAAGCTAGGACTGCTGCTGCTCATGGTGTGCCTGTTCCATGTGTGAAGGAAGCTTGCACTGCTGGTGCTTGTCGTATGCCTGTTCCATGTATGAAGGAAGCTTGCACTGCTGGTGCTTGTGTTGTGCTTGTTCCATGTATGAAGAAAGCTTGCACTACTAGTGCGTGTGGTGTGCCTGTTCTGTGTGGGAAGGAAGCTTGCACCGCTGGTGCTTGTGGTATGCCTGTTCCATGGAAAGGAAGCTTGCCCTGCTGGTGCTTGTGGTATGCCTGTTCCATGTATGAAGGAAGCTTGCACTGCTGGTGCTTGTGCTGTGCCTGTTCTGTGTGGGAAGAAAGCTTGCACTGCTGGTGCTCTTCGCATGCCTGTTCTATGGATGAAGGAAGCTTGCACTGCTGCCACTTGTGGTATGCCTGTCCCGTGCGTGCAAGAAGCATGCACTACTGCCGCTTGTGCGGGCGGGCCTGTTCCGTGTATGAAGGAAGCTTCCACTGCTGCCACTTGTGGCATCCCTGTTCCGTGTATGAAGGAAGCATGCACTGCTGCCACTAATGGTGTGCCTGTTCCATGTATGAAGGAAGCTTGCACTGCTGATGCTTGTGTTCCATGTATGAAGGAAGATTTCACTGCTGATGCTCGTGGTTTGCATGTTGTGTGTGGGAAGGAAGCTTGTACTGCAGGTGCTCATGGTGTGCCTTTTCCATGTATGAAGGAAGCTTCCACTGCAGCAACTGGTGTTCTGCCTGGTCTGTGTGGGAAGGAAGCTTGCACTGCTGGTGCTCATGGCATGCCTGTTCCGTGTAGTAAGGAAGCATGCACTGCTGGTGCTCGTGGAGTGCCTGTTCCTTGTATGAAGGAAGATTGCACTGCTGCCATTTGTGGTATGCCTGTCCCATGTATCGAGGAAGTATGCATTTCTGCCACTCATGGTGTGCCTGTTCCATGTATGAAGGAAGCTTGCAGTGATGGTGCTTGTGTTGTGCCTGCTCCATGTATGAAGCAGGCTTGCACTGCTGGTGCTTGTGTTGTGCCTGTTCCGTTTATGAAGGAACCTTGCACTGCTGGTACTTGTGTTGTGCCTGTTCTGTGTATGAAGGAAGCTTGCACTGCTGGTGCTTGTGTTGTGCCTGTTCCGTGTATGAAGGCAGCTTCCACTGCTGGTGCTTGTGTTGTGCCTGTTCCGTGTATGAAGGAAGCTTGCACTGCTGGTGCTTGTGTTGTGCCTGTTCCGTTTATGAAGGAACCTTGCACTGCTGGTACTTGTGTTGTGCCTGTTCCATATATGAAGGAAGCTTGCACTGCTGGTGCTTGTGTTGTGTCTGTTCCGTGTATGAAGGCAGCTTCCACTGCTGGTGCTTGTGTTGTGCCTGTTCGGTGTATGAAGGAAGCTTGCACTGCTGGTGCTTGTGTTGTGCCTGTTCCGTTTATGAAGGAACCTTGCACTGCTGGTACTTGTGTTGTGCCTGTTCCATGTATGAAGGAAGCTTGCACTGCTGGTACTTGTGTTGTGCCTGTTCTGTGTATGAAGGAAGCTTGCACTGATGGTGCTTGTGTTGTGTCTGTTCTGTGTATGAAGGAAGCGCGCACTGCTGCTGCTCATGGTGTTCCTGTTCCATGAAGGAAGCTTGCACTGCTGGTGCTTGAACTGTGCCTGTTCCATGTATGAAGGAAGCTTGCACTGCGTGTGCTCGTGCTCGTGCTGTGCCTGTTTTGTGTGGGAAGAAAGCTTGCACTGCTGGTGCTCTTCACGTGCTTGTTCCATGTATGAAGGTAGCTTGCACTGCTGCCACTTGTGGTATGACTGTCCCGTGTGTGCAGGAAGCATGCACTACTGCTGCATGGGCCGTGCCTGTTCCGTGTATGAAGGAAGCTTCCACTGCTGCCACTTGTGGCATCCCTGTTCAGTGTATGAAGGAAGCATGCACTGCTGCCACTAATGGTGTGCCTGTTCCATGTATGAAGGAAGCTTGCACTGATGGTGCTTGTGTTGTGCCTGTTCCATGTATGAAGGAGGTTTGCACTGCTGGTGCTTGTGTTGTGCCTGTTCCATGTATGAAGGAAGCTTGTACTGCTGGTGCTTGTGGTATGCCTGTTCCGTATATGAAGGAGGCTTGCGCCACTGGTGCTCGTGTTTTGCCTGTTCTGTGTGTGAAGGAACCTTGCACTGCTGCTACTTGTGATGTGCCTGTTCCATGTATGAAGGAAGCTTGCACCTCTGTTGCTTGTGTTGTGCCAGTTCCATGTATGAAGGAAGCTTGCACTGCTGCCACTCATGGCGTGCCTGTTCCATGTATGAAGGAAGCATCCACTGCTGCCACTCATGGCGTGACTGTTCCATGTATGAAGGAAGCTTGCACTGCTGCCCCTTTGGTATGCCTGTTCCGTGTATGAAGGAAGCATGCACTGCTGCCACTCATGGTGTGACTGTTCCATGTATGAAGGAAGCTTGCACTGCTGCTGCATGTGGCATGCCTGCTGGTCCTTCTGTTGCGCTTGATCTCTGTATGAAGGAAGTTTGCACTGCTGCTTGTGTTGTGCCTGTTCCGTGTATGAAGTAAGCTTTCACTGCTAGTGTTTGTGGTGTGCCTTTTCCATGGATGAAGGAAGCTTCCACTGCTGGTGATTCTGTTATGCCTGTTCCGTGTATGAAGGAAGCTTGCATTGCTGCTGCTTGTTCCGTGTATGAAGGAAGTTTTCACTGCTGGTGCTCATGGTGTGCCTGTTCTGTGTGGTAAGGAAGCTTGCACTGCTGGTGCTTGTGCTGTGCCTGTTCCGTGTATGACGGAGGCGGGCACTGCTGCTGCTTGTGGTATGCCTGTTCCGTGTATGAAGGATTCTTGCACTGCTGGTGCTTGTGCTGTGCCTGTTCCGTGTATGATGGAAGCTTCCACTGCTGGTGCTCGTGGTGTGCCTGTTCCATGTATGAAGGAAGCTTGCACTTCTGGTACTTGTGGTGTACCTGTTTAGTGTGTGATGAAAAGTTGCACTGCTGCTGCTCGTGGCGTGCCTGTTTCGTGTGGGAAGGAAGCATGCACTGCTGCCACTCATGGTGTGCCTGTTCCATGTATGAAGCACGCATGCATTGCTGCCACTTATGGTGTGCATGTTCCATATATGAAGGAAGCTTGCACTGCTGGTGCTTGTGTTTTGCCTGTTCCATTTATGACGGAAGCTTGCACTGCTGGTGCTTGTGTTGTGTCTGTTCCGTGTATGAAGGCAGCTTCCACTGCTGGTGCTTTTGGTGTGCCTGTTCCATGTATGAAGGAGGCTTGCACTGCTGCTGCTTGTGTTGTGCCTGTTACGTGTATGAAGGAAGCTCGCACTGCTGCTGCTCGTGTTGCGCTTATTCCATGTATGAAGGAAGTTTGCACTGCTGCTGCTTCTGCTGTGCCTGTTCTGTGTATGAAGGAAGCGGCACTGCTGATGCTTGTGTTGTGCCTTTTCCATGAATGAAGGAAGCTTCCACTGCTGGTGCTCGTGGTGTGCCTGTTCCGTTTATGAAGGAACCTTGCACTGCTGGTACTTATGTTGTGGCTGTTCCATATATGAAGGAAGCTTGCACTGCTTCTGCTTGTGTTGTGCCTGTTCTGTGTATGAAGGTAGCTTGCAGTGCTGCTGCTCAGGGTGTACCTGTTCCGTGTACGAAGGAAGCTTGCACTGCTGGTGCTTGTGTTGTGTCTGTTCTGTGTATGAAGGAAGCTAGGACTGCTGCTGCTCATGGTGTGCCTGTTCCATGTGTGAAGGAAGCTTGCACTGCTGGTGCTTGTCGTATGCCTGTTCCATGTATGAAGGAAGCTTGCACTGCTGGTGCTTGTGTTGTGCTTGTTCCATGTATGAAGAAAGCTTGCACTACTAGTGCGTGTGGTGTGCCTGTTCTGTGTGGGAAGGAAGCTTGCACCGCTGGTGCTTGTGGTATGCCTGTTCCATGGAAAGGAAGCTTGCCCTGCTGGTGCTTGTGGTATGCCTGTTCCATGTATGAAGGAAGCTTGCACTGCTGGTGCTTGTGCTGTGCCTGTTCTGTGTGGGAAGAAAGCTTGCACTGCTGGTGCTCTTCGCATGCCTGTTCTATGGATGAAGGAAGCTTGCACTGCTGCCACTTGTGGTATGCCTGTCCCGTGCGTGCAAGAAGCATGCACTACTGCCGCTTGTGCGGGCGGGCCTGTTCCGTGTATGAAGGAAGCTTCCACTGCTGCCACTTGTGGCATCCCTGTTCCGTGTATGAAGGAAGCATGCACTGCTGCCACTAATGGTGTGCCTGTTCCATGTATGAAGGAAGCTTGCACTGCTGATGCTTGTGTTCCATGTATGAAGGAAGATTTCACTGCTGATGCTCGTGGTTTGCATGTTGTGTGTGGGAAGGAAGCTTGTACTGCAGGTGCTCATGGTGTGCCTTTTCCATGTATGAAGGAAGCTTCCACTGCAGCAACTGGTGTTCTGCCTGGTCTGTGTGGGAAGGAAGCTTGCACTGCTGGTGCTCATGGCATGCCTGTTCCGTGTAGTAAGGAAGCATGCACTGCTGGTGCTCGTGGAGTGCCTGTTCCTTGTATGAAGGAAGATTGCACTGCTGCCATTTGTGGTATGCCTGTCCCATGTATCGAGGAAGTATGCATTTCTGCCACTCATGGTGTGCCTGTTCCATGTATGAAGGAAGCTTGCAGTGATGGTGCTTGTGTTGTGCCTGCTCCATGTATGAAGCAGGCTTGCACTGCTGGTGCTTGTGTTGTGCCTGTTCCGTTTATGAAGGAACCTTGCACTGCTGGTACTTGTGTTGTGCCTGTTCTGTGTATGAAGGAAGCTTGCACTGCTGGTGCTTGTGTTGTGCCTGTTCCGTGTATGAAGGCAGCTTCCACTGCTGGTGCTTGTGTTGTGCCTGTTCCGTGTATGAAGGAAGCTTGCACTGCTGGTGCTTGTGTTGTGCCTGTTCCGTTTATGAAGGAACCTTGCACTGCTGGTACTTGTGTTGTGCCTGTTCCATATATGAAGGAAGCTTGCACTGCTGGTGCTTGTGTTGTGTCTGTTCCGTGTATGAAGGCAGCTTCCACTGCTGGTGCTTGTGTTGTGCCTGTTCGGTGTATGAAGGAAGCTTGCACTGCTGGTGCTTGTGTTGTGCCTGTTCCGTTTATGAAGGAACCTTGCACTGCTGGTACTTGTGTTGTGCCTGTTCCATGTATGAAGGAAGCTTGCACTGCTGGTACTTGTGTTGTGCCTGTTCTGTGTATGAAGGAAGCTTGCACTGATGGTGCTTGTGTTGTGTCTGTTCTGTGTATGAAGGAAGCGCGCACTGCTGCTGCTCATGGTGTTCCTGTTCCATGAAGGAAGCTTGCACTGCTGGTGCTTGAACTGTGCCTGTTCCATGTATGAAGGAAGCTTGCACTGCGTGTGCTCGTGCTCGTGCTGTGCCTGTTTTGTGTGGGAAGAAAGCTTGCACTGCTGGTGCTCTTCACGTGCTTGTTCCATGTATGAAGGTAGCTTGCACTGCTGCCACTTGTGGTATGACTGTCCCGTGTGTGCAGGAAGCATGCACTACTGCTGCATGGGCCGTGCCTGTTCCGTGTATGAAGGAAGCTTCCACTGCTGCCACTTGTGGCATCCCTGTTCAGTGTATGAAGGAAGCATGCACTGCTGCCACTAATGGTGTGCCTGTTCCATGTATGAAGGAAGCTTGCACTGATGGTGCTTGTGTTGTGCCTGTTCCATGTATGAAGGAGGTTTGCACTGCTGGTGCTTGTGTTGTGCCTGTTCCATGTATGAAGGAAGCTTGTACTGCTGGTGCTTGTGGTATGCCTGTTCCGTATATGAAGGAGGCTTGCGCCACTGGTGCTCGTGTTTTGCCTGTTCTGTGTGTGAAGGAACCTTGCACTGCTGCTACTTGTGATGTGCCTGTTCCATGTATGAAGGAAGCTTGCACCTCTGTTGCTTGTGTTGTGCCAGTTCCATGTATGAAGGAAGCTTGCACTGCTGCCACTCATGGCGTGCCTGTTCCATGTATGAAGGAAGCATCCACTGCTGCCACTCATGGCGTGACTGTTCCATGTATGAAGGAAGCTTGCACTGCTGCCCCTTTGGTATGCCTGTTCCGTGTATGAAGGAAGCATGCACTGCTGCCACTCATGGTGTGACTGTTCCATGTATGAAGGAAGCTTGCACTGCTGCTGCATGTGGCATGCCTGCTGGTCCTTCTGTTGCGCTTGATCTCTGTATGAAGGAAGTTTGCACTGCTGCTTGTGTTGTGCCTGTTCCGTGTATGAAGTAAGCTTTCACTGCTAGTGTTTGTGGTGTGCCTTTTCCATGGATGAAGGAAGCTTCCACTGCTGGTGATTCTGTTATGCCTGTTCCGTGTATGAAGGAAGCTTGCATTGCTGCTGCTTGTTCCGTGTATGAAGGAAGTTTTCACTGCTGGTGCTCATGGTGTGCCTGTTCTGTGTGGTAAGGAAGCTTGCACTGCTGGTGCTTGTGCTGTGCCTGTTCCGTGTATGACGGAGGCGGGCACTGCTGCTGCTTGTGGTATGCCTGTTCCGTGTATGAAGGATTCTTGCACTGCTGGTGCTTGTGTTGTGCCTGTTCCATGTATGAAGGAAGCTTTCATGGCTGGTGCTTGTGGTGTGCCTGTTCTGTGTGGGAAGAATGCTTGCACTGCTGGTGCTTGTGTTGCACCTGTTCTGGGTAGGAAGGAAGCAGGCACTGCTGCTGCTCGTATTGTGCCTGTTCTGTGTGGGAAGGAAGCTTGCACTGCTGCCACTCGTGGCGTGCCTGTCCTGTGTGGGAAGGAAGCTTGCACTGCTGCCTCTCGTGGCGTGCCTGTTCCATGTATAAAGGAAGCTTACACTGTTGCCACTCGTGTTGTGCCTTTTCTGTGGAGGAAGGAAGCTTGCACTGCTGCCGCTAGTGAGGTACCTGTTTCGGGCATGAAAGAAGCTTGTACTGCTGCTGCTTGTGTTGTGCCTGTCCTGTGTATGACGAAAGTATGCACTGCTTCCACTCATGATGTGCCTGTTCTATGTATGAAGGAAGCTTGCACTGCTTCCACTCATGATGTGCCTGTTCTATGTATGAAGGAAGCTTGCACTGCTGGTATTCGTGGTATGCTTGCTATGTGTGGGAAGGAAACTTGCAATGCTGCAGCTTGTGGTATGCCTGTTCTGTGTGTGAAGAAAGCTTGTACTGTTGCCACTGGTGGTGTGCCTGTTCTGTGCGTGAAGGAACCTTGCACTGCTGCCACTTGTGGCGTGCCTGTTATCTGTGGGAAGGAAGCTTGCACTGCTGCCACTGGTGGCCTGGCTGTTCAGTCCATGATGGAAATTTGCACTTCTGCCACTCGTATTGTGCCTGTTCTGTGTGGGAAGGAAGCTTGCCATGCTGCCGCTTGTGATTGTGCCTGTTCTGTGTATGAAGGAAGCTTGCTCAGCTGCCGCTTGTGTTGTGCCTGTTCCATGTATGAAGGAATCATGCACTGCTGCCACTCATGGTGTGCCTGTTCCATGTATGATGCATGCACTGCTGATACTCGTGGTGTATCTGTTCTGTGTGGGAAGGACACATGCACTGCTGGTGCTTCTATTGTGCCTGTTCTGTGTGGGAAGGAAGCTTACACTGCTGGTGCTCGGGGTGTGCCTGTTCTGTGTGGGAAGGAAGCTTACACTGCTGGTGCTCGGGGTGTGCCTGTTCCATGTATGAAGGAAACTTCCACTGCTGGTGCTTGTGTTGTGGCTGTTCTGTGTATGAAAGAAGAATGCACTGCTGCCACTCATGCTGTGCCTGTTCCATGTATGAAGGAAGCTTGCACTGCTACTGCTGATGGTGTGCCTGTCCCATGTATGAAGGAAGCTTGCACTGCTGGTGCTTGTGTTGTGTCTGTTCTATGTATAAAGGACGCTTGCACTGCTGCTGCTCGTGGTGTGCCTGTTCCATGTATGAAGGAAGCTTGCACTTCTGGGGCTCGTGGTGTGCCTGATCCACGTATGAATGAAGCTTGCACTGCTGGTACCCGTGGTGTGCATGTTCTTTGTGGGGAAGCAGCTTGCACTGCTGGCGCCCGTGGTGTGCCTGTTCCGTGTGTGAAGATAGCTTGCACTGCTGGTGCTCATGTTGTGCCTCTTCTGTTTGTGAATGAAGCTTGCACTGCTGGTGTTTGTGGTGTGCCTGTTCCGTGAATGAATGAAGCTTGCACTGCTGCGGCGTGTGATGTGCCTGTTCTGTGTGTGAATTAAGCTAACACTGCTCGTGCTTGTGGTGTGCCTGTTCTGTGTGTGAATGAAGCTTGCACTGCTGCCGCTTGTGGTGTGCCTGTTCTGTGTGTGAATGAAGCTTGCACTGCTGGTGCTTGTGGTGTGCCTGTTCTGTGTGGGAAGGAAGCTTGCACTGCTGGTGCTCGTGTTGTGCCTGTTTCGTGTATGAAGGAAGCTTGCACTGCTGGTGCTCGTGGTGTGCCTGTTCCGTGTATGAAGGAAGCTTGCACTGCAGGTGTTCATGGTTTGTCTGTTCTGTGTGTGAAGGGGGCTAGCACTGCTGGTACCAGTGGTGTGCCTGTTCCGTGTATGAATGAAGCTTGCACTGCTGGTGCTCGTGGTGTGCCTGTTCCGTGTATGAAGGAAGCTTGCACTGCTGATGCTTGTGGTGTGCCTGTTGCATGTATGAATGAAGCTTGCTCTGCTGGTGCTTGTATTGTGCCTGTTCCATGTATGAATGAAGCTTGCATTGCTGCCTCTTGTGTTGTGCCTGTTCTGTGTGTGAATGAAGCTTGCACTGCTGGTGCTTGTGTTGTGCCTGTTCCGTGTATGAAGGAAGGTTGCACTGCTGGTGCTTGTGTTGTGCCTGTTCTCTGTGTGAATGAAGCCTGCACTGCTGGTGCTCGTGGTGTGCCTGTTCTGTGTATGAATGAAGCTTGCACTGCTGGTGCTCGTGGTGTGCCTGTTCCGTGTATGAAGGAAGCTTGCACTGCTGGTGCTTGTGTTGTGCCTGTTCCGTGTATGAAGGAAGGTTGCACTGCTGGTGCTTGTGTTGTGCCTGTTCTCTGTGTGAATGAAGCCTGCATTGCTGGTGCTCGTGTTGTGCCTGTTTCGTTTATGAAGGAAGCTTGCACTGCTGGTGCTCGAGGTGTGCCTGTTCCGTGTATGAATGAAGTTTGCACTGCTGCTGCTTGTGTTGTGCCTGTTCCGTGTATGAATGAAGCTTGCACTGCTGCCGCTTGTGGGCCTGTTCTCTTCTCTGTGTGAGTGTTACTTGCTCGGCTGCTAATGCATTCCATTGCAGTTATTGAAGTGATTCCTTTGTCCCTTATCTGTGACGTCAACACTTTGGCGGGGTCACTGCTAAGTTAGTGAAGAGACAGCCCCGGAAGGACTCGGGGTACATCAGCTTCCGGAGAGTTAGGACAAGGGATGGATGGCCAGACAGAAAGCGAGCAAAGAGAAGGGTCGAGTGAAGCGAAGAAAAGCAAAGGAGAGAAAGGGGAAGAGGGGAAGGGGGGAGAAACAGTGAGAGGGTGAAAAGAAAAAGGAGGTAAACTTCCTAGAGGGAGAGAACTAGGAGGACAGGAAGAGCTAGAAAGAGAAAGAAAGTGAGTGATGGAAAATGAAGGGAGATGTTAGAGCGAGAGTGAAGAGACACATGAAAGAAGGTGGAAAGAATGAAGAAATGCAAGATGAGGAGGGAACAGCGAAAAAGGGAGGAAGAAAGAGTCGGGGAAATGAATGTATGGAACTAACTAGAAAAGAAGAAACGAGCTGGAAAGAAAGTGGGGGTCGGAAAGGAGTAACAGCGCGAGGGAAGGTCAAAGGATGAGAACCCGAGCAGGAGGCCGTGAGCGAGGCCCCAATGCGGGGGCAGGGGAGGCGGAGGCCCTGAGAGCCCGGGCAGAGCAGGCGGAGGCCCTGAGAGCCAGGGCAGAGCAGGCGGAGGCCCTGAGAGCTCGGGCAGAGACCCTGAGAGCCCGGGCAGATCAGACGGAGACCCTGAGAGCCCGGGCAGAGCAGGCGGAGAGCCTGAGAGCCCGGGCAGAGCAGGCGGAGACCCTGAGAGCCTTGAGCGAGAGAGCAGGCAGAGGCCCTGAGAGCCCGGAGCGGGAGACAGAGGATGGCAGGAGTGGTGGAATAACAAAGAGACGAGTACTGTACGCGGAACACGTATATAAAGAGGGGCGGGGCAGAGGGGCGGGGGAGAGGGACGGGGCAGGAAGGTTAGGAACCCAAGAAGAAGCCTGGGGTGTTAGAATTAGGAAAAGGATGTGGTGACATCACAGGATCACTCACCTCCGACATGCACACCGCCCTATGCATGTACCCGGGCCTCCTTGTATCACTAGAGACTTCTGCTTCTAGGCACTTGGACGTTTGTGCCTCAGTACTGAGTCTGGCTCCAGCGCTGTCAAGGACACGGCCGCACTTTCAGCAGCTCCTGCCCCCGTCCAAGGATTGAAGCTTCTGAAGTGCACATGTGCACGGGACTGATGAACACAGGTATTCACTACTTCTAACTCTTCTGGGCGTTGCTGAGTGTCTGGGTGGAGGTTATTCAGACTTGTTTCTCTGCCATAGACTTGATCCACTTGTGCACCACGTGGCAATGGGTAGTTTGAATGGAAATACGTGCCCTGGTAGGGCAGTGGGCAGATGGCATCATGGTATTACCACAAGGGAGACAGATTACAGTCCATATCAATCAATCAATCAGGGAATTTGTACCACTACTCACCCGTGAGGGTCTCAAGGCGCTTGAGGGGTGGGGGGTGCTACTGCTCGGACAGCCATGTCCTGATATGTCTCCTGAAGGTAAGGAGGCCCTCGGTCTGACGCAGGTGGGTGGGGAGAGTGTTCCACCTCTTGGCAGTGAGGTGCGAGAATGATCTGCCCCCGGTGGTTGTTCAGCGGATGCGTGGGAGGGTGCCAAGGTCAAGGTTGGCGCAGCGAAGCTGTCGGGCCATGGGACCTTGAGCAGACCCAGGCAGCAGGCACCACAAGCAGCCGAAACATATTGCAAAGCTACCACTGGAGCACTGGGCATCCCTTTGTGGACTCAGCAGGTCCCTCGAGACATTGATGACGTTGATAACCTTATGCTATGAGTAGTACATCTGCACATGCAAACACGTGAACCCCCTGATGTCTTTGAAAAGCATGCATACATATTGGCAGTACTCTAGAGTATGTTTATTGTATGTATAAATGTGTGGAAGAAAGTAAAATGCTGCCAGGTTTGCCAGCATCTCTGGTGGTACCTTATTTTCTGCCACACACATTGTGGTGGCCTGGCATCTTGCAGGAGGGCAGTAATGGCCGGATAATAGTACTACTGGTTTTTTCTGAGTGACAAATATTTGTCTTTGGTGCAACCAGATTTAGGTGGGGGGGCACAATTTTCTGAAAAGATGTGCATGCGATTGGTTGATGCAATTGCTGCTTCTAGGCGCTTCACCAGGCTCGCAGGCATGCTTGTATATAGGGGTCCCTTCGGGGGTAACGCTGTGGCCGCCCGAGAGGGTTGGGAAGAGCTTTAAGGAGGTGACCCCCTCCTGGTGCACAGGGCGCCCTGGGTTGCCCGTCTTCTATGTCACTCATACAGGAGCACACGTGCTTCACGTGCATGATTTACCCCTCCAGACGCCCACTTCGCGGCTCAGGGGGGGGGGGTGAGGGGGGGGGGGGGGGGCAGGTCTGTTGAAACTATTGGCGCCTCTTTCTCACGCTCTGAAGTGAGGAAGTCGTCATCAGAGGAGGAAGAGTGTCACGCGCACCAGGCACGAGGAACCAAAGCACACTTACCACTTAGCAGACTTTGGCACAAGCCAATATAGATAATCCCGGCTCTCCATCGAGCAGTGCGTGTGCTCTTGGGTAGATCTCTTTTTCCACTGTACCACAGCCCCCCTAAATGGTAAAATATGGAACTGTGCCTAGACGCACCTTAACCTTCAGTGCAGTTGGTAATGTATTGACAGAGTGGCACAGTGCCATGCCTCACCGCTGGAGGACGCTGCGCTAGTGTGCCAGTCTGGGCCTGGTTTCTCATTAAACGGGTAATCTGCATGGACAATGCATCTCTGGTTTCTCCCTGGGTTCTGTAAGTGATGGGTGACCCTAGCACACCTCAGGACAGGCACTACTAGGCCTGGGGTAGTGTGCCCCCCCAGGCTCTGCGGAGCCACCGAGAAGTAGTGCCCAGAATAACTCTCAGCTGAGATGAGACACAACCAAAGCCTCACGCGGGTCAGTGCCTTGAGGCCTGGTCTCCGCCAGCCCCCACCCCCTGAATTCTTGCATCTGGGGGCGCTGCCTGCAGCCCCCCCAGTCAGGACACCTGAATCCACCCGCCCCTTCCTGCGGGTCCTGCACCTAGTTAAACATCTTTCACATTCTCAGAGGTCGTTTTTCTGTTTCAGAAGATCCTGGTCGCAAGGCCCAGCGTGCTCCCCCCAGGTGAGGCACCCTGGAGGCATGTGGGGACCTGCCACCCTGCTGCCACCTCGGGTGCCCGGGGTGTGCAGCGGGCATGCAGTTCACTCAACAAGCATTGGCAGCTCTTGGCTAAAGCAGCAGAGGAAAACCACATAGGGGCTTATTTACAAGCCCCATGGGCCGCGGGTGCGCCACTGTCCCCATATAAATAGTGCCGCACGGGGGGCGCAGGGAGCTGGTAAATAGGGCCCGCAGTGTCACAGAGGGGTACAGCTAAGATAAGCGTGTCTTGACACCTCTGAAGATCCTCCACACAGCTACAGCTGAAGCGCGGCACTGCCAGCCATTTCCTTTATGGATCATCTTGTCTCTATTCTGTTGTTTTTAACAAACACCTGCAGGTACTAAAGTTAACTTGGGTATCGCTGATAGTTCCTGTAAATTGCAAATTCAGAGTGTAGTTGTCGATTGCTCTAACAAAGGCCTGAGCAGGCTCTCTCAGTCCATTTCATGTGACAAATAAATTGTCAATATAACGCAACGAAGAAACAACATGGTCTCCCCAAAGTTTACCATGGTCGTTGATGAGCACCTGCTCCTCCCACCAACCCAGAACCAACCCAGCTGTGGAGGGGCGATGCCCACTGCTTCACCCAGTGCCCGTCCAAAAATGCCCATATTGAATAGGAAAAGGCATTCCAATGTGCCATTTGATCATAGATACCATTTTAGTATGCTTGTACAACTTCAATGGCCTCCCTCTCAAAACATGTTCGATTGCCTGAGTCCCTCGGTTTGTATAATTCTTGTGTACAACGAGGTAACATTGAGGTTCATCAGTAGGTAATCTTCATTCCAAGGGATGTCATATATCCTTGTAAGGAAATCACCAGTGTTTTTAATGTATGATGGTAAATTCCTTACATACTCTTGGAGGAAAAAGTCAATATACCTTGAAGTATTCTTGAAAAGGTTGTCTTTTGTAGAAATAATCGTTCTCCCCGGGGTTTGACGTGGATTTTATGGATTTTTGCTATCAAGTAAAAAGTTGGTATTTTGGGGGTAGTCATTTCTCAAAACAAGGTATTCATGCTGACTTAATAAACTATCATTCCTTCATTCAATCAAGTTAGAATTTATGGGCATATTTACAAGAAATGACTCATCGCTACATTGTGGCAGTGATGCGTCAAAATTATTTGCGATGCTCAGGATTCCGTCATGACGTCACGGATGCACCCTAGTTACAACAGGGGGCACCATGGCAACCAGTCGGCACTGGTCCAGCTCCAGGTTCACAGCATGGCACTGGCACAATGACCAGGCAGATCTCCGACACAACTCTCCTACTTCTGCAGCTTCTTCTGGTTGATGCAGACTGTCTCCCTCTATAATATCACTAAAGGTGTGGGGTAGTAGGAACTGAAGGTAGGACTAGGTCAGTCTTCATTCAGTGCCCGGTATTAGTTAGGTCGCTTTAGATCATAAGGTGGGGAAATCATGGCAAACAAGGGGGTGCTGTGTTGTCCTACAGGGGGAGGGGGGATTTCCCTTACGGACTAGGTGGTCTCACACACATAATAGTGTCTTGCTTCATCATATGACCACCTAGCCCCACCCAAGTAAGATGGTACTACTTGGGCGGACTCGACCTCTGGTTAAAAGAACCAGAGGGAGTGCTGAAATTAAACTGACTGGATAGTTACATAGATCCAGAAGGGGTGAATAATAAAATTACCAAACATGTCACCTGTAGCTACTGCTAGTTTAAATGATGGTGCGTGCTGGTAAGACTAAAAACAAGGGGGAGAGGCTCGTTGGAGAATAATGTCTCTTGGAGTCTAAAAAGAAAAACGTATGACCAACATGTTTCTGCCCTCACTAGGTGCTGGTAGGTCAGGGGCATTCGTCAGGGTCGGAGCACACGCAGTAAGTGAGGTGCTCAAGGTGAATGATGTATGGCCTACCTGAACGAGTAGTTCACGGTGGGGTAGGTCTGTGATAGATAATAAATACACCACAATTTATTCAGAATATATTCAGAGTGAAGAAAACCGTGGGAAACCACTGCACAGCACACAGCAATAGGTGAAAACATGTAAACGGCACTCACACACGCATGCAAATGTGACTTACCCCGGAGGTGGGGGCGATTTGCCTCTGGTCTGGCTAGTGCCGGGGGGGGGGTTTCCCTTGTAGTCACACTCTGAGGAGATTAAGGGTTTAGCAAGGAAGAAGGAAAGAGACAGAAATAGAATTGGGGTGCACAGAGCCTTAAGGAAAGTAGGAGACCAAGGGAGGGAAGTAAAGAAAGACAAGGGGACCAAGCTTGAGACTAAGGGAAGAAAAAAAGGGGAAAAAAAGATGAAGAAAGGAAAAAAGGTGGAAGCCAGGTCAAGGGGGAGTTCAAGGCTACCAAAGAGAGGGAAAACAGAGATTAAAAGAAGAATCCAAAGGGCCAAGGAGGCCCACACTTACCACTCCAAAGGGAATACCATGGGGGGTACCTACATGCCGGAGCCAGGCCGCTCTGGTACTGACTGGAGGGCTGGTCTGATATTTATGTAGACCAACAGCCAATCGGTATGAGGCTGGGGAGGCTGGGGGCAGAATCCAATGAAAAGACTATCAGGTGTGTCGGGCGTATTGGTATGGAAACGTCCCGACTCGTGGAGGGTATTACTGCCACGCCCAAAAACCGGCCGCGCCCACTCGGGGGCTGCGCCGGTACGGAAGCCTGGAGGGCTGCAAGGCCCTGGTGGAGCGCGATAGCCCGCGGTAATCCCACGGGACCTCTGAGGGACAGAGTCCCGCGGGGTGGAACGCGCTTGAAAATGATGCAGTGCAGCAGGGCGCTTCCTCCGCGGCGCGGCTGGCGAGCGCGGGGAGCGTCCTTCAATGACGCGTCGCGGGAAGCGCGGCGCATCATGCAAGCCCACGGGACTCTGGGAGATTGAGTCCCGTGGAAAGGGCCTAGTCGTCCGGCTGGGACGACCAGGTGAAGGTAAAGAGGGGGGTGGGAAGGGGAGGGAAAAAACCGGAATGGGAAGGTGGGAAACGAGGGCAAGCAGAAAAAGAAGGGAAAAAGAAAGCAGAAGACGAAGACAGGCCAACAAAGGGAGAAGGGAGACAAGACACTAGGAATAAGTAGAGAAGGGGGGGGGAAGGGAGGGAAACAAAAGAGAGCTAAAAAGAAGGGGCAAGACGGGGGGAGCAAAGAACAGGGAAAAAGGAAGAAGGAGAAAAGAAAAGAAGGGAGAGGAGGCGGGACAAAAGCAAGAGAAAAGAAACGGCAGAACGGAGAAAAGGAAAAAACCAACATAGGGAAAAAGGGGAAGGGGCAGAGAAACATAAAAAGAGCAAAGAGGGGGGGGGAAGGGATTTGTGGGGGGGGGAAGAAAAAAAGGGGGGAAGAGACTGAAGAGATATGTGCGGAAGAGGGAAAAGAAAAGGTGTGAAAAGGGGGGAGCAACAATAGCTTAGATAGCAGGGGTCGGGGAAACTACTCTGGTTGGTAGGATTGCTACCCAGGTCAAAAACAACAAGGATGGTAGGTAGTGAATCCCACAGTGGGGCATTACAGGGCCCATGGAATGCGGGATCATCAGCAAAGTTATCTCCTACAATTTATGTGCTTAGAGGGGATCTCATATGGGGAAGGAACCATATTGGTATCTGGTCATCAGCCTAAAGCTGACCACTGGATATTGCATGCGTGTGTGAGTGCCGTTTACATGTTTTCACCTATTGCTGTGTGCCTTGCAGTGGTTTCCCACGGTTTTCTTCACTCTGAATATATTCTTAATAAATTGTGGTGTATTTATTATCTATCACAGACCTACCCCACCGTGAACTACTCGTTCAGGTAGGCCATACATCATTCACTTTGAGCACCCCACTTACTGCGTGTGCTCCGACCCTGACGAATGCCCCTGACCTACCAGCACCTAGTGAGGGCAGAAACATGTTGGTCATACGTTTTTCTTTTTAGACTCCAAGAGACATTATTCTCCAACGAGCCTCTCCCCCTTGTTTTTAGTCTTACCAGCACGCACCATCATTTAAACTAGCAGTAGCTACTGGTGACATGTTTGGTAATTTTATTATTCACCCCTTCTGGATCTATGTAACTATCCAGTCAGTTTAATTTCAGCACTCCCTCTGGTTCTTTTAACCAAGAGCTTGAGTCCGCCCAAGTAGTACCATCTTACTTGGGTGGGGCTAGGTGGTCATATGATGAAGCAAGACACTATTATGTGTGTGAGACCACCTAGTCCGTAAGGGAAATCCCCCCTCCCCCTGTAGGACAACACAGCACCCCCTTGCTTGGACATTTTCCAACCATGATTTCCCCACCTTAGGATCTAAAGCGACCTAACTAATACCGGGCACTGAATGAAGACTGACCTAGTCCTACCTTCAGTTCCTACTACCCCACACCTTTAGTGATTATATAGATTTCTCTAGGGAGGCGGTGTGGGCTAGCAACACTCCCAGTGCTCTCCTTTTGTGTACTTGACGGTCTCCCTCTGTCACTTCTCAATTTTCTGTTCAGCCTCATGTTAGCGGCCTCTTTATTCCCAGAACTCAAGCAAGCCTCCATGCTTCTCTGCTTTGCAAGCTTTCTTGAAACATTCTGTATTCTAAGCTGGACAATCTGTGCTTCTATTAGTTATAAAAAATTGTTTTGTTACTGACTTATTTAGAGGGAAATAGCAAATCCGGCCACAAAGTAAACAAGCGCTTGACACAGTGCAATTTGCGGAAGAAGGGAACTGACGGAGAGTCCTGGTGGGAGGAGAGTAGTAGAGATGAAAGTGGGACAATGGTGTGATTGTAGTGGGAGGGAGGAGCCTCACACTCCCCGGGTATTACTTTGCATCCCAACACCACAGCTTGAAGGCAACTGATTGTTTGGAACATATTGATGCATTGACAGAAATGTTGACATGTTTATAAATCAGGACCTTGGATCGGCTTATGCGCTTTATAAATCTTGGCATACATACAAAGCGTTAAAATCTTTCCCTGGTGGTTTATGACCGGTGTTCGGTTTTTCTTCTTTTCTTTTCCTTCTCTTTTGTTTATTTTATATTTTATAATTCTTTCTTTCTCTGGGTAGTGCCTTTTATTGTGTCTTCTCTTTTACTCTCTCTCCTCCTAGCGCTTCGACGCTCTATTGAGTAGGAATGCGCTTTATAAATCTTGGCATACATACATACATACATACCAGAGCAGCATGGTACCGAATTCTCAGGCCAGAGTAGAGTTTAGATTCAAGACTAGAAAATTGTACACGTGGTAAATATTTTAGTCCTTGGCTTACACTGCAAACAAATAACATTTTATATTTAAAGGAAAATAGCTTGCTGGTCCTTTCCGAGAGCTAAATGCATGCATCATTTTTTGTGTGGGAATTGTAGTTTTATTTTTTGTTGTGTCTGTCCTCAAAGTTAAATTGTCCATCACTGTTTTCAACTACTATCTTGCTTGAGCCTTTTTGTAGAACTCAGAACATGCTCTCTTTATGCACATTCCGTTAACAAGGATGGCACTCAAGGAATGTCCACTGATAGCAGGTCACACTTAGCACATTGTTCTACTGTTTATTCATAGCCTAGCTGCTTGATACTAATGTTGCATTGCCACTCAAACACTCACTTTCGGGAAAGTATAATATTTCAGCATTTTATAGGTGTTGTATTTGGTATTAACTTACTTAATGGGATATAGAGGGATCATAAATTAAAACAAGGAGTAGGTTTCATTCAGGAAGTCTGCTAAACAAAAGTATCACATTCTGTCCTCCATCCTGCCACAGAGAGGAGGTAAACAAACCTCCAATGAAGAGAAAGTTTGTTCAGCAGCCGTGAGTTGCATTAAGGATTGTGCAGAATATCTTGATGAAGCTGAGGGCACTAGTTCTCCTATTAAAAACAGTCCCTTTCTTGCATACTGAGAGTTCGGTTAAGGGTATGTAACATAGTCATTGTTAACAGTAGCAGTGTTCCCTTCTATTCTGTGTGTTATTTTTAGGGTCAATCCTGCGTTGCATGCGCTCGCGCATGTGTATCGCAGCGAGACTCTTTAGCTATTAGAAAAGGGCTCGGAGCCCTGTCGACGTCACGTCAGTGTGTTTGATTGGTTGGTGGGCTTGCCTAGTAAAATCCGCTTGCTTTCATTAGTCGAAGGCATGCACACGTCATGCCTTTTCCGGTGGTTAGCCCTCCTCGAGCGCAGCGACCAAGTAGAGAAAACATGCGAGGCTCGCTTTTTTCTGTCGGATCGTGGACTACTTTTTCTCTATTTTCTTAGCGCGATTTCGCTTGGCAGAAGTCGAGCGCTTTACACAGTTAATTTCACTTTTTCGGGTTACGTACATAAAAGCACTTTTGCTGATAGATGAAAAGTCGGGTTAGGAGTTTACAACACGATCAGCTCTAAGATGAGCAAACGCGAGACCCGTTGCATTGCAAATGCTTGTTGTAATAGCAATGTAGTTTATGAGTGCACTGCAGCCTGGAAATTTGTCCTGGCGCTGAGATAACAAGGCTGGCAATAATCGGCATTCCTGCATAAAAAGCCAGAAAGCAGCTGTTATAACATTCTCATGGAAAGAGGCAGAGTATATCAAAGCTTAGGTGCTTTAACTGAAAAAAGCTGCGCCACCTAATACTATGTGATAGAACTTGAGAACTGTGATCGAATGAGCACCCAGAGGACCACAACTTACGATCTGCAAAATAATAGTGAAAATTCCTTTGGAAATTGTGAGTATCTCGTCAGTGAAGACATGATTGACCAAGCAAAGAGATTTAAAAGTTGCTCATTTGGAGACAGGCAGCAAGTACAAAGTATATAATGCAACCGAAGCAGAACTCAACTAAGGCCATTGTCTTTTAACAGGGTTCTAATTGTGTTGGGAAAGTTGCATCATCCCAGAAAATGTTGTGCAGCAAATGCATAAATGAGAAGCAAGTTGCAGACAGTTAATTGACTGGAATAAAATAAAAAATAAATAATAATAACAAATAAATAAATTAAATACAAATAATGATTAAAAAGTATATATATAAAAAATTATAAATAAATAAAAATATGTAGTCTTGTAAGCTTTACTTTATCTACCCATCACCATTTGCCATGTCTCTATCAATCTATCCTCCATCACTCTGACTCATCCCAAACCCATTCTACTACTTTCATCTCCTAAATCACCCTGCCTAAGCTCTTCCCTCCTCTACCGCATCTAGCTCACCCAAACCTCAGTTTACTACCTTGATCTCCCAAACAACCCTACTAAATTCTCCCTCATTTATCGCACCTTTAACTCATCCCAAACCCTTTCTGCTACTATGATCTCCCTAACCCTTTCCACAGACTCTTCCCTCCTCCATCTCTCCTTTACTCATCCCAAGCCTCATCCTATCACTATAAACTCCCAATTAACACTTCTGGATTCTTTCCTCCTCCACCCTGCCATTACTCTAGTCAATCCAACTAACAAACCCACATATCCGCGGCTCAAATTAACTCCTAATAATACTAAAACTGTACTCATATTTCCCTATACTAATCCACCAAAGTACTTTCTTTTTGGCATGTTAGCCCCAATCGATGCCTGATGTCAGTGTGTTTTGACTGCGTCACTGGGATCCTGCTCGTCAGGACCCCAATGCTTATGGTTTATGGCCTGCTTGTCAGTATGTTTCTAATTTTTTTTTAATTTAATTTATTTATAATTTGAATTTTATTTATAGATCATTTTATTTATTTTTATTTAATTTTACTTTAGTGCAGGACTAGAGTAATATATATGTATATACATAGTAAGGGAATCTATGTGCAAGGAATATAATAATGGGTGTAATAATTTGAGAAAAAAAGTAGTATTGTATAAACACAGACTTTCATGATTTGTAATATTTGAAGTTAATTAATAAGTGTGCTTTTCTAACATTAATGTATGTGTTTCCTCAATTTCTGCATAGCGAAATGCTTATGATAATAAAAACATTTGGGCCCATATTTATACTTTTTGACGCTAAACTGCGCTAACGCAGTTTAGCGTCAAAAAGTTTTGCGCCGTCTAACGCCATTCTGAAGCGCCATGCGGGCGCCGTATTTATGGAATGGCGTTAGACGGCGCAATCAGACCGGCGCTGCCTGGTTTGCGTGGGAAAAAACCACGTAGACCAGACAGCGCCGGCGTAGGGGGAAAATGGCGCATGGGCGTCTTAAAATGGGGCAAGTCAGGTTACGTCGAAAAAATCGTCTTAACCCGACTTGCGCCATTTTTTAATGACGCCCATCCCCCATCAACATGACTCCTATCATTGTAAAGATAGGAGTCATGCCCCCTTGCCCAATGGCCATGCCCAGGGGACTTCTGTCCCCTGGGCATGGTCATTGGGCATAGTGGCATGTAGGGGGGCACAAATCAGGCCCCCCTATGCCACAAAAAATTATTAAAAAAAAAAAAAAAAATACTTACCTGAACTTACCTGGGGTGGGTCCCTCCAGCCTTGGGTGTCCTCCTGGGGTGGGCAAGGGTGGCAGGGGGGGTCCCTGGGGGCAGGGGAGGGCACTGTGGGCTCATTTTGAGCCCACTTGTCCCTTAACGCCATGCCTGACCCAGGCGTTAAAAAGCGGCGCAAATGCGCCGTTTTTAGCAACGCCCACTCCCGGGCGTCTCTTTTGCCCGGGAGTATAAATACCACGTAAAGGCCTGGGAGTCATTTTTTAGACGGGAACGCCTCCCTTGCATATCATTAACGCAAGGAAGGGGTTCACGCTAAAAAATGACGCACATTCCGGGAACTTTGGCGCTATTCGCCTCTAACGCCATAGTATAAATATGGCGTTAGTTTGCGTTAGTTTTGCGTCGAAATTGCGTCAAAAAAAACGACGCAATTTCGGCGCAAACGGAGTATAAATATGCCCCTTGGTCTTTGTGATATAAAAACGAAGGCAGGGATTCATAAGTATCTAATATAACAACTTATCTAGGAGCTAGGCAATGCCCTATGAACATGTTATGCATAGAATAATGTACACAGATATATGCACATACACACACATATATACATGCACACACACACACACACACATATATATACACGTAAATACACATTTGTTAAACAGCCTTAAGAAGTATGTGTATAATGTATTATTATAAAATAGCAACGATAAATATTTCTTAAGAGAACTATACATATCTAGAATAGAATATACACATAATCAGATTATAAATATTTATCAACACAGGCAGCATATGCAGTCTATTGCTGTTTGAATAAGGTGGTTATGAAGGGAAGAGCCAACTCTTGAGTAGTCTTCTGAAGACAAGATAGTTAGC
This sequence comes from Pleurodeles waltl, assembly GCF_031143425.1. Classification (NCBI taxonomy): domain Eukaryota; kingdom Metazoa; phylum Chordata; class Amphibia; order Caudata; family Salamandridae; genus Pleurodeles; species Pleurodeles waltl. The sequence continues at coordinate 1,130,588,348 of NC_090439.1, forward strand.
CGTGGATCTTATATCTGGGGGTAATGAATCCCATAGTTTGGCGGCTTGAATAGAGAAGGATGTACCACCTATTGTCTTTTTCTTGTATTGTGGTGTTCTAAGGTGGGGTGCCAATGTTGAGCACAGGTTTCTTCGTTGTATTTGGTTATTTTGTTTCTGATGAAAAGCAGTTCTGTTTCAGTTATTGTTTTGTGGGTGATGCAAAGCAGCTTGAAGGTGGATCTTCTGGCTGCAGGTAACTATGTTGTCATTCTTTTAATTGTGTTATTTATTTGTAACTAATTATTAATTAAATTGCAGCAAGGAAAAAATATTTCTTAGGGTTGTTGGGTTTATTGGGGAATTAAGCGGGAAGTATGTTTTAGGAGTATGATGGGGTTGATTATAATGTTATTTGTGTTTTTGTTTACTTATTTATATGTAAGATTAGTTTAAAATCATTTAATTACATTTAATTTTGGGGTGCAATGTGCATTGGGGGTTTTTGGGGGGTTTATTGGAGATTCGGTGGGGCGTGTTGTAATTACAATATATGATAGTTAATACTGAATGATTATATGAATTATTTGCATTTTTAAATTGATAATCATTAATATTTTACCTCTAATTCATTTTAAGCTATTTAAATATTTTTGGGATGTGGGGATTCGTCAGGTATGGCCCCTTAGTGGTTTTAGAAAAATGTATATTTTTTTGTTATTCATTTTTTTTTTTTTTTAAGTTTATAAGTTACATTTTCCAGTTTAATTATTGATTAATTTTTCAAAAATGTTATTGTACTACATTAAAATGGAGTTGAGAGGTTTATTGGGTGATTTGATGGATACTGTGTTTTTACAGTACAACATGTTGATTGTGCAAAAAGTAATGTTTTGGAACGTTTAAATGTGCTTAATTATTATAAATGTTTTCGTTAGTTTCTTATTAGGTGTGTGTTTTGGGTGAACTGGGAGTCTTTTGTTTTTCGTGCCTTCGCCAATGCACAGCTAATTACTCTACATATGTCATTGATGAGATCTTGTATAGCATTTTTGATATCAAAGCAACATTGGCAATAACATTATTGATAAGAAAACTGTGCATGGCAAGGCGTGAGTTATAGTTACCTCAGATCGTGAGTTATAGTTACTTGAAAGAACTCTAACTGCTCAATTTCTATGGTTTTGTACGAGTAAATTCAGAACCTAACTATAACGTCCCTGCAACCTTTGTTTTTTTCAGTGACTATATATATATATACATATATATATGCAACGCAATGTTGCTTCTTCTAGGACCAAGAACTCACGAGGAGTGGTGTGTATGTCGGCAGAGCAAGCCGGTCAGGTAAATCCACAGAAATCAGTCACTGAAAATGCACATTCAGGACACAGTCGAGGATGCAGTACTCAAAGTTTTAATGCAGAATCTCACAATGTGTTTAGACTGACGAACAGTCTTGATCACATTAGACTCATCCTCGATGAGGAACTCGGGGCTCACTTATATGAAGAGTAGTTGGTTTGATATATACCCTGCTGCCCCTTTCTAATTTTCTTTATTTAATTTAGATTTTTTTATTCAGTCACATCAGCACTCACACCTGCAAGCACTGCATCCTCAGTCCCAGATCCTGCCACCTGTTCAGCCTTGCTCAGTCACCACAACAGCAGACACGCAGACTAGCACCCCATGCACCACATGCGCAGTCAGCACCATCACAACCACATGCAGTACACCCACCTTACTTGCAGACACCACCCCACCATACATACACACTACCTGTGTATCTTTTCCCACCCTCTCTCCCCCACTCCTCCCAAAACACATAAATGCCCCCACTCATCTCACACAAGCACACTTTGCACGCACCTACATCCAAGTCCAACACACCTAGAAGAGTTCACCAAACACAAGACAGCAGGGGGAGCTTCAGGACAGAGGACCCAATGCCACTTTATCACTATGATGGTGACACTAGTTACACCCCTGCGGGAGGGTGCAGTTTATAGTCCTATCAGGTCGTATTCCCAGGATGAAACAATACCCTCACAGCATTTGGCACAGGGCAGGCAGAGGAAAACTGCCAATAACTGTGGTGGTTGGGGTTATGTGCCTCTGATGTCTGGGGGTCTGTCCTACTACAGTCCCAAGTAAACCATATTCTCACTTGATTCCCAGGGTAGGGATGGCGAGCAGTCACAGGCTTCTAAGGGACGCAGTGTGGGGGGCAACGCAGGCAGACACCAGACATCGTTGCAGACTGCCCAGCCCAGTGCTTGTCTTAATAAAAAGAGAAGTACTTCAGTATTACAGCAAAATGAAGTATACAGATAGCATTGGGGATTCAGCAGCAAGCGTCTACAAAGACATTAAACATGTACTGGGTCAAGTACAACATCCCTCACACCACCTTCAGCGGTCTAAAGCAGCTCCTATGGCATTTTGAAAGAGATGTAAGGTCATAGGCAAAAATCAGGCAGAGGTGCAAGCTCACTTATTAGGCCGTGCAATCAACTACTATGTCTGGTGACTTACTTGTGAGTTCATTCAGATCTTAAGGAAAAGTGACTGCTATTCTCACTAACTTGCAAGTTTAACTTTTCATGTTCAAGAAACAGTCTCTCGGTCGTTCAGTCCATTTTCCCACATGAACCCCTCAAAGGTGAGGTTGATGCTGGTTTCGCTCCCGCTACAAGCCAGATGATCCGGGTGGTCCACGTGCCAGGAACACAGCTTGGCTTCTCCTCCTTGACAGTCTTTCCTCCTGCAGGCAGGCACTTCCTGTACTTCTCTGAGCAGGGGGCATGATTTCAGGCACTAGGCAGACCTACAGCTTCTCTAGCAAGCTGTGCAGGCTTTAGGTGATGTCCCCTCGCCTTTGCAATAGATGCAGACAGCAGCCCTGGATCATAGCAGATCTTCATGTACTATTTGGAACACTCCCCCACTCGAAACTAAACAAAGTCGGATGGTTTGGGGGTCATCTTTATAGTCATTTTCCACACTGTGGGTGTTGACACTGTCTGAAGTCTAGGAAACTATTCAGGGCAGTTTCTTTTTTTCTAAAAACAATTTCTGGATGCAGTGCAGACGGGGCCTTCCTGTAAAGTAATATTTCTCACAGCAGGTATTGATGATGCTCGCAGCAAGCAGGAGAATCCAAAACATGGGCACAATGGTGTTCGAAGACCCTACCTGAGTTAGCAATCATGGGAAGATAAAAAAAAGACTCCATCTAGAAACACCATCTCCAGTAACACCAGAATCCGCTGAGTCACCTCCACTCCCTCGTCATCAACTAAAGGGAAGTGCTCAAGAAGGTCTAGTCAGCAATTCCCTGCTAAAGGATGCTCACTTCCAACAGTAGCCTTGGCTCCATCCTTCCACACCTTGGTATATGGGGTTCCTCCCGTCAGCTCCAGGAATGCAGGCAATACCCTTCCACTGTCTGGGAAAGCTATACTTCATCCTCCAGTCTGAGCCATGTACAACCAAGGGCATCCAAAATGGATCCACTTATCCCAGCAACGACACGCTCACCACATCACAGTCTTGCAACACCCATTCCTTACAAACATGCCTCAACATGTTACAGGAGATGATGGCATAAGGTTCTGGTTGGAATCTTACATGAGCACCGCCAGTAGGCACCGCACACCTCCTGAATCAATAAAAAGTTCTGTTCAGTATTATTGATCCACAAAATCAGGGTCCACCGACTGCCGGAGCATTGACAGTGGTCTTATGTCAGTACAGAGGGCATGCTTGGTGCGCCCAGCCACGCCACAGATCTGGCCTTGGTCCCTGGAATCAACATGGACATAAGATCAGTGCATATGCTAGATTAGCATGTCAGACGGGCCATCAGAAGTTAGGATAATCACATGCAGTCAAGTCACTCAGGACAGAAATGCACTCCTGCTCACTATGTAGGGATATTCCTGCCCCAACCAATACCATCTCTGAGCATTCACAGTGTATAATCTCATCAAAGCCTGTCCCAGGTGTCCAACGTGCGCATGTGTGGAAGGGCAGACATCTTCTTGACAAGCTTTGGTTAAATCTATAAAGTAGTTTGAGCTTGATGAGTTTAGAGTCCTTTTGGATAAGAGGATAAAGTGAGTGAAACTTTTAGATATCTGTAGGAAGTTGGCTCTGTATATACTATTTCAAAGTAAGAAATAGTGTGCACAGAGTCCAAGGGTTCCCCTTTGAGGTAAGATGGTGGCAAAAAGAGATAATTCTAATGCTCTATTTTGTAGTAGTGTGGTCGAGCAGTAGGCTTATCAGAGGGTAGTGTTAAGCATTTGTTGTACACACACAGGCAATAAATGAGGAACACACACTCAAAGACAATTCCAGGCCAATAGGTTTTTATATAGAAAAATATATTTTCTTAGTTTATTTTAAGAATCACAGGTTCAAGATTTACAAACAATACTTTAAATGAAAGGTATTTCGCTCAGGTATCTTAGGAACTTTGAATTTTCACAATAGCATGTACAGTTTTGATAAAAATGGCAATATTTAAAAAGTGGACACAGTGCAAAAATCAACAGTTCCTGGGGGAGGTAAGTAAATGTTAAGTTCACAGGTAAGTAAAACACTTACAGGGTTCAAAGTTGGGTACAAGGTAGGCCACCATTGGGGGTTCAAGGCAACTCCAAAGTTACCACACCAGCAGCTCAGGGCCGGTCAGGTGCAGAGGTCAAAGTGGTGCCCAAAACACATAGGCTTCAATGGAAATAGGGGTGCCCCGGTTCCAGTAAGTACTCGCGACTTCGGAGAGCAGACCAGGGGGGTTTTGTAGGGCACCGGGGGGGACACAAGCAGGAACAGAAAGTACTCCCTCAGCGGTACAGGGGCGGCCGGGTGCAGAGTGCAAACAGGCGTCGGGTTTTCAATAGAAATCAATGGGGAGACCCAGGCGTCTCTTCAGCGATGCAGGCAGGCACAGGGGGGGCTCCTCGGGGTAGCTACCACCTGGGCTAGGCAGAGGGTCGCCTGGGGGTCGCTCCTGCACTGGAGTTCAGTTCCTTCAGGTCCTGGGGGCTGCGGGTGCAGTGTGGTTTCCAGGTGTCGGGTTCCTTGAAGCAGGCAGTCGCGGTCAGGGGGAGCCTCTGGATTTCCTCTGCAGGCGTCGCTGTGGAGGCTCAGAGGGGTCAACTCTGGCTACTCACGGGTTCGCAGTCGCCAGGGAGGCCTCCCTGTAGTGTTAGTTTTTCCGCAGGTCGAGCCGGGGCGTCGGGTGCAGAGTGGAAAGTTTCATGCTTCCGGCGGGAAACGTGTGGTCTTTAGAAGTTGCTTCTTTGTTTCCAAAAGTTGCAGTTTCTTGAACAGGGCCGCTGTTCTCAGGAGCTTCTTGGTCCTTTTGATGCAGGGTAGTCCTCTGAGGCTTCAGAGGATGCAGGGCCTTGTTGGATGCGTCGCTGTTGCAGTTTTCTTCGAAGTAGGGAGACAGGCCGGTGGGGCTGGGGCCAAATCAGTTGTCTCCGTCTTCACTGCAGGGCTTCAGGTCAGCAGTCCTTCTTCTTCTTTAGGTTGCAGGAATATATCTTCCTCGGATTCTGGGAGCCCCTAAATACTCAAGTTAGGGGTGTGTTTAGGTCTGGGAGGGCAGTAGCCAATGGCTACTGGCCCTGAGGGTGGCTACACCCTCTTTGTGCCTCCTCCCTGTGGGGAGTGGGGCACATCCCTAATCCTATTGGGGGAAAACTCCATCTGCAAGATGGAGGATTTTTAAAAGTTAGAGTCACCTCAGCTCAGGACACCTTAGGGGCTGTGCTGACTGGGGAGTGACTCCTCCTTGTTTTTCTCATTATCTCCTCCAGCCTTGCCGCCAAAAGTGGGGGCAGTGGCCGGAGGGACGGACATCTCCACTAGCTGGGATGCCCTGTAGCGCTGTAACAAAGGGGGTGAGCCTTTGAGGCTCACTGCCAGGTGTTACAGTTCCTGCAGGGGGAGGTGAGAAGCACCTTCACCCAGTAAAGGCTTTGTTCCTGGCCACAGAGTAACAAAGGAACTCTCCCCATGTGGCCAGCAACATGTCTGGTGTGTGGCAGGCTGGCAGAAACTAGTCAGCCCACACTGGAAGTCAGGTATGTTTTCAGGGGGCATCTCTAAGATGCCCTCTGGGTGTATTTTTACAATAAAGTGCACACTGGCATCAGTGTGCATTAATTGTGCTGAGAAGTTTGATACCAAACTTCCCAGTATTCAGTGTAGCCATTATGGTGCTGTGGAGTTCGTGTTTGACAGACTCCCAGACCATATACTCTTATGGCTACCCTGCACTTACAGTGTCTAAAGTTTTGCTTAGACACTGTAGGGGCATAGTGCTCATGCACATATGCCCTCACCTGTGGTATAGTGCACCCTGCCTTAGGACTGTAAGGCCTGCTAGAGGGGTGACTTACCTATGCCACAGGCAGTGTGAGGTGGGCATGGCACCCTGAGGGGAGTGCCATGTCGACTTAGTCATTTTCTCCCCACCAGTACACACAAGCTGGCAAGCAGTGTGTCTGTGCTGAGTGAGGGGTCCCTAGGGTGGCATAAGACATGCTGCAGCCCTTAGAGACCTTCCCTGGCATCAGGGCCCTTGGTACCAGGGGTACCAGTTACAAGTTACAAGGGACTTCCCTGGGTGCCAGGGTTGTGCCAATTGTGGAGACAAAGGTACAGTTTAGGGAAAGAACACTGGTGCTGGGGCCTGGTAAACAGGGGCCCAGCACACTTTCAAATCATAACTTGGCATCAGCAAAGGCAAAAAGTCAGGGGGTAACCAAGCCAAGGAAGCATTTCCTTACAATATCCCTGTTATGTTCGACATTGTTTGCCATAAATACCCTCCAAAGAATAACGGAGATTGGTCCTATAAAGGAGTGCAGAACAGGTTTGCGCCTTTCTTGGCAAGTCCTTTCCAAGTGCTTTCCGTTCCTCAATTCAAACCTGTGCAGTCAGCAGATACTCGTGGGGCTCTCCAGGGCTTGCCCCCATCTCCCACATTGTTTCACATTTTTGTTCGTCCATATCTGCTCTGATTACATCTTTGGGTGCGGGGTCATATCCTTCCATCTACATCCAGTCTCAAAGCACTGCCTCCCTGCTGCCCAGCAAGAGGTGAACCATAAATACCTTAAGCACAGATCTCCATGTACTGGAAGTCACATCACTCTGGCCAAGAACAGGGGACCCCAGTCTAACCCTGTGGAAATGGTCAAATCCCCAGGGGTGATAATAGATCAGAACATCTCCCCTGCAGCAGGTGATAGTGCGCTCTGCAAATATACGCACAGAAGGATGAGCCCACTCGCGACCTTCATTGGAAGGAAGGTGAAGCAGAACTCTAGATGTCGAATTGGTGTGAGGTACTTCTATGTGGCCAGCGGAAGGATACCCTCACGGGTGATAGTGCACTTTACAAATTCACATAACATATGGTCAAACCCTCTTCAGATATATCACACACACATAATAGATCTTCAATTTTAAGGAAGTATGACAAGGGAATGAGGCCCTAAAAAGGCATGGATCAGGCAGGCGTGATGCTGGGCAGATTTCTAGACTATCCACAGACGGTAAATTTACATTCAATGAAGATAAATACCTCTCATTTCCATTCATTGCTTAAAGGAACATTGTGCTTCACTTTGAGGAGTGAGGGGTGCAGATTTCTGGCTTCATCTTTCCCCACACAATTTCTTACTACAACAAAGAGCCAAATATACCAAGCCCTGCATGATGAGCAGCAATCTATGGCAGCTCCACCCTCCTGGGCCACCATGCTATGTACGGTAATTGCTTGTGCTCAGTTTAAACACAGGGAAGGCCCATGTTTGCTGTGTTCATTATATCAGTGCATCACTACATACTACATTGGGAGACATTATTATGTCTTCCTCTAAATTCACCCATTCCTCCTAACTCCTTTTCTGTGTAACTTTCACTCGTCATCCAGCAAGCAACTTCGGTCATGCAGGCGGTGAACTTGTTTCTCATGTTGTGGGTCTTACTCGAGAGAGGGAATGAGTTACGTGTCGTCATCACTGAAGAGGATGTGATGTCTTGTGGGTGATTTACTTTGCCCAGAGGGATTATTTATCTATTGAAGAGGATGGGGCTGAGCGCTGAAACCTGAGCACTTTCCAGGTGACTTTGCGAGCTTTTGGGGAGTAAGGTGCCAGGTGACGGCTTGTGTCTATCTGTCAAGAAGCAGCAGATCCAGTGGAGAGCGGGTCCTCAGATGACAATCTACAGCAGGCGGCTGAAGATGGGGTGCGAGACTCAGATGCTGCAGAGAGGTCCAGGAGAATGGAGGCTGCCACGCCCCTTCAGTCAAGGATCATGGGAGTGTCTGTGGCAGTGGTGAGTGCTGTTCAGTACTGTGTTTGGGCCTGAAGCCGGACCGCGTGGTGTTGAGTAGCTGGTAGCTGCTGGGCGTGGGGTGTTGGTGAGTCATCCGTTGGGTTGTTTCTCTAAGACGTTTGCCAGGTAGCGGAGAAGGGAGATGGGTCTGTAGCTAAAAAGCGTGGCTGGGTCAGCGGATGGTTTCTTGAGCCGCAGCACTGATTTGGCAGTTTCTTCCAAGTGTCGGAGAATGTGGCAGAGGTGGTAGACACAGTGAGAATGGGTGTTATTGCTTTCACCCGACCTTGTGTTGCAGGCTTCTGTCTTTTCTCTGTCAGACCAGTTTCTTTCCAAATAATCATTTGCCTTTTGGCTTTCACATTATCTCTTCATTCTTTGCTACTTACATTTTGAGTTTAATTCTTCTTCTGTTTCAGAATTCTCCCTGGAAACAACAGGAGACTACAGGAAAAAACACTGGTGAATGCAGGAGAGACTCATGTTTCATGTATTTTATGAACACTGAGATTTAGTGGCTTTGTGTATTCTGTGAATCAACACTCATGAAAGCAAGGTAGGCAGTGCTTAATTTGTGCTTGTTGTTTCCGGTGCTGAGCACCAGCACTTATTTTCGAGGGCCGGGGCTTATTCTTTTGCCTTAAGCATTTGCTGCAAGCAAAAAATGCATATGGGAAACACGAAGGAAGGGAAAAACGAAAAAGCGTCACAAAGGGAGAAAGTATAAAGCTGCAAGAGTGAGCTGAAGGGGCAGCGAGTGGCTGTAAATGGATTGAAGAGGCCCAAGGTGGCTTCAGGATTATGCCGCCTCAGTATTCCGTGTTCGCACATTTAATTACAGCAGCCGTGTGTTTAAGAGGAGGGCTTTGGGCGCCGGCACCTTTTTATTTGCAAATTAAGCACTGAGGGTAGGTCATTCTTAAATGTTAATGTTTTTACAGCGATTGGGTTAGTCAGTCAAAACGTTCGCTGTCGCTTGCACTGTTTTCAAGCAGGCTGTCGTGAGCTTGTGCACTGGATTGAAGGCCTGAAGTGAAAGCTGGAAACAGAAACAGCGCAGACGTGCATTCAAATCCGGGCCACTGGACTCAGGCACCCCTGAGGCGCTGTCTGCTCGTGTGCAATCCGGGCCACTGGACTCAGGCACCCCTGAGGCGCTGTCTGCTCGTGTGCAATCCGGGCCACTGGACTCAGGAACCCCTGAGGCACTGTCTGCTCGTGTGCAATCCGGGCCACTGGACTCAGGCACCCCTGAGGCACTGTCTGCTCGTGTTCCATCCGGGCCACTGGACTCAGGCCCACCAAGGCGTTGCCTGCTCGTGTGTAATCCGGGCAACTGGACTCAGGAACCCCTGAGGCACTGTCTGCTCGTGTGCAATCCGGGCCACTGGACTCAGGAACCCCTGAGGCACTGTCTGCTCGTGTGCAATCCGGGCCACTGGACTCAGCCACCCCTGAGGCGTTGCCTGCTCGTGTGCAATCCGGGCCACTGGACTCAGGAACCCCTGAGGCACTGTCTGCTCGTGTGCAATCCGGGCCACTGGACTCAGGCCCACCCAGGCGTTGCCTGCTCGTGTGCAGTCCGGGCCACTGGACTCAGGCACCCCTGAGGCACTGTCTGCTCGTGTGCAATCCGGGCCACTGGACTCAGCCACCCCTGAGGTGCTGTCTGCTCGTGTGCAATCCGGGCCACTGGACTCAGCCACCCCTGAGGCGCTGCCTGCTCGTGTGCAATCCGGGCCACTGGACTCAGGCACCCCTGAGGCACTGTCTGCTCATGTGCAATCCGGGCCACTGGACTCAGCCACCCCTGAGGTGTTTCCTGTACGTGTGCAATCCGGGCCACTGGACTCAGGAACCCCTGAGGCACTGTCTGCTCGTGTGCAATCCGGGACACTGGACTCAGCCACCCCTGAGGTGCTGTCTGCTCGTGTGCAATCCGGGCCACTGGACTCAGCCACCCCTGAGGCGCTGTCTGCTCGTGTGCAATCCGGGCCACTGGATTAAGCCACCCCTGAGGCGCTGCCTGCTCGTGTGCAATCCGGGCCACTGGACTCAGGCACCCCTGAGGCACTGTCTGCTCGTGTGCAATCCGGGCCACTGGACTCAGCCACCCCTGAGGCGTTTCCTGTACGTGTGCAATCCAGGCCACTGGACTCAGGAACCCCTGAGGCACTGTCTGCTCGTGTGCAATCCGGGCCACTGGACTCAGGCCCACCCAGGCGTTGCCTGCTCGTTTGCAGTCCGGGCCACTGGACTCAGGCACCCCTGAGGCACTGTCTGCTCGTGTGCAATCCGGGCCACTGGACTCAGCCACCCCTGAGGTGCTGTCTGCTCGTGTGCAATCCGGGCCACTGGACTCAGCCACCCCTGAGGCGCTGTCTGCTCGTGTGCAATCCGGGCCACTGGACTCAGCCACCCCTGAGGCGCTGCCTGCTCGTGTGCAATCTGGGCCACTGGACTCAGCCACCCCTGAGGCGCTGCCTGCTCGTGTGCAATCCGGGCCACTGGACTCAGGCACCCCTGAGGCACTGTCTGCTCGTGTGCGCATTTCCTGGCTCTCCCACCATCAGCTGCAGACTCAAACAATAATAAAAACATACCTTCCGTCCGGCTTCAAGTGGGGTGCAGAAAGTGGCGGGGATGGGTGGTGCCTAAAATTGGCGCGGCCCGTGTGGGCGTGGCGTTAATATGAACTGAATTTCTGTAATTACCACTGTATGCCAGTCTAGCTGTAGTTTTCCCCTCTGCGGTTTTTATTCCATCCAGGTATACAACACAACTGCCATATGCCTAAAACCAGCCAGGCCTATTGGCGTTGTCAGTGGTTGTTAGTTATTTACGATACCTTAGTAGCGACAATGAACTTGTCGAAAGTAATTAATATTAAACATTTTAAATTCTGAAATTGTGAGGCTCTGAAATAAGCACTCAGACCCCTGTGGAAGGGGTGGTGGTCTCCAGAGTGTCTCAGTCACTCTTCCTGTGCTTACTCCAAGTCAGACATTTTCTCCCCCCCCCATCTTATCTATCTGTATTCCATACACCTCTTCTCTTTTCACTCCTTTGCATTTTTTTCACTTCGTCGTCACTCAAACGCACAATGCTTCCAGTATTTTATTTTATTTTCACCACATCAATATTTTGACAGTTGTGTACTTCCTTCACCCTCATTTGCACAAAATCACAATTGTAACTGGAATACGTGACAGTTGCTCTGCTCGCTCTGCTGAGAGGCCAAGGACTGGATGGGCACGCACCCTGACCCACAGGCAGGCACCGTGAGAATCTATGCGGACTAGGCCGTGTGGGGCTCCTTGGTACAGATCTGGCTCTGCGGAGAGGCCAAGGACTGGATGGGCACGCGCCCTGACCCACAGACAGGCACTGGGTTGTGTGGGGCTCCTTGGATCTGGCTCTGCGGAGAGGCCAAGGACTGGATGAGCACGCGCCCTGACCCACAGACAGGCACTAGGCTGTGTGGGGCTCCTTGGATCTGGCTCTGCGGACAGGCCAAGGACTGGATGGGCACGCGCCCTGACCCACAGACAGGCACTAGGCTGTGTGGGGCTCCTTGGATCTGGCTCTGCGGAGAGGCCAAGGACTGGATGGGCACGCGCCCTGACCCACAGACAGGCACGAGGCAGTGTGGGGCTCCTTGGATCTGGCTCTGCGGAGAGGCCAAGGACTGGATGGGCACGCGCCCTGACCCACAGACAGGCACTAGGCCGTGTGGGGCTCCTTGGATCTGGCTCTGCGGAGAGGCCAAGGACTGGATGGGCACGCACCCTGACCCACAGGCAGGCACCGTGAGAATCTATGCGGACTAGGCCGTGTGGGGCTCCTTGGTACAGATCTGGCTCTGCGGAGAGGCCAAGGACTGGATGGGTACGCGCCCTGACCCACAGACAGGCACTGGGTTGTGTGGGGCTCCTTGGATCTGGCTCTGCGGAGAGGCCAAGGACTGGATGGGCACGCGCCCTGACCCACAGACAGGCACTAGGCTGTGTGTGGCTCCTTGGATCTGGCTCTGCGGACAGGCCAAGGACTGGATGGGCACGCGCCCTGACCCACAGACAGGCACTAGGCTGTGTGGGGCTCCTTGGATCTGGCTCTGCGGAGAGGCCAAGGACTGGATGGGCACGCGCCCTGACCCACAGACAGGCACGAGGCAGTGTGGGGCTCCTTGGATCTGGCTCTGCGGAGAGGCCAAGGACTGGATGGGCACGCGCCCTGACCCACAGACAGGCACTAGGCCGTGTGGGGCTCCTTGGATCTGGCTCTGCGGACAGGCCAAGGACTGGATGGGCACGCGCCCTGACCCACAGACAGGCACGAGGCAGTGTGGGGCTCCTTGGATCTGGCTCTGCGGAGAGGCCAAGGACTGGATGGGCACGCGCCCTGACCCACAGACAGGCACTAGGCCGTGTGGGGCTCCTTGGATCTGGCTCTGCGGAGAGGCCAAGGACTGGATGGGCACGCGCCCTGACCCACAGACAGGCACTAGGCCGTGTGGGGCTCCTTGGATCTGGCTCTGCGGAGAGGCCAAGGACTGGATGGGCACGCGCCCTGACCCACAGACAGGCACTAGGCCGTGTGGGGCTCCTTGGATCTGGCTCTGCGGAGAGGCCAAGGACTGGATGGGCACGCGCCCTGACCCACAGACAGGCACTAGGCCGTGTGGGGCTCCTTGGATCTGGCTCTGCGGAGAGGCCAAGGACTGGATGGGCACGCGCCCTGACCCACAGACAGGCACTAGGCCGTGTAGGGTCCTTGGTATAGATCCAGTGTCTTGGCAGGCCGCACCCGGACAGGGAGATGCTGGGTGACTGCACGAAGGCGCACTCGCCGTCCGCCTCTGCTCCGAGCCTGAACAACACAACAGTGGACACGTTCTTTATGGATAAAAAGCTAACATGTGTCTGGGGGAGGCAATGAGACTCTCAACAAACAGGAAAAGTAACGGAATTCAAGACTAATAATGTCACTTCTCGCATCCGGCGCTTTTCTATGAAGAAACCAAAAACCAGTGCACCTGTGCGGGTGAAACACGGGTCAAGCGGTCTCAGGGGCTGGTGCACATCTCTGTTAGAGAAAACTCTGCAAGAGTTAGCCACTGGGAAGTTTTTCAGAGAAACATTTCCCAGCAGGGCTGGAATGCATATATTTAATTAGAGTAACTTGAATCTTTCTGAGACACACATTTCATGTACGCAGCAGAACGACAGCACGCATGACTGAACGAATGCATTTGTATTATTTTTAGTCTGGATATATACATGGCTCATCTGACTGTTGCTACTTCGCACCATACATGCTCCATATTTTTACAACCAGGTTTAACCATTCACATGTACTTTAATTGCATGTTGTTTATGTGGACCAGAGGTCTGATAAAGCATCCTTTGACTTGTAACAAACAACCAAGAGCAGGACTTTTGCTTGAGCATTGGATCAAATCTACCTGAAGTTCTGCACTAAAGAAATAACGCAATGGTAATAATAAATATAACTTTTTCACAAATGTACATTTATTTCAGACCATGGGAAGTCTAGATAACACTTACATGGAGGATAGCATAACATCACAGCAATAGTGGAGCTAAGTAAACAAAAACTACCTCTCCCAGCATCCTTTAAGTGCGCTGGCCGATCAGAACAGACTCTTTTAGATAGACGCACACTCATCTTGGGCCGTGTATAGTAATGGTATCCTGCACACGAGAAGAGTAAATTCGCATGCTCTGCAGCCTACTGCCATCTACTGGCTAGTGTTGGAATAACATCCTAACTAGAAATCTGGTACCGGTAGCGACCATTACAGGTGAGTAAAGAGCTCCCTCTGCTGGGTGAACCTGCTGTAGCACACACGCTGTGCACTGATGGTAAAGCAGTATTACTGATTGCAGAGTGATACCTTTGAATTGTGAGTGGTTGGGCACAATCCCTCCTCTTGCAACATATCCCACCTGCAGGGGTGCACAGGCGTCCTTGGAGAGTGTGTGAGCGGTGGGTGGGTCATACAGTAGCTGTTCATAGCTTTACCTGTGAAACATAACCATTGGAAGCCTGTGAGGCTTCTTCCCTGTACCCAGGGCCACTGGAATTATGCAGCAGAAGAGCGCCAAATTATGTGGCAGGGCTAAGTAAATTATGCAGCAAGAAAAGGCAAACTGTGTAGCACAATACAGCACATTTTGTAATAATATTACTTCATTATTTCATCACTTTCAAACTTAGTAACTGGGCACTACAAGCACCTCATTAGTACCATTGTAATACCCAAATATAGCAGTGAGCAACAAAAAGGTGACAACTCCAGCTCTGCAAAGCGCCTGTCACTGCACGGCAGCACGCGTTGTTGGACTTTTTGAATTTTTTGAACTGTTTGAGCTAGGAGCAATTTTTGTTGTTAAAATCTGTAGTTTATGCGGCAGGTGATAGATTATGTGGCAAATGCAGCAAATTCATAATTATGTGAAAATCCTTGCTGCCGTACAATTGCATAATTCCAGTGCCCTGCCTATAAGATATTACACAGAGATACACTATATTACAATATAGTATATACAATATACTACAGATCCATTAAACAATCCTCCATGTATTATTTGGTTTACTAATGGCACTGACTTTAGCTTGGGTATAAAAGACAATATATGTGGGAACTTCTAACACTGCAGCACCTTTGTGGTTTCTGAGCTTGGACAGCAGTGTGACTGGTGCCAGACAGGAGACTTCTTGTGGAATAACATGACCAGCAATGGTTTATCTGTAAATACAGCTGTCGCACTGTAAGAGCCTGGATTTCACTAACCCAGAGCAAGGAGATGTTCACAATGAAGAAATCCATACTGTCACGCGCTTGAGTGAATTGTCTACAATGGATCAAAGGCTGGAGATATCACTCGAATGAGCACCATGTTTCAGCTCTGGAGATTGGTGAGGTGCAGTAGGGTAATATCACTTACTCCTTCCTTCAATTGTCTGGTTGACATGGAAAGGGGAGACAACCTGGGAAGGAAAAGTGAGGCGTTGGCCATAAGAAAAGCTTCTTTCCAAGAGAGGAACTGCAAAGGGTACGAATGCAGTGGCTTAAAACGTGAGACACATGAGTCTTGTAAGAAATATTTTAACGTTACGGAGAGGGACAGGTAAAACTCTGGGTGGGATAACCCTTTTAAGGCCCTCCATAAAACGTTTAATGACTGGAATTTGAAAGAGTGAAGAAGGCTTCGTTTATGCGTGTATGCAGCCTTAGCAGCTAGATACCTTTGCGTGACAGAATGTTCACCTGGAGGTTCCACATCATTCTCTTTTCCATGGATAGTCTGTGGGATGTGGGTAGAAAGGTGTTCATGGTCATCAGAGGCGGTATAGGGACTGGGGCTACTGGTGTCAAAGCAAGACTGTGGAAGCCCTTGCGGAGATTCCAGAGGGGGTGATCCTGGTGGTCATAGAGGGGGGGGGAGGTAGTGGGGGAGAAGATTAAATGTAAGGAGGAGGGCTAGCAGCCATGTTCTTGTAGGAGGCTGGCCCTTTATGAAGTGTGCACAAAGCTAGGCACACTGTGCAGGGGGTCCAGGCAACCACATGTTGGTTTCTAGAGGTAAAAACTAGATCACCTACTGCTCTAATTTTTAAGGTAGCTGGTCGAGCAGTTAGGCCAATCTTGAAGAAGTGCAAAGCATTGGCTGTACTCACAGTATCAATCATGCAACTCACATATTCGAAGGAATAACTCAAGACCAATTTATAAAAATACTTCAGATTTTTATGTAATTTTTTTAGACCAAGATTATAAAAATTGGTTAAGTACTTTTTGAGATGAATTTTTGAAGCTTAATAAAAATGGTCTCTGTGCGTAATTACGCACAATAGGAATCAATGGAAGTTCACCTTTAAAAAAACATATAAAATCGTACAGTTGGTTTACCAAGTCATCGGTGGACACACTGTGCCAGCTGGAGAAGTCCGGGTGGCTCCCGGTTCCAGCAGGAACAGCGATGAAAGGTCTCTGGAGCTGGTGCAGAGCCACTGCAACGGTTCACTTGGAAAACCACTGCACAGTTACGTTTAAAGATGGTTCGTTGGGGTCCCCTTGGATTGTTGAGGTCGCAAGTGGTGGGGGACCCTTAGGACACAGCAGGTTCTTTGGTGAAGGGCACAGGGCGGCTGGGCGCAGAGCGAATCATTGAGCCAGGAGCTGTGCACAAGGATGCCCTTAGAGCAGGAGGCGAGTTGGTTCAAGGGTCATTTGCAGGACACCAGGGGCACTCTGGCAGGAGATCCAGAGTGTAGGAGGCTGGCCTGGCTTATAGTGGGTACCTGATGGTACTTACACCTTGTGCCAGGTCCAGTTATCCCTTATTAGTAGATTAGTAGTGTTCTAGCAGCTTAGGCTGAACTAGGAGACATGCAAAGCTCCTACTATACCACTTATATGATATAGCACTAAGGGCCAGATGTAGCAAAGGGTTTTTCCCATTCTGTGTCAATGGGAAAATGTGTTCGTACATATGGCCCTAAATCACAAGAATCACAATACTCAGTTACTAAAAAAAAAAGGTACTTTTTTTTAGTGACAAGATGCCAAAAATATCTCAGGATATACTCCTTTAGGAGGTAAGTAAAATACACAAAATATACACACAAACCAAAACCAGGTAAGTAAACAGTTAGAAAAGTAGTGCAAACACTGTAGAATACAATAGGATACAATAGGCCTAGGGGCAACACAAACCATATACTAAGAAAGTGGAAAGCAAACCACTTAGGGACCCCTGTCCTAGTGTAGTGTGTAGAGGGTCGCTGGGAGTGTAAGAAAACACTAAGGGTGTCCAAGATACCCTACCCCAAGACCCTGAAAAGTAGGAGTAAAGTTACCCTACTGCCCCAGAAACACACTAAAGGCGTGATAGGAGATTCTACAAAGACCACAACTGACTGCAAAGCACTGAAGACGGATTCCTGGACCTGAGGACTTGTAAAGGAAGGGGACCAAGTCCAAGAGTCACGCAAGTGTCCGGGGGGGCAGGAGCCTACTAAATCCCAGATGAAGGGGCAAAAGGGCTGCCTCCGGGTGGAAGAAGCCAAAGATTGTGCAACAACAGAAGATGCCAGGAACTTCTCCTTTGCACAGAAGATGTCCCACGGCGTGCTGGAGGATGCAGAGTTGTTTCCACACAGAAACACCGCAAACAAGCCTCGCTAGCTGCAAAGGTCGTGGTTGAAGAACATGGGTGCTGCCCTGGCAAAGGAAGGACCAGGAGGTCGCCCCTTGGAGGAGGAGACAGAGGGGGCGCTCAGCAACACAGAGAGCCCATGCAGAAGCAGGCAGCACTCGCATAAGTACTTGAACACGGGTTTCAGAAATCTGAGCACAGCGGTTGACTCAACACTACAAAGGAGGGTCCCACGAAGCCGGTGGTCAACTCAGCGAGTTGAGCAATGCAGAATGGAGTGCTGGGGACCTGGGCTGTGCTGTGTATGAAGGATTCCTTGCAAAAGTGCACAGAAGCCCTAGCAGCTGCAGTTCACACAGTACACAGGATTACTGTCTGGGGTGGGGAGGCAAGGACCGCCACCAGATTTGGACAGACAGACCACTGGACTGTCGGGGTCACCTGAATCCAGCTCCTGTGTTCCAGGGACCACACTCGTCACGATGAGAGGGGACCCAGAGGACTGGTGAAGCAGAAGTTTGGTGCCTGCGTTAGCAGGGGGAAGATTCAGTCGACCCACGGGAGATTTCTTCTTGGCTTCCAGTGCAGGGTGAAGGCAGATAGCCCCCAGAGCATGCACTACCAGGAAACAATCGAGAAAGCCGGCAGGATTAGGTGCTACAATGTTGCTGGTAGTCTTCTTGCAACTTTGTTGCAGTTTTGCAGGCGTCCTGGAGCAGTCAGCAGTCGATCCTTGGCAGAAGTCGAAGAGGGAGATGTAGAGGAACTCTGGTGAGCTCTTGCATTCGTTATCTGAAGAGAAGCCCACAGGAGAGACCCTAAATAGCCCTCAGAGGAGGATTGGCCACCTAGTCAGGTATGCACCTATCAGGAGGGGTCTCTGACATCACCTATTGGCACTGGCCACTCAGAGGCCTCCATTGTGCCCTCACACCTCTGCATTCAAGATGGCAGAGGTCTGGGACACACTGGAGGAGCTCTGGGCACCACCCCTGTGGTGGTGATGGACAAGGGAGTGGTCACTCCCTTTTCCTTTGTCCGGTTTCACGCCAGAGCAGCGGCTGGGGGATCCCTGAACCGGTGTAGACTGGCTTATGCAAGGAGGGCACCATCTGTGCCCATTAAAGCATTTCCAGAGGCTGGGGGAGGCTACTCGTCCCCAGCCCTTAACATCTATTTCCAAAGGGAGAGGGTGTAACACCCTCTCTCAGAGGAAATTCTTTGTTTTGCCTTCCTGGGACTAGGCTGCCCAGACCCCAGGAGGGTAGAAGTCGGTCTGTGGGTTGGCAGCAGCGGTAGCTGCAGTGAAAACCCCAGAGAGCTGGTTTGACAGTACCCGGGGTCCAGGCTTGAGCCCCAGGGATTGGCACCCCAATACCAGGTTTGGCATGGAGGGACAATTCCATGATCCTAGACATGTTACATGGCCATATTCGGAGTTACCATTGTGAAGCTACATATAGGTATTGACCTATATGTAGTGCACGCGTGCAATGGTGTCCCCGCACTCACAAAGTCTGGGGAAATTGCCCTGAACTATGTGGGGCACCTTGGCTAGTGCCAGGGTGCCCTCACACTTAATAACTTTGCACCTAACCTTCACTTAATGAGGGTTAAACATATATGTGACTTATAAGCTACTTAAGTGCAGTGTAAAATGTCTGTGAAATAACGTGAACGTTATTTCACTCAGGCTGCATTGGCAGTCCTGTGTAAGGATTGTCTGAGCTCCCTATGGGTGGCAAAATAAATGCTGCAGCCCATAGGGATCTCCTGGAACCCCAATACCCTGGGTACCTAGGTACCATATACTAGGGAATTATAAGGGTGGTCCAGTGTGCCAATTAGAATTGGTAAAAATGGTCACTAGCCTGCAGTGACAATTTTAAAGACAGAGAGAGCATAAACACTGAGGTTCTGGTTAGCAGAGCCTCAGTGACACAGTTAGGCACCACACAGGGAACACATTCAGGCCACAACTATGAGAAGTGGGGTCCTGGCTAGCAGGATCCCAGTGAGACAGGAAAAAACAAACTGACACACAAGTAACATGCCAGGCAAGATTGTACTTTCCTACACTGAGTGTTCCTGAAGTCCCTCAACTGGGGCTTCCTCCTGGTCTTTTTTCAGCCCCTGCGGACTGGTTTTCTCAGTGTCCGATGTTAGCTGACCAATACCCATGGTATTGGTACGGTGTAACCACTGGAGGGCGCAGCGCCACCAAACTTGGCACACTAGCAGGGTTTGTCCTCGCAGTCATCGGTGTGTCTTTTGGTCCAGCTGCTGCGTCCGGTTCAGGAGTTAGCAGCTGGTCAGTGAAGTGACCCTCACTGGCTTGCTGGTCACCTGCTGTTATAGAGTGGTACCTCCACTCTGGAGGGAGTTCTATGGCGATTTTCGAAGCCCATATGACCTCTGGGGTTCTTTAGAGTTTTTCCAGTTGTCCAGCAGCTCCTCAGTAGTGATTGTCGGGTCCTGGGTGCAGCAGGCAGGGTTTGGCACCTTTTCTTTGTTGCTGCAGGTTCACTGTTCTTGTGCTTTGGATCTTCTTGGTGCTAGTCTTCTTTGTCCATCAAATCTGATTTCCTAGTCTATGGATGCCCACTAAATAGTGTATTTAGTGGGTGTTTTAGGGGGAACCCAGTAGTGACTAATGGGCCATCTACCTTAGGTTGGCTAGAACCACTAAAGGGACCACTTCCTGTGGGAAGGGTCACTTCCCTATCTCTGATTGCCTATTTTCCTTCCATCCAAAATGAAATGGAGTGCCCACCTCAGTCAACACCTTAGGGGAGGTGCATGCAAGGTAGGCCCTCTCCTACTCTTTGGTTGAGTTTCCTGTCGTTGCTACCACCAAAAGTGGGGGTTTGCACTGGGGTTACCATCTGGTACTAGCAGCAGGCCTGGGGGGTTGAGGGTCAAAGACAGTTAGCCCTTTGAAGCTTGCCGCCAGGGCAGTACACATTCCTGAGGGGGGGGGGGGTGTTAGCACCTCCACCCAGGAAGGGCATTTTTCTACAAACCAGAGAGACGGATCTCTCCCCCAAGGTTTGTAGATTGGGTGTCTGGAGGTAGCAGGCTGGATAGGACCAGTCAGCAACCATGCCAGAGTATGTAGCTCTTGCAGGGGACAGCTCTGAGGTGACCCGTGGGTACATTTCGGGATAAATCCAATACTGGTACCAGTTTAGATTTATCATTCTGAGTTGATTGATACCAAACAACCCAGTGTTCAGATTGGCCATCATGTAGCTGGGAAACTCGTATTGACCAGTGTCCAGTACATGTATTCAAATGGCTGCTCTGTTCACTCACTATATTTTTGGTTTGGCAAGGACACAGTGCGGGAATATGCCCTCACATATAATATGGTGAATCCTGCCTTAAGGCTGGAGGCCTGCCAGAGGGGTGTCTTAGCTATAGTGTATGGTGGACAGGGCAAACAGGCAGTGTGCTATGTTGAGTTTGTATTTCAGGCTTGCATCAGAGCACTCAGTCTGCAATGGCAGTGCTGGGTGCCTCTGGATGCATGGCCCTAGAGGGTGGCACAGTCAGTGCTGCTGCTCTCAGCGGCCTACCCCTGCTACCCATACCCTAGGTGCCTAAGTGCCATTAACTAGGGACTTATAGTCTCAGCTAAAGGTGTTGCCAATTATCTTTGCAATTTTTAGGGAAAGAACACTGGCACTGGGAACCTAGTTAGCAGGATCCCAGTGCACTCCAGTCCAAGTTGCACCCAGAATCCAAGGACAAAGTAGGGTGGTACTGCAACAAAGTGCCAGTTTTCCACAGGGGTGACTTACCCATATGGTAAGCAGTATGTAGTGGGCAGGGCACACAGTAAGTGCCATGTCAATTTTACCTTTTAGGTTTGCATCAGGGCACTCAGCCTGCAATGGCAGGGCTGGGTGCGCTTGAATGCATGGCCTTAGAGGGTGGTACAATCAGTGTTGCTGCCCTAAGTGGCCTACCCCTAGTACCCTGTGCCTTGGGTACCTATGCACCCTTTAATAGGGACGTATAGTGATAGCAAATGGTGTAACCAATTGTGCCAATACATCACAACACTTTTAGGGAAAGAGCTCTGGACCAGGGAACATGGCAGGGTTGCTAGGGTACAATAAAGATCTGTCCTTTGGACTCCCTTAGTGAATTTCCACACTTCCTTTTCGTTCCAATCCCACAGAACTGTGACTTGGGGTGAATGTTTGAAAAGTTTCAACAGTTTGTCCATCAAGCCTCCTTTAAATGAATAATTTGACTGAATTCTTTAAAATTTCTTTTGATTGTCTTGCTGTAAATAACGTGTGTTAGACTTTTCATCCTTGGTGTGGTCTCCCTTAACTTTTTGCCTCTGTTTCCCAGGTTGTTGATGTGTGCTGGACTCTGTTTTTGTTACTCTGGGCACTTTACCACTGCTAACCAGCGCTTAAGTGCAAGTGCTCCTTTACAAAATGTGTATGTAATTGGCTTATCCATGATTGGCATATTTGATTTGTTAGTAAGTCCCTAGTACAGTGCACTAGAGGTGCCCAGGGCCTGTAAATCAAATGCTACTAGTGGGCCTGCAGCACTGGTTGAGCCACCCACATAAGTAGCTCTGTAATCATGTCTCAGACCTGCCACTGCAGTGTCTGTATGTGCAGTTTTAAACGTAAACTCGACTTGGCAAGTGTACCCACTTGCCAGGCCAAAACCTTCCCTTTTCTTACATGTCAGACACCCCTAAGGTATGCTCTAGATAGCCCCAAGGGCAGGGTGCAGTGTATGGTCAAGGTAGGACATATAGTAATGTGTTTTATATGTCCTGACAGTGAAATATTGCTAAATTCGTTTTTCACTGTTGCAAGGCATGTCCCTCTCATAGGTTAACATGGGGGCTACCTTAAAAATCTGATTAAAGTGTAGATTCCCTTTGGGAGCAGATGGAGATGTGGAGTTTGGGGTCTCAGAACTCACAATTTAAAAACACAATTTTTAGTAAAGTTGATTTTAAGATTGTGTGTTTGAAAATACCACTTTTAGAAAGTGAGCTTTTTCTTGCTTATACCATTTCAGTGACTCTGCATGTTTGTGGATTCCCTGTCTAGGTCAGTTTGACAGTTGGGCTGGTTGCACCTCACACTAGGCAGTGACACAAAGGGAGCTGGGGTGTAGTCTGCATTTCCTAATGAGCCATCTGTTTTAGGAGGAAGGGGAGGAGTGGTCACTCACACCTGAAAGTGCTGTGCCTGCCGTCACACAATGCAGTCTCCAACTCCCTGGTAAGTGTCTGGGGCCTGGCCAAGGCAGGATTTCACATTCAAGAGAGACTTTGCTTTCAAGTAGGCCTACTTCAAAGGAGAAAATGGGTATGAGAAGGGCACCCAAAACCACAGACTTTAGAACACTTCTGGAAACCAAGAGGAGCCTCTGCCTGGAGAAGAGCTGAAGAGCTGAGTAAGAAGAGCTGCCCTGCCTGTGACTGTGCTTTGTGGAGCTATCCTGCAGTTGCTGCTGCTGCCAAAGAGGGCAAAGACTGGACTTTGTGTGCCTTCCATCTTGTGAAGATCTCTAAGGGCTTGATTTAGAGCTTGCCTCCTGTTGTTTGAAGTGTCAGGGACAGCAAAGACTTCTCCCTGCCAGCACCTGGAGTCTCTGGAGATACTCCTACTCTACCCTGTGGTGCCCATCCAGTTCCTGGGACCCTGAAAGGAGAAGCTGGCAGCCTAAGAGGAAGAAATCCACACACAGAAAGCCGTGTGGGGAAAAGATTGACGCAACTCTGATCTGCGGCTATGTAATCAACGCGCTGCCGGCTTCGCAGCTGAAAATAGACGCTTGCCTGGAACGTGACCAAAGAATCAACGCACGGAGCTGGAGAAATGACACGCAGCATCGCTGACAGAGGCTGGTGTGATTGGAACCTGCGCTGCGTGGTTTTCGGATCATCGTGAGGCTGGATTTCCGATGCAAGCACCGCTGGGCGTGTAAAAGCAATGCAAGACCTGCCCGGACCCGAGAGTGCTGACCGGATCGACGCATCGCTCTCCTGCAGAGAGAAAAAACGACGCACCCGACCCGACATAATGAGAAACAACACAAGGTCACGCTCGTGAGTGAAATTGACGCATTGCAAACCCTTTCTGACGCACACTCGCCTGTGCGGGGTTATTTTTGACGCACCCAAGGTACATTTTCACGCTAACAATGTGTGTTTAAAAGTACATGAAGACTGGTTTTTAATTGATATCTTGACTTGTGTATTGTGGATTTTTGTCGTTTTGGCCGTGTTTTGTTAGATAAATATTCTCTATTTTTCTAAATCTGTGTTGGGTAATTTTGTATTGTTTTCATTAAGTTACTGTGTGTGTTGGTACAAATACTTTACACCTAGCACTCTGAAGTTAGGCCTACTACTCGTGCTGAGCAACCAAGGGGGTAAGCAGGGGTTAGCTGAGGGTGAATCTCTTTTACCCTGACTAGAGTGAGGGTCCTTGCTTGGGCAGGGGGTAACCTGACTGCCAACCAAAGACCCCATCTCTAACAATGTAGAACTTTTAGTAGCATTAGTTATGAATTGTAATAGTATGCTACTTCACGCTACAAAAACCTTAGAAATTCATTGACAAACCAAAGGTTAAAGGAACATTATAGTTGGGTGCAAATGTCACTTAAAGCATGCCATTTTAAACAAACAAAACCACTGAAATTTACCAGTTACAATCTCCAGTAACTATAACTCATGCCCTAAAAGTAACTATAACTTGTGAACCTGTTATTTGGTGCTACCAACACACCTTATTATACAATCACATTCCAAAACACATACTGCATATTCACTTTTACAATTGAAAAAAACTTTAGTCTTTTGCTCTCTTTCATGGAATGGCATAGTCTATTCAGGGGCATTTATCCCAAATGTACAGGCTCTACAGGAAATACATTCATAAAAACCTCTTCTTGGAGAGAGCCAACATTGTTTTTCCAGCAATTCAGGATTCCTCTTAACCAAGGCATCCCTCATTGAGGTTTTTTTTCTAAATTTAATAGATGGTGACTTGGAAACAGTAGTTTGCGCTACTGGGATCCCTTGAACCAAAGACCAATGTTTTCTAATGATTGACCCGAGCTATTTTTCTTGTTTACTATATGTTAAAATCAATCTATTGTTCGTCTCTTAGGACTTAGGCCCTCATTACAACATTGGCGGTAAATACCGCTCACTGCCGTGCAGAAGACCGCCAACACACCACTGCGGTGGCGGAATTCCGCTACAGCTATTACGACCCACAGCTCGGAATCCACCATAATCCAGACAAGCACACAAGTCTGCCACACCAAAGGTCAGTGATAAACTGGCGATAACAAAACTGAAACAGTCAAGCCAACAGAAATACGCCCACACTATCACGACCCACGAATCCACGCGGCGGTCTTTCAACCGCGGTGTTTCATTGCCGGTACACACCGCCACACTCAAAATACACACACATTTACAAAACACAACCACATTGGACAATTCGAAATACACACACCTGATACACATACACACACCACTCCCACACACCCAACATAATATAAAACACACACCCACATCACCCACAAACCCCTACAAGCAGAAATGTTGAGGAAGCCGAGAGACAGAGATCACAGCATTTGAGATCCCCACCACACAGAGGCACACAACACCATCACTCATACACCATTCCACGCACAAAACACCACACACCACTACACATCACCCAATCCAATATAAAACACACATCCACATCACCCACAAACCCTTACTACCAAAATTTTGAAAGAAGGCCAGAGAGAGACACCATCAGAAACAACACTAGCATCCACAGACACACAACATCATCACTCACACAGCAGCCACGCACATCATACAACACACAACAACACATCCCCTCAAACATCACAACACACACCACCTCACACATCACCCACACCACATCATGTCACCTCAACGACACCCCAGGTTCTCTGAAGAGGAGCTCAGGGTCATGGTGGAGGAAATCGCCCGGGTAGAGCCACAGCTATTCGGATCACAGGTGCAGCACACCTCCATAGCTAGGAAGATGGAGCTATGGCACAGAATCGTCAACAGGGTCAACGCAGTGGGACAGCATCCAAGAACTAGGGATGACATAAGGAAGAGGTGGAACGACCTACAGGGGAAGTTGCGTACCGTAGTCTACAGACACCAGATTGCAGTTCCGAGGACTGGCAGCGGACCCCCACCTCCTCCCCCACAACTAACAACATGGGAGGAGCAAGTCTTGGCAATACTGCATCCTGAGGGCCTCGAAGGAGTAGCAGGAGGAATGGACTCTGGTAAGTCAACTCTTGACTATTATATCCCCCACCCTACCTGCATGCCATCACATACCCCCACCTTCACCCTCACTCCATCACTCTAACACCTACATATGTCCCACTATCACAACCCACCCATCCCAACACCAAGCCCTGCATGCAACACCAAACCATGGACACCCATCACCAAAGCATGTCCACTACAGATACCCACACAGACCCCAAACCAAATATCATACAAGGACCTAGACAAGAATGCAAGCACTGGAGTACAGGGTCACTCACCCATTTCACATGATGGCACACACAGATACAATAATCATGCCTTAACACCCCTGCAGGACCCCTACCCAACGTCACCGGACAGGAGGTTCCAGACATATCCAGTCCCCCCACTGAAGAGGCCCACAGTGGGAGATGTACTGGTCGGCCAAACACACCATCTGCACATTCATCGAATGGTAGGTCTTCCGGTTTCTGTACACCTGTTCACTCCTGCGTGGGGGTACCAAGGCCACATGTGTCCCATCAATGGCACCTATGATGTTGGGAATATGTCCCAGGGCATAGAAGTCACCTTTCACTGTAGGCAAATCCTCCACCTCAGGGAAAACGATGTACCTGCGCATGTGTTTCAGAAGGGCAGACAACACTCTGGACAGCATGTTAGAGAACATTGGCTGGGACATCCCTGATGCAATGGCCACTGTTGTTTGAAAACACCCACTTGCTAGGAAATGGAGTCCTGACAGGACCTGCACTAGAGAGGGTTTCCCTGTGGGATGGCAGATAGCTAACATCAGGCTGGCTCCAACTGGGCACACAGTTCATGGATTGTTGCACGATCAGGTCTGTAGGTGACTATTACGTGTCTCTCTTCCATTGGCAACAGGTCCACCAGCGGTCTGTACACCGGAGGATGCCGCCATCGCATCACCTGCCCCAGCGGACGTGCCCTTTGGAGGAGAACAGCGAGCAGAGAGTCAGACAACACTGAGGTATCACAAAATGTCATTTGCACACATTTATTAATCCGCAATGTGTCTGTTACTGTGTGTATGCAAGGCCTAGATAGGTGTGACGCAGTTAATATTAATGCCATGTGGCCCCCTGAAATGGCGGCTGCCTGACCTGTAAGTTGGGACAAGGGGATATGAGGTAACTGCACTGGCGTTCTACACCGTCGTGGTAGGCGGTCGAAGACAGTGACAGCGACTCCTCCTCTGATGGGAGCTCCCTTGCGGTGGCGGGCACCTCTGTGCCCCCCGCATCAACAGGTACAGCCGCCACCCACCCTACCAGCACCGCCTTCCCAGCAGCCCCTCAGCGTGTGTCCCGTGCCTGCTCACCCAGGAGGGTGGGCATCTACTTCGCCCCAGGCACCTCAGGCCCTGCCCCAGTCAGCCCTGCTGCCCTCAGTGAGGAGGCTATTGACCTCCTGAGATCTCTCACTGTTGGGCAGTCTACCATTGTGAATGCCATCCAGGGTGTTGAGAGGCATTTGCAACAAACAAATGCATACCTGGAGGGCATTAATTCTGTCCAGGCAGCCCAACAGGGAGCATTTCAGGCTCTGGCATTAGCACCTCAGCCACCACATCCCCAGGCACAGTGGTGCCAGCAAATGCGGGCTACTGGAGTGCGCCAACCATCAGGGCTGCCAGTGTGCCACGGAGCGAGGGCAAGGACATTACGCCACCTGCTTCCAGAGGGAAAAGCAGAAAACACCCGCCACCAAGGGGTCAGGGAAAACGAAAGGGGATAGTGGCAAGACAGCTGCGCCACCATTAAAGGTGAAGAAGGGCCAGAAACTGAAAGGCAGGTCAGGAGAGGGCATGGTGGCACCGACTGAGGGATCAGTGCCACACCTCCTTTCCACATCAATGCCAACCTGTACGGCGGAGAAGACCGTCACCTGCACTGCCACCTGTACCGCAACCAGCACCGCCGCCACAGACCCCACCGCCAGCACCGCTGCCACAGAGCCTGCAGCAAGCACCGCCACGAATGACACCGCCGCAAGCACCACCAGTGGCCACGCGACATCCTGAGCCAGTGGCACCACCGCAGACATGGCTGCCATCCCCAGTGGTCAGTTGCCCGAAGCTGGTGGTGAGTTCCAGGAGCCTGGGCAGCTTCCATGAAGCATCACTTTCAGTGGAGAAAGGCATCCACTACCTTGGCAGGATGAAGCACTCTGGGCACAAGCCCCCTCTAGAACCAGTGGAGATTGACATCCACTTGAGAGACTGTAGCTTTGCACTCACCAGGATAATGCAGTGGGCAAACCACCCACTGGAGAGACTGGAGAGACTGTGGCTTTGCACTACCCAGTATGCAGCAGTGGGCAAACCACCCACTGGAGAGACTTCAGAGACTGTGGCTTTGCACTCCCCAGGATACATCAATGGGCAAACCACCCACTGGAGAGACTTGAGAGACTGTGGCTTTGCACTCCCCAGGATACATCAATGGGCATGGAGCCCCCACGTGGAGCAGTGGCATTATGCGTTCATCAGGCTGAGGTGCCCCCCCAAGCTGCCTGTATATTTTCTATGTGATGCCCCTCCAGTGTTCTCTCCGTTTGGAGTCAGGTATCTAGTGTGGGCCTCGCCCATGCATTTTGGACCCAGTGGCCCACGGACAATGATTGGTGCACTATCCGAACTTGTGTAGTTGGTGTACATAATTGTATATACTGGATTTTGAGTTTTGACTGATGGATTTTTTTTTATTACAATTGTTCAAATCATTTCCTTTTGTCCTTGCGTTCTTCCAGGGGTGGGTGGGGGGGATGTATATGTAATGTTGCAGCATGTATTTGTGTGTATGGTGTTGTGGGTGAGGGTGGGGGTGTTGCGTGTGTGTGTGTCACTCTCTTTTCCCTCCTCCCACCCTGGTGTTGTAGGTGCAGTACTCACCGTGGTCGTCGCCGCCTTCATTGGAGCTCCTGATAGAGGAGCAGGAAGACCATCGCCGGCAGGATCTGCAGTTCTGGCTCCATGGCGTCCTGGTTCCTCGTGGGATGTGGAGAGGTGAGTGTTTTCCCTTCTGTGTACTGCTTCCGCCGTGTTTTGATTCGCGTTGGTTCCGTCCCGGAAAAAGTGGTGGATAGCCGTGTTGTGATAGGCGGAAGACAATGTACCGCCCACCCTGTCTGTTGGCGGTGTCCACCGCGCTGTTTGTTTGTACCGCTGTGGTGGTCAGAGTGTTAAAGTGTCTGTCTATGTTGGTGGTTTCCACCACGGTCGTAATCCCATTTCTTTTTTCGCCGGCCTGTTTGCGGTATTACCGCCGCTTTAACACCGACCGCCAGGGTTGTAATGAGGGCCTTAGTTCTTTTCCCAAACAAAACAGCTTTGCTACTATTCAAATTGGCCTTGGTTATTGCACAGTCAAGGGTTCCTCTGGTATATCCTCATGCTAGAAATCTGTTTCTTGCCTCATCTTGATATTTTTCTAAGTCATCCTTACAGCTACAATATCTTCTAAGTCTAATCATTTCACAATAGGGGATGCTGGCCCTAAGATGTTTAGGGTGAAAACTGCTGGCATGTAATGCAGAATCGCCTGCTGTGACTTTCCTGAACAGTTGAGTTTCAATTTTGTTGTCTATTATAAATACCAGAACATCCAAAAATTGTACCTGTTTATTCATATGTGATGTAAAACGTAAGTTAACTGAATTGTTATTAATGCTTCCAACAAATGCCTCGACTGCCTCAAGTGTACCTCTCCATATGTCGAATAAATCATCTATGTAACGCCAGCATATGTTCATCCCAAAGTGCGCACCTGCTCCTCCCACCGGCCCATGTGTAAACAAGCACAGCTGGGGGAGGAGCAGGCGCCCATTACCGTGCCACTTAGCTGCTGAAATAGCTCTTTGTTGAAATGAAAGAAACTATTGTCAAGGCTCCACTTAATCAGTGATAACAACATTCCACTACAATTGTATCATTTCAGCGGTCTGCCCCTCACTTAATACTCTACCGCCCATAGGCCATAATGATGATTTATGCTTGTAAACAAAGAAGCCTCGTCAAGTGTCATTAACATATATGCATTATGCCACGCAAAATCATAAATCCTTTTCAGGAAATCTCCAGTATCCTGCACAAAAGATGGTAAAGTACGGACATAGTCCTGTAAACAAAAAAAAAGTCAACATATTTTAAAGTGTTCTCAAATATACTGTCCCTTGCCGAAATTGTGGCAATATATTGTTATGACTCTTGTGCATCAAATACATAGATGGTAATTGCGGAAAGTAATTACGTAAGAATGAATACTCATCTTGGGTCAGCAACAATCCTTCATTTTTCCGTGATAAAAGCTGGACTTGATCATTGGGATTGGTATCCCTTCATGCTATAAGGTAGATCTCATATTGCGTGGTATGTCATTCAGTTGTTCATATGCCTCTTCCATCTAATCAGCAAGTGGCCATAGCACAATGTTACCACCCTTTATCAGAGTTACTGTGCGATTCCAATTTTTTCATTACATTTTGATACCTCACTTTCTGGTAGTTGTATTTCCTGTGCATTCTCTGAGTAGTATAATTTAACTTTTTAACATCTTCCACCACCCTCTCTTTGAGGGTCGACACCATCACGCGGAAAAATCGGTCCAAATGTAGATCTGGGTTTAGAAGGTGTTTCTGCTTGATCCTAAACATTCAGCGATAGATGCTCAACTGTTTGCCATGTAAACGTTGGTTATTGGTCCACCCAGATGCTGCACATAGCGCAGATCAGAGATTTGCAATCCACCTTGGATTTGATCTTGACTAAATCATTTTTTTTTTTAATAATATTCCTCACGTTGCGTTTCCTGCGCTCTCTCCATCTCTTATTTCTCCTTTGTCGGTTTTGTAATTTTGTGCCCTTGGTCACAAGGTTTGGGGGGGGTCCCACCGTAAAAAATCCAATTCCTCTATGAGAGACAATTTTGTGGCCATATTAGCTCGTCCCGCATTACGTCTGCCACCTTCGAGCCTGTTTCACTTTCTATGGCCGAACTCAAGGCTGACACTGACGCAGATGCCGGTCCACTCAATATATCATCCTGTCTGACTCCACTGCTGCCCTTACCTTCTGCCTTCTCATTGTGTTAAAATGCTTCGAGAAGATAAACATTGGACCCATTTAATAATCTATTGTATCTTGCTGAAGCATCAGAGCTTTCCTTGCTTTGATAATCTTCTCCTGCTTTTTTTTAAACGCTGAGTCACTTCTTCATGATACTTCCTAATCATTTCCATGCGGACGACCTACTTACTGTGCCTCAAGACTAGCTGGGAGGCCACTATGGGCAGGTGCTTCTGCAAGGGACGGGTGCGAACATTACAACTTACTCCTCCACACACAACACTAGATCCAAACAAACAGAATTTAACTAAACCCTTTGCACATACCTCACTCCTCATAGACTCAATGTTTCTGCTGCAGACGAATGAGCTGAGCGGCCCTAGAGGCGCCCAAGCTGATGCAGATTTCCTACACATGGTTCGGAATTGCCCGATCATTGCACATTTCTGGTTGCAAGGCGCGACGGATTTAAAGTCCACTCTCAACTATGAGCGATTGCACACAGCGGAGGTCTGCCTCCTTGGGTTCATTAAAAAGCGGCCTCCACAAAAGGTGGGCAACAGATTCCTAGATTTTCCTCTGGGAATAGCAGGCAGAGATGTTGCTCTTCACTGGAAGTCCCCCCAGGACCCACCTCATAGCAGACGGTGAGCCGAGGTGAGAACCTGGGCGGTGGCTGACGGAGAGGGGCTCCGCGCAGGGGGCTGCAGACGGCTCAGCAGACCGGTGGGGTGGAGGGGGCCGCCAGCTTCTTAGAGCTAGATTAGCAACATACCGGTCTAAACGTAATAGCTAGCTCCTCGCTCCCCCGCAGGGTTTGATGGGGACCCTCAGCAATGATGGCGTGGGGCAGCGGGGAGACAGATGGAGAAGGTTTGGATTGGCTGGGAGATGGAAACAACCCCTCTTTCACCCTGGGCTCACGTGACATACACCTGGCTGGAGATGCCCTGGACCACTCGAGTAGCAAACTAGGCAGAATTGCAAAGACCAATAAACATGACACAGGGTAAACTTAAGTTATGAGCTGTAATGTTGCTGAAACTCATCTTTAAGTGGTTCAGACTATAGGAGTGTTCGATTCTACTGAGTGAAACGGCTGCAAACACAGACAAACCCGACCACACGAAAGAGACTTGTGCCAACAGAGGCGGTGACCAAGCTCTGAGACACTGCTGAACTAAGCAGCAGCAGAGCCCAACACACTCACTGCTAGCTGTACACTGTAAAAGATGCAATGTATTCATACCTCCGAAATGCACCTGCAATTGTGTATTTAAAACTAATAAAGATAGATCCAAAACAAACCTTTCAACTGTGGCTATTTTTCCCCACATAAAAAAACAACTTACAAACTCCTGTGTAGCTTTCTCCGTTCAGCCAGGTAAGTGCTTCTCCCCGCTTGTGAAGTCCAATCCAAAAGGCGTGAGTATCTATGCGGCTTAATATAAAATTCTAAACAAAACAAAACAAAACACACAAAAAAAAAAAAGAAATTCATAAATAATTCTGACCAAACACTTGACAGCCAACACAATCTATATTTTTAGTTTTACCAGTTTTAAGTTAATATTTTGATGAGTCAATTCTAAGGTTTTCTGCTTTTGTCTAAGACACCAAGGCCCATATTTATACTTTTTGACGCTAAACTGCGCTAACGCAGTTTAGCGTCAAAAAGTTTTGCGCCGGCTAACGCCATTCTGAAGCGCCATGCGGGCGCCGTATTTATTGAATGGCGTTAGCCGGCGCAAGCAGACCGGCGCTGCCTGGTGTGCGCGAGAAAAACCACGTACACCAGGCAGCGCCGGCGTAGGGGGAAAATGGCGCATGGGCGTCTTAAAATGGGGCAAGTCAGGTTACGTCGAAAAAATCGTCGTAACCCGACTTGCGCCATTTTTTTTCGACGCCCATCCCCCATCAACATGACTCCTATCATTGTAAAGATAGGAGTCATGCCCCCTTGCCCAATGGCCATGCCCAGGGGACTTCTGTCCCCTGGGCATGGTCATTGGGCATAGTGGCATGTAGGGGGGCACAAATCAGGCCCCCCTATGCCACAAACAAAAAAAAAAAAAAATACTTACCTGAACTTACCTTAATGTCCATGGGATGGGTCCCTCCAGCCTTGGGTGTCCTCCTGGGGTGGGCAAGGGTGGCAGGGGGGGTCCCTGGGGGCAGGGGAGGGCACTCTGGGCTCATTTTGAGCCCACTTGTCCCTTAACGCCATGCCTGACCCAGGCGTTAAAAAGCGGCGCAAATGCGCCGTTTTTAGCCACGCCCACTCCCGGGCGTCTCTTTTGCCCGGGAGTATAAATACCACGTAAAGGCCTGGGAGTCATTTTTTAGACGGGAACGCCTCCCTTGCATATCATTAACGCAAGGAAGGGGTTCACGCTAAAAAATGACGCACATTCCGGGAACTTTGGCGCTATACGCCTCTAACGCCATAGTATAAATATGGCGTTAGTTGGCGTTAGTTTAGCGTCGAATTTGCGTCGAAAAAAACGACGCAAATTCGGCGCAAACGGAGTATAAATACGGCCCCAAGTTAGGTAGGAACTTAAAGGCACCATATTCAGAACCAGAAGGACACGTTTAGATCAGCATTAGGTGGTCCAAGAAACTGTCTGAGGCCAGGAGAAGAAGTGACCTCTTCCTGCCATTGAAAGGAAGGGACTAAGGGACTGATTTAGAGTTTCACAAACGTGACAGATATCCCTTTCGCCATATTACATATTAAAGGATATAATGCACTTGCAATACGGCGGACAGGATCTCCGTCATGTTTGTGACAGTAGCCTATCGCGCAATATCAAATTCAGGCCCTAAATCTGAAGGTGCACTGCTTCCTGGTTGAGGTAACTACACGTTGGAAGAAGCCGACATTTAGATTGTCTCTGGTTCTCTGCTGGTGCCCTTAAGTAAGATAAACACTGTCCCTACTCACAGCTGTTACTCTCTGTAGTAATATCCCATCTCTGTTCTCGTAATGGTATCTACATAGGGCTTCTGAAGAAAATCACTAACAAAACCAATCCTGCGGGTGTCTGCTCGATATGAGATGCCACAACCAGGTCACATCCCCACTAAAATCCCACCAATGGCTCCTGAAATAAGTAACATTGCACTTTGAAGCTCTTTATCTCATCCACATGGCACTGTATGGCTGTTTGTTGGGATTACTTTAAGGAGCTATGTCTTCCCCATCATTCATCTACAGCAGTGGTTCCCTACCTTTTGACTTCCGTGGACCCCCACGTTATCATTACTGGAACCAGGGGACCCCACTGAATCATTATTGGAATCTGGGACACCCCACTGAGTCATTACTGAAAGCTGGGTATGTAATCTATTAATATTTTTTAATTTTCTAAGCAGTCACGGACCCCTTGAGAAAGCTTCGCGGACCGCAGGTTGGGAACCACCGATCTACAGGCTTTCGGTCATCACACCTTAACCTTCTAGTATGACAAATCTGTTGGGAGTGCTCTGCACACTCTCAGGTGCTCCTTGTGGGGTGCCTTTTCTCTCCAGCTGATACCTGATGAGGATTTCCTCTATCTCTGGAAGTACCTGAAGATACACCGCTTCACTAGCCCAGTGGCTGGGTACCTTCGCAACATTCCGAGTCATACACCACTTCCCACGGACTGATTGCACTGCCCCGCTAGCAGAGATCCCAGATTGGACTTTCAGGTAGATTACTAACCGGTTCACAAACGATCACAAGAATCCTATTCTTCGTTACCTCCCTGTACTGTTATCCAAAAACATTTAGACACTCAATACTAATTCGCCAGTTATATTGGAGAGCTGGAATTCCTGATTTCCAGCACCAAAATTTACTTATTATGAGTTTTCACAAATGAATGGGGAATATCTACATGCACTTGGGGATACCGGCCTCCTATTATGTGGGTTTCCCTAATTCCAGCTAGAAAACTGCTTATATTTTCTAATTGCTCTGTAAAGGCAGAAATTGTCAGGAAATGGCCCAGTGGGTGGCATAGAGATGTGGGTGGAAGGGGGTCAGGGTGGCTTTCATAATGTATGGGGGATATCAATTTCTACTCACCCCATGCGACTTGCAAGTGATTCGAATAGGGGCACTTTTGAGCTGCCCACAGCCCTGCACCATTAAAGACAAACCCAGTGCCTCTCTATGCTTGTAATAATCAGGTCCACGTTTTTGGGCCTGACAATTCCCGGCCCGGAGACATTGGGAATTTTAGGTGGTGGAATTTCACGTGGAGGTATCGCTCCAGGTGGAACTCCATCACTCATAAAGAGGACCACAGGGGCAACTACAGAGTGACTTGCAGCATACTGAAAAAATTAAACAAATAAGAATAAGTAGACTTGTGAGCAATTGTCACTGGCTGCTCCCTACATGGATAAAATCTGTAACAAAATTTTACACAAAGAATGCTGGAAAAAAATAACAATTCACCAGTAAATCGCAGAACCCATTGAGCAAAACCGCAGCAAAGTATCAAGACGACTACTAGCAACCTGCCGGCTTTCTCGACTGTTTCCAGGTGGTGCATGCTCTGGGGGTAGCCTGCCTCCTTCTTGCACCAGGAGCTCTGAAGAAATCTCCAGTGGGTCGACGGAATCTTCCCCCTGCATCCGCAGGCAACAAAAGACTGCATCACTGGTCCTCTGGGTCC
This sequence comes from Pleurodeles waltl, assembly GCF_031143425.1. Classification (NCBI taxonomy): domain Eukaryota; kingdom Metazoa; phylum Chordata; class Amphibia; order Caudata; family Salamandridae; genus Pleurodeles; species Pleurodeles waltl. Next base: position 1,130,623,946 of record NC_090439.1, read on the forward strand.
CCTCTCAACACGACGAGCGTGGTCCCTGGAACACAGCAACTCTGTCCAAGTGACTCCCACAGTCCAGTGACTCTTCAGTCCAAGTTTGGTGGAGGTATGTCCTTGCCTTCCCATGCTAGACTGCATTGCTGGGTAAAGTGTGATTTGCTGCTGCTCCGGCTCCTGTGCACTCTTCCAGGATTTCCTTTGTGCACAGCCAAGCCTGGGTCCCGACACTCTAACCTGCAGTGCACAACCTCCTGAGTTGTCCTCCGGCGTCGTGGGATCTCCTTTTGTGACTTCGGGTGAGCTGCGGTTCACTCCTCTTCGTAGTGCCTGTTTTGGAACTTCTGCGGGTGTTGCCTGCTTCTGTGAGGGCTCCCTATCTTGCTGGGTGCCCCCTCTGTCTCCTCGCGCAATTGGCGACATCCTGGTCCCTCCTGGGCCACAGCAGCATCCAAAAACCCTAACCGCGACCCCTGCAGCTAGCAAGGCTTGTTTGCGGTCTTTCTGCGTGGAAACACGTCTGCAAGCTTCTTCACGACGTGGGACATCCATCCTCCAAAGGGGAAGTTCCTAGTCCTCTTCGTTCTTGCAGAACACCAAGCTTCTTCCACCCGGCAGCTTCCTTGCACCCTCAGCTGGCATTTCCTGGGCTCCTGCCCACTCTCGACACTGTTGCGACTCTTGGACTTGGTCCCCTTGTCTTACAGGTACTCAGGTCTGGAAATCCACTGTTGTTGCGTTGCTGATGTTTGTTCTCCTTGCAGAATCCCCCTATCACAACTTCTGTGCTCTCTGGGGGTCTTGGGGTGGGCAATTTTTCTAACCCTCACTGTTTTCTTACAGTCCCAGCGACCCTCTACAAGCTCATATAGGTTTGGGGTCCATTCGTGGTTCGCATTCCACTTTTGGAGTATATGGTTTGTGTTGCCCCTATACATATGTGCTCCTATTGCAATCTACTGTAACTTTCCATTGCTTGCATTACTTCCTTTTGCTATTATCTGCATAATTTTGGTTTGTGTACATATATCTTGTGTATATTTTTCATACTGAGTTTGAGAAAGTAGCCTCTTTCTAGCCTTGTTACCCCCACTTTTGGCCTGTTTGTAAGTATATGTCAGGGTGTTTTTACAGTCTCACTGGGATCCTGCTAGCCAGGGCCCAGTGCTCATAGTGAAAACCCTATGTTTTCAGTATGTTTGTTATGTGTCACTGGGACACTGCTAGCCAGGACCCCAGTGCTCATAAGTTTGTGGCCTATATGTATGTGTTCCCTGTGTGATGCCTAACTGTCTCACTGAGGCTCTGCTAACCAAAACCTCAGTGGTTATGCTCTCTCTGTACAAATTGTCACTAACAGGCTAGGGACCAATTTCACCAATTCATATTGGCATACTGGAACACCCTTATAATTCCCTAGTATATGGTACTGAGGTACCCAGGGTATTGGGGTTCCAGGAGATCCCTATGGGCTGCAGCATTTCTTTTGCCACCCATAGGGAGCTCTGACAATTCTTACACAGGCCTGCCACTGCAGCCTGAGTGAAATAACGTCCACGTTATTTCACAGCCATTTACCACTGCCCTTAAGTAACTTATAAGTCACCTATATGTCTAACCTTTACCTGGTGGGGATAGTCTGCCTCCTCTCTGCACTAGAAGCTCCGAAGAAATCTCCCGTGGGACGACGGAATCCTCCCCCTGCAACCGCAGGCACCAAAAGAACTGCATCACCGGTCCTCTGGGTCCCCTCTCAGCACAACGAGCGTGGTCCCTGGAACTCAGCAACTCTGTCCAAGTGACTCCCACAGTCTAGTGACTCTTTAGTCCAAGTTTGGTGGAGGTAAGTCCTTGCCTCCCGACGCTAGACTGCATTGCTGGGTACACCGTGATTTGCAGCTGCTCCGGCTCCTGTGCACTCTTCCAGGATTTCCTTTGTGCACAGAGAAGCCTGGGTCCCCGACACTCTAACCTGCAGTGCACAACCTCCTGAGTTGTCCTCCGGCGTCGTGGGATCTCCTTTTGTGACTTCGGGTGAGCTTCGGTTCACTCCTCTTTTTGGTGCCTGTTTTGGCACTTCTGCAGGTGCTGCCTGCTTCTGTGAGGGCTCCCTATCTTGCTGGGCGCCCCCTCTGTCTCCTCACGCAATTGGTGACATCCTGGTCCCTCCTGGGCCACAGCAGCATCCAAAAACCCTAACCGCGACCCTTGCAGCTAGCAAGGCTTGTTTGCGTTTTTTCTGCATGGGAACACCTCTGCAAGCTTCTTCACAACGTGGGACATCCATCCTCCAAAGGGGAAGTTCCTAGTCCTCTTCGTTCTTGCAGAATCCACAGCTTCTCCCATCAAGTGGCAGCTTCTTTGCATCCTCAGCTGGCATTTCCTGGGCATCTGCCCAATCTCGACTTTGTCGCGACTCTTGGACTTGGTCCCCTTGTTCTACAGGTACTCTCGTCCAGAAATCCACCTTTGTTGCATTGCTGGTGTTGGTCTTCCTTGCAGAATTCCCCTATCACGACTTCTGTGCTCTCTGGGGAATATAGATGCACTTTACACCTACTTTTCAGGGTCTTGGGGTGGGCTATTTTTCTAACCCACACTGTTTTCTTACAGTCCCAGTGACCCTCTACAGGCTCACATAGGTTTGGGGTCCATTTGTGGTTCGCATTCCACTTTTGGAGTATATGGTTTGTGTTGCCCCTATACCTATGTGCTCCTATTGCAATCTATTGTGACTGTACATTGCTTGCATTACTTCCTTTTGCTATTACTGCATATTTTTGGTATTGTGTACATATATCTTGTGTATATTTGCTATCCTCATACTGAGGGTACTCACTGAGATACTTTTGGCATATTGTCATAAAAATAAAGTACCTTTATTTTTAGTATATCTGTCTATTGTGTTTTCTTATGATATTGTGCATAAGACACCAGTGGTATAGTAGGAGCTTTGCATGTCTCCTAGTTCAGCCTAAGCTGCTAGAAACACCTCTTCTCCACTAATAAGGGATAACTGGTCCTGGTACAGAGTGCAAGTATCCCTTGGTACCCACTACAAGCCAGGCCAGCCTCCTACATTGGTTGTGCAGCGGTGGGATAAGTACTTGCAACTGCTTACCACTTTGTCATTTTGTACTTTTCATAAGAGAAAAATATACAAAACAAGTTCAGTGTATGTACACCTAATCAAAAAGTTTTGCTTTTCTTCTCTTGCTCTATTGCTAAGTGCTGAAAAGTACCTCTAAACTTTCAAAAAGTTTATAAAAAGTTGAACAAGTTTTTATCTGTTTCCTTAAAAAGTTCTGAAACTTTTTCTTTCTTTTTCTGTCCCTTAAACCTTTTTCTATCATGTCTGGTACAGGTCCTACTCTTGATCTGGTCAGCTCTGCTTGTGACCACCTTAGCTGGAAAGGTGTAAGGGGTCTCTGCATTGATAGAGGTTTAGGGGTAGGGAAGAATCCCTCTAGAGAATTGTTGATTAACATGCTCATTGAAAATGATAAGGCCTTAGCTGGCACATCTGTTGAGAAGTTAGGAGATGGTTCACACTCTGATTCTGGGGCAGCCCCAGCAAGAATGTTAGATGGTATTCTTTCCAACTTGCCCCTTAGCAGACCACCTAGCATAACTGGTACTAATGTGAGTTCTCATCACAGTAGGAATGTCATTCCTGCAGGTCAAGTTGTTAGAGTGCCAACTGTTAGGGACATTTCTCCCTCTGTTCATTCACACCATTCTTCTGTGTCTAAGCATGCCCAACCCACCCACCCTGATGACAGAATGTTAGAAAGGGAGCTCAATAGATTGAGAGTGGAAGAGTCCAGTTTGAAGCTTAAACAGCAACAGCTGGCTCTAGACAGGGAAACTTTAGACTTAGAAAAAGAAAGACAGAGGTTGGGGTTAGGACCCCATGGTGACAGCAGCAGTATTACAGATAGTAATCCTGTGAAAGAGCATGAATCTAGGAATCTGCATAAGATAGTTCCCCCTTACAAGGAGGGGGATGACATTAACCAGTGGTTTGCTGCACTTGAGAGGGCCTGTATTGTACAGGGGGTCCCTCAAAGGCAGTGGGCTGCTATCCTATGGCTATCTTTCAGTGGAAAGGGTAGGGATAGGCTCCTTACTGTGAAGGAAAGTGATGCCAATAATTTTACAGTTTTAAAGAATGCACTCTTGGATGGTTATGGCTTAACCACTGAACAGTACAGGAGTAAGTTCAGAGAAACCAAAAAAGAGTCTTCACAAGACTGGGTAGACTTTGTTGACCATTCAGTGAAGGCCTTGGAGGGGTCGTTACATGGCAGTAAAGTTTCTGACTATGAAAGCCTGTATAACTTAATCCTGAGAGAGCATATTCTTAATAACTGTGTTTCTGATTTGTTACACCAGTATCTAGTGGACTCAGATCTGACCTCTCCCCAAGAATTGGGAAAGAAGGCAGACAAATGGGTCAGAACAAGAGTGAACAGAAAAGTTCATACAGGTGGTGACAAGGATGGCAAGAAGAAAGATAGTGAGAAATCTCAGGATAAGCATGGGGATAAGGGTAAAACCAAAGATCCTTCTTCAAAACCTAAACACTCTTCAGGGGGTGGGGATAAAACAACTTCTTCCTCTTCTTCTACACAACCTGCACACATTAAAAAGCCTTGGTGCTTTGTGTGTAAAAATAGAGGCCATAGGCCAGGGGATAAGTCCTGTCCAGGTAAACCCCCTGAGCCTACCACCACTAATACATCAAGCTCTAGTGCCCCTAGCAGTAGTGGTACTAGTGGTGGGACTGCTGGCAACAGTCAAACTAAGGGTGTAGTTGGGTTCACTTATGGGTCCATCATAGAAACTAGGGTAGTCAGTCCCAAGACAGTTTCTGTCACACCTAGTGGCATTGGCCTTGCCACACTGGCTGCTTGTCCCCTTACAATGGATAAGTACAGGCAGACACTTTCAATACACGGTGTTGAGGCCCAGGCCTACAGGGACACAGGTGCCAGTATCACTTTGGTGACTGAAAACCTTGTGGCTCCTGAACAACACATCATTGGACAACAGTATAAGATTATTGATGTCCATAACTCCACTAAGTTTCTTCCCTTAGCTATAGTTCAGCTTAGTTGGGGTGGAGTTACTGGCCCTAAGCAGGTGGTAGTATCACCTAGCTTACCTGTAGACTGTCTCTTAGGTAATGACCAGGTCGGGCTGATGTGGAGTTTTATACCCATGCAGCCATGCTGGGTATCACTGAGGAATTGTTCCCTCTCATTTCTACTGAAATGAAAAAGCAAAGGAGAGAAGGCCTGAAAACTCAGGATCCCTCTCCAACAACAGGTAAAAAGGGTATCACAGTATCCCCTAACCACCCTGCCATTCAGAATACCATTCCTGTGGTGGGAGAAACCTCTCCTGGGGTGGCACCTGTTCCAAGGGAAACATCAGCTGGCATAGCTGTACTCCCTGAGGTGGAAGTACCTCTCTGTGGGATAACTAATATTGGTGAGAAAAAGAGCACCATTTTAGTTAACATGGAGCATCCCTCCAACCCTCCCAGAGACACTTTAGTGCAGAACCCCGGCACTGCCTCACAACACTTAGGACAGCAACCCTGACCTAGTGTGGAGCTCATAGGACAGCATCCCTGCCCTGCTCCAAATCAAGAGAAACAGCATCCCTGTTCTCTCTTCCAGCCATATGGACAAAGTTTTTGCCCAGCTATGGCTTTACAGAGACAGCATCCCTGTCTGGCATTCTCATCACTAGAAATAGGTCCAGTGGACAATTCCCACTGTTCTAAACTAAAACTTACTGATAGAAACTCTGGAAATATATATCCACATTGTTGCTTAGCTAAAAAACTTAAAACAGGATGGTTTACATCTCCACAGGGAGGTAACCATATAGTGGATGATAAAGGGAGTAACCCGTCTATTGCAGAGCTACTCTCTACTTATCACCACTTAGACAATAAAATCTCAACTGGCCAAGGTTAGCCTTTATTGTCCTTCGTTTGGGGGGGGGGGGGTTGTGTGAGAAAGTAGCCTCTTTCTAGCCTTGTTACCCCCACTCTTGGCCTGTTTGTGAGTATATGTCAGGGTGTTTTTACTGTCTCACTGGGATCCTGCTAGCCAGGGCCCAGTGCTCATAGTGAAAACCCTATGTTTTCAGTATGTTTGTTATGTGTCACTGGGACCCTGCTAGCAAGGACCCCAGTGCTCATAAGTTTGTGGCCTATATGTATGTGTTCCCTGTGTGATGCCTAACTGTCTCACTGAGGCTCTGCTAACCAGAACCTCAGTGGTTATGCTCTCTCTGTACAAATTGTCACTAACAGGCTAGTGACCAATTTCACCAATTCATATTGGCATACTGGAACACCCTTATAATTCCCTAGTATATGGTACTGAGGTACCCAGGGTATTGGGGTTCCAGGAGATCCCTATGGGCTGCAGCATTTCTTTTGCCACCCATAGGGAGCTCTGACAATTCTTACACAGGCCTGCCACTGCAGCCTGAGTGAAATAACGTCCACATTATTTCACAGCCATTTACCACTGCACTTAAGTAACTTATAAGTCACCTATATGTCTAACCTTTACCTGGTAAAGGTTGGGTGCTAAGTTACTTAGTGTGTGGGCACCCTGGCACTAGCCAAGGTGCCCCCACATTGTTCAGGGCAAATTCCCCAGACTTTGTGAGTGCGGGGACACCATTACACGCGTGCACTATACATAGGTCACTACCTATGTATAGCGTCACAATGGTAACTCCGAACATGGCCATGTAACATGTCTAAGATCATAGAATTGTCACCCCAATGCCATTCTGGCATTGGGGAGACAATTCCATGATCCCCCGAGTCTCTAGCACAGACCAGGGTACTGCCAAAATGTCTTTCCTGGGGTTTCACTGCAGCTGCTGCCAACCCCTCAGACAGGTTTCTGCCCTCCTGGGGTCCAGCCAGGCTTGGCCCAGGAAGGCAGAACAAAGGACTTCCTCGGAGAGAGGGTGTTAAAATAGCCCACCCCAAAACCCTGAAAAGTAGGTGTAAAGTGCACCTATATTCCCCAGAGAGCACAGAAGTCGTGATAGGGGAATTCTGCAAGGAAGACCAACACCAGCAATGCAACAAAGGTGGATTTCCGAACGAGAGTACCTGGGGAACAAGGGGACCAAGTCCAAGAGTCGCGACAAAGTCGAGATTGGGCAGATGCCCAGGAAATGCCAGCTGAGGATGCAAAGAAGCTGCCACTGGATGGTAGAAGCTGTGGATTCTGCAAGAACGAAGAGGACTAGGAACTTCCCCTTTGGAGGATGGATGTCCCATGTTGTGAAGAAGCTTGCAGACGTGTTTCCACGCAGAAAGACCGCAAACAAGCATTCCTAGCTGCAAGGGTCGTGGTTAGGGTTTTTGGATGCTGCTGTGGCCCAGGAGGGACCAGGATGTTGCCAATTGCGCGAGGAGACAGAGGGGGTGCCCAGCAAGATAGGGAGCCCTCACAGAAGCAGGCAACACCCGCAGAAGTTCCAAAACAGGCACTATGAAGAGGAGTGAACCGAAGCTCACCCGAAGTCACAAAAGGAGATCCCACGATGCCGGAGGACAACTCAGGAGGTTGTGCACCTCCTGTTAGAGTGTCGGGACCCAGGCTTAGCTGTGCACAAAGGAAATCCTGGAAGAGTGCACAGGAGCCGGAGCAGCTGCAAATTACACAGTACCCAGCAATACAGTCTAGCGTGGGGAGGCAAGGACTTACCTCCACCAAACTTGGACTGAAGAGTCACTGGACTGTGGAAGTCACTTGGACAGAGTTGCTGAGTTCCAGGGACCACGCTCGTCGTGCTGAGAGGGGACCCAGAGGACCGGTGATGTAGTTCTTTTGGTGTCTGCGGTTGCAGGGGGAGGATTCCGTCGTCCAACAGGAGATTTCGTCGGAGCTTCTAGTGCAGAGAGGAGGCAGACTACCCCTACAGCATGCACCAACAGGAAAACAGTCGAGGAGGCGGCAGGATCAGCGATACAAGGTTGCAGTAGTCGTCTTTGCTACTTTGTTGCAGTTTTGCGGGCTTCCTGAGCAGTCAGCGGTCGATTCCTTGGCAGAAGGTGAAGAGAGAGATGCAGAGGAACTCTGATGAGCTCTTGCATTCGTTATCTAAAGAATTCCCCAAAGCAGAGACCCTAAATAGCCAGAAAAGGAGGTTTGGCTACCTAGGAAGGAGGATAGGCTAGCAACACAGGTAAGAGCATATCAGAAGGGGTCTCTGACGTCACCTGCTGGCACTGGCCACTCAGATCAGTCCAGTGTGCCAGCAGCACCTCTGTTTCCAAGATGGCAGAGGTCTGGAGCACACTGGAGGAGCTCTGGGCACCTCCCCTGGGAGGTGCAGGTCAGGGGAGTGGTCACTCCCCTTTCCTTTGTCCAGTTTCACGCCAGAGCAGGGCTGGGGGATCCCTGAACCGGTGTAGACTGGCTTATGCAGAGATGGGCACCATCTGTGCCCATGAAAGCATTTCCAGAGGCTGGGGGAGGCTACTCCTCCCAAGCCCTGACACCTTTTTCCAAAGGGAGAGGGTGTAACACCACACTGTTTTCTTACAGTCCCAGCGACCCTCTACAAGCTCACATAGGTTTGGGGTCCATTCGTGGTTCGCATTCCACTTTTGGAGTATATGGTTTGTAATGCCCCTATACCTATGTGCTCCTATTGCAATCTATTGTGACTGTACATTGCTTGCATCACTTCCTTTTGCTATTACTGCATATTTTTGGTATTGTGTACATATATCTTGTGTATATTTGCTATCCTCATACTGAGGGTACTCACTGAGATACTTTTGGCATATTGTCATAAAAATAAAGTACCTTTATTTTTAGTATATCTGTGTATTGTGTTTTCTTATGATATTGTGTAAATGACACCAGTGGTATAGTAGGAGCTTTGCATGTCTCCTAGTTCAGCCTAAGCTGCTCAGCTATAGCTACCTTCTATCAGCCTAAGCTGCTAGAAACACCTCTTCTCCACTAATAAGGGATAACTGGTCCTGGTACAGAGTGTAAGTACCCCTTGGTACCCACTACAAGCCAGGTCAGCCTCCTACACTGAGGGTACTCACTGAGATACTTTTGGCATATTGTCATAAAAATAAAGTTCCTTTATTTTGAGTATATCTGTGTATTGTGTTTTCTTATGATATTGTGCATATTACACTAGTGGTATAGTAGGAGCATTACACGTCTCCTAGTTTAGCCTAAGCTGCTTTGCCATAGCTACCTTTACCAAAGCTGCTAGAAACACCCCTTCTACACTAATAAGGGATAACTGGACCTGGCACAAGGTGTAAGTACCTCTGGTACCCACTACAAGCCAGGCCAGCCTCCTACATTGGTTGTGCAGCGGTGGGATAAGTACTTGTAACTACTTACCACTTTGTCGTTGTGTGCTTTTCATAAGATAATAATATACAAAACAAGTTCAGTGTATGTACACTTAACCAAAAAGTTTTGCTTTTCTCCTCTTACACTTTCTACTAAGTGCTGAAAAGTACTCTAAAACTTCTAAAAGTTTGAAAAAGTTTTTTTTCTGTTCTTTAAAAAGTCCTGAAACTTTTTCCTTCTTCTCACTGTCTCTAAACCTTCTTCTATCATGTCTGAAGTAGGGGGTGCTCTTAAAATGGTCATTACTACCTATGACAATTTACATTTCAAGAGCCTAAGGAGTCTCTGCTTAGATAGAGGTTTAGTAATAGGAAAGAACCCTACAAGAGAATTACTGTATAACATGCTCATTGTGAATGATGAGTCCCTAGCTGGCACTTCAAATGAGAAGTTAATAGATAGCGCCTATTCTGACTCAGGGGAACTCCTTGAGGGAGATGGGGAGGGTTCTGTTCCAAATCTGCCCCTCAGCAGACCACATAGCAATGCTGGTGTCGCGTGGGCTCTCATTATCCTAAATGAGACTACTGGATTTCTAGGTAGCAGGGTTGTTCCTGGTGTGGGAGACTAAACTTACCCACTTGGAAGGACCACTGTCACCTCAAATCCGGTTTTGCTCTGGCTAACTAGCAGTGCCTCATCTCTCCCAAGGGGAAGAGACGATTGGGCAGCCGAGCGCATGACATCTTTGGAACTTCTCAGGGAAGTTGTGGTCACTCAGATCCAAACCAACTCTCTCATTTACAGTATGATCTCATATACAAATGACAAAGGTAGTTTGAGTTTTATAGATTGTTTTAATAAAACAACTGCATTTTAGATATTAAGGCGTGAGCCGCAATAACCAGAACCATACAACACAGTAGGATTGAAATAGTCACGAGGAGAGTGAAACACAAGAATAACGCTATCATGGTGCTAATAAATTCTACTCTCTCTCAGTTAGTTCTATTTCGAGCACAGCATGTTAAGCTTCTAACTTGCCTTTTAGATTCCCTGGGAAGCCATCAACCCTCATACTTGAGCAAAGGCTTGTGATCTGGTTCAGCATCTGAAACGAGGCAGTCAGCGTCTAGTTGTGGTTCCCTGGTCGGAATCTCCCTCTTGCATGTATTAGGACAAGGAAGTGTTTTTATAACTAACATGTCAGCGTGATCACAAAATGTCCCTACACAAGAATGCCAAAGACTAAACTCCTACCACGTCTATCGGCAATGTACCAGACTGTATCCTTGACTGAAGCACAGAGTGAACAAAAATGTGTTATTGAAAACTCCAGTGCTGAAGTAGGCTAAACAGTGTGATATAAAAAATAAAACAAGACCGTAGAACTGGCTATTTGAAAAATAACAGTATGAAGCTGAATAAAAAGTATTTAGAGCAAAGTGCACAGAGGCTCTATGCTGCGAGCAAAGGAATAAAATACATCCTGGGCAAAGTGCACAAAGGCCTAACGCCTCAAGCTAACGCGCAAAGGATACATAAAACTGGCCACACTACACCCTCCCCTTGTCGGTAGCAAGGGGTTCCAATCAAAAATGAAAATACAAATATGCCCCAGATACAAAAATATACAAAATATATTTTGACAAGTCCAGAGGACATCAAAGCATAAAACTAATTTAAATTGGTAAGCATGTGACGGTAAAGCCAAATTGTTACAATGTCAATTAAAAAAAAAACAATTCTTAAACGGAAGCCACGGAAAGCAGGAGATCCTCCACTTCGACAGATGTCAACACTGGAAAATCCACGCCAAAAATTATAATGAAGCAGGTGTGTTCCAATGCCCCAGAACCATCCAGGGCCGCACCCCGTGCAGGGCCTATGAATGAGACAATACCATCTTCCTTCAGGAAGGGAATCTCATAAACCGCCTCACGAAGCAAACGCAACCGTAGTGCACAAGTCTGGGAATGAGCCCTAATCGGGAACATCAACAGATTAGTATCAACCACTGGGGGGGCGCTGCAGTGAGAGACAGAGAGCCAGTGCATGTTCAAACGAGCACCAAAGGCACCGAAACACAGGTTGCACACAATCCAGAACTGGTCCGAATGACAGAGACCAGTCACACTCCAAATGTCCCAGGAGTGTTGCTCCAAAATGCTTCATCATGCGTTCACGACGCAGCTGCGCTGACGGGAGCGCCAATATTGGATCTCGTTGCGGTGGGACAGCCATTGCAGAAGAACAACAGCAACAGCAAAACACCAGCCAACAAAGCCAAAGTAATCGGAAATCCCCCAAAAATGCTTCCGAAAATAGAATGAATAGCCGAAGGTATCAAACCGAATATGGAAGAGAAGGTATGAGCAAAACCAATACCAATGGCTTTGAAAAAAATTGCAATTCCAGCAGTGCTGGACGCATTAAATATACGTCCCACGAGTTCACCAAAGTGGCTCGAAAAGTTAGTATTTAATAGGGACTGTATTTCTGCTGATGACCTCGCCACCTGAAGTGCATAAGTCTCGTGTGCAGATGTAAGGGCCACATGCTTTTGAAACAATAGAGCCTTTAGTCGACTCAACTTGTTGAAATTCACCTTGGAAGTAGCAATGTGAGGCCAGATATCCGCTACCTCCCTAAATTGAGTCGGGGGAAACAACACATTCCGGCAGCACGTAACGGCCTTGGTGACAACGACCATGTAAACTATTCCGGCACGCATGCCACAACAGGCTTCACTGTTAAGAAGGACGTAGCTGCCATTTGAAAGCACCTGGAAAGTGTTTTTAATTACTGGGACTGGAACTACCTTAAGATAGCAAGTCAAGTTCGCAACCAAGGCATTACACGCCCCATGCAAAGACAGCTGCTTACAAACCATCGAATGGCTGACAGAAGTTTTGCATTTGCTATCTCTAAGAAAAACCTCCCTCATACCATGTAGACATCAGTACAAAAAGGGAAGCTCCCACACCTCATGGATGTAACTGTCTCCCAACTTCTCATATCTGCCCACCGGAATATGCTTCAAACAAGAAGTGAATTGCAGAGTGGAGATAGGCAAATTTATAACCCTGTGAATCAACCACTCAGCTGACGGATTCTCAGCTACAGTAAAAGGCAACTTCTCCAACTTTTCAATATTTAACATAACATACGTCGCTTTCTTTTTAGCCATTAGCTGTTGTTGACGTGTCAAATTAAAGGAAAAAAATATCTCCCTGGCTCGGATGTGCTGCCACGGAACGCGACCTGCCTTTAATGTCTGTAGAGTCCAACCCAACTGCCTGATGGACCTTGTTTGACTCTGCCCATGATATAAAGAAGACATATCTGATTTAATAATGTCTATAGCAGAGGAAACAATGTTATCAATTGTATATACACAGTCGGATAGGGTATGCATTCCATTATCCACAACAGAAAAGGCTTGTTTCAAATTCTCCTGATCTATCTGCCTTAACCGGGCTGCCGCCTCTTGTTGTGAAAGTTTCCAAATCTCATTGTACACTTCATACAAAAAACGTCTCTTCCGGGGTACTCTTGGACCTGACAAAAAGTCTTGCAAGTCAGAATTATTAGACAGTAACGTGAGATGTGACTTAACTGCATCTAGCGTGGATGACTTCAACCATTGTTGACAAAGTTTCCCCACGCTATATGTAGTAATGATATCAGCATGTTCTGGTGATATGTAGCGAGGGTCTGCCCTACTAGTCCTGAACCCCCCGAAGAGGTGACAAAGCGTTGATGACACCCATTAGTGTCTATAGGCCATAATAACCACCCGCCCGGACGTGTCAATGAAGTGTTAAGCGTACCATTCTGGACCCAGTCTGTAAGCTCATTAAACGTGGCATTAATATAGTGCTGCCAATTTCTTAATTTGGAAGGGACAGGTATACTAGGCAAACTCAAGTCTCTGATTGTTGCTAAGCCCAAACAGCTAGTCTGTTGTACAGTGTCATTTAAGAAAATCATTTGGACAGGAATTATACACACCCTAAACAATGTGTCTCTACCCCGCATTTGCCAATTTTTCGTTCCCAAGACACTTTTCAAATCAACAGTTTTGGACCAGTATTTATACCCCTCAACCGAAAGTTAGTATCAGTCAATAACATTTGCTTATTAGCATGCGAAGTAACCTAAAAATAGTAAGATTTAGCACTCTGTTGATTATGCCCAGAAAAATATGCAAATTTGTCAGAATAAGTTTTAGAACTCCCCTGTGGAGGAGTCGGGCAATGTTCCCATTGCATATCCTCAAATATTGATTTAGGGCTACTAGCTTTATGAATAAAGTGGTGTCCATAATAATTGTAACAAAACATGTCACCATAATTATCTCTAAACTGGTAAGCATCTTCATTTTCATAGACAGTATAATACTGCAATTCTGTCAACATAGAATCAACTGTCTTCACATCCCAATCATTAGATACAATGCCTGGTATAACGATATCATTCATTGACAATTTGAGAACATACGGTATTTGAATTATTTCAGTAGGACCATGGATATCAAACACTACTCTATCCCACACGATCCCATCTGGAATCGGTACAGCAGAAATGTTCACAAAGGACAAGTCTCTTCGAACCATATGTGATGAAAAATACGGCTTCAACACCTTCTCCACGTGCTCAATCTCAGATCGTTCAGGAAGAAAATGACCTTGTATCACCAGAAAAAAAGTAACAACAAATCCCAGCCACAGAAAAAAAGTCATTACAGCCATGAAAAGCCACAGATAGTTCCACAGAACAACAAAATATGTATGTTTGAGCCAACACAGCATCTTACGTGGACCCAGGGCTGACGTTGAAGAGGACGAGGAGTCCGACACGGTATCATCAGTGGTGTTGCAGCAGCCAGAGGCAGTTCTCGCAAAAGGTGCAACCGTAAACAAAGGAGCAGATTGTGGCTCTCGCCTTGGTACGCTGTAGACTACACTTTCAGTAACATCAGTAGTACTCACAGCAACTTGATCAAAAGATTACAAATTATTCGCTGTTAGTGGAACAATCGCAAGATCAGCTTCCACCCTCCCCGAGCTCGGAGAGGAAATATCGTCAGTGCAAATCACCTGCAGCGGAACCTCGTCCCCAGTAGTGAGAGGGATTCTGGAACTACTGGGCGTCCCTATTGGTCTGCTGTGCAGAATCCGCCATATGTTGTAACTTGACATTGTCAATGGAAACAAAGCGATTTCCTTTGGCCCCTTGCAGCGGTGGCAAAATCACAGTTCTTGTGCCATGGATCCCTAGCACAGGGACTGGCACTCGATATGAAGGGCCAAATTCTTTTTTCACTGCGACCTTTTCACGCACAAGATCCCCAATTCTGGGAATCCAACCAGTCGGCGTTACTGGCTCATCCTTAATTCCTGTGGAGGCAGCACTGGCAGAAGAGTTATCGTCACGGAATTGTTGTAAATCCTGCAAAAAAGTGACACGATCATTTATGTCAAAGGACGTATCTGCCGTCTCCACACCAGGACCATCTAGATCAGGAACATACATTCATGTTCCAAACAGGCACTCATATGAAGTACGACCCCCCAGGGACCTTCTAGGCAAGTTATTAAGTGCTCTCTGTACTCCATACAGGTAGGCTAGCCAACTACGACCCGTACATATAACTCTGGCCGTTAAGGATTGCTTTAAATCGTGATTCAAACGCTCCACAACAGAATTTCCCTCGGGATGAAATGGAGACGAGAACTGGAGCTGGACCCCCAATGAAGCCATGGTGTCCCTGAATGCCTTAGAGGCAAAAGCAGGGCCCTAGTCCGAATGAAAAGCCGCAACTGCATATGTATCGACAAAGATGCGCAAATCTTTAATAACAGTTTGAGCGTCAGCCGAGCGCTGTGGCCAGACCCACACAAATCTGGAGCACGAATCTACAGCAACCAATATATATTTGTATGCACTATCTGGTGTCAGCGGACCACAATGATCCAAGTACACACACTGTAAAGGTGTATTGGATATCAGAAGGGGCTTCTGCTGCGGGCGTCTAGCCGTAGAAACTTTAATTTGTTGGCAGATATCACAACAAAGGACATACTGCTTTGTCTCTTTATAGAGACCAGGCCACCAATAACGAGCCTGTAAGAGTGAAATGATGGCAGCAACGCCTGCATGTGCAGATGCCGCCCCCTCATGAGCTACAGTAATTAATCAAGGTCGCTCAATTATATTGGGCATTTCACGTACACCAATGCCTGGGATTTTAACTACAGCGTTCAGCATACCACCCATGCAGTAACTATATTTAGAAGGGAATCCTTTAGGAAACGGCGTGCCATCAGCCGTAGCCTTTATGGCAGCCAAAATCTCTGTGTCTGGTTTGGAACTTGAACGAGTTACTGCAGCCACAGTGGCAACTGCCACTGCCGATTTTGCGGCTTCATCAGCCAAAGTATTCCCAGCAACGTGTATTCCAACGCGCTGGTGTCCAAGTGTATGTACAACATGGACTTTAGGAAGCGTTTCCTTCAGATCCGCAACATTCCCCCACAGCAATTTGTGTTTAATGGTGTTACCCTTGGAATATCTGAACCCATTCAACCTTCAGTAATGTAAATATTCATTGAAAGACTGAACACAGTAATGGGAATCACAAACCAGCAGTGTAAATATTGCCGGATCCACATGTTCCAAGGCTAACAATAGAGCTTTCAGCTCAGCCAACTGTGCCGTACAGTCTCCCAAGGTCTGTGTAAAAGCCCCCATATAGCCGCTCACTACCGCACATGCAGCAGAATACTGTTGTTTAGTCCCAACCGCTGGTTGCGCAGAGCCATCGGTGTACATGACCACCTGATATTGATCAATCGGCAATGTGCCAGCGGGAACTGGGTACTCCATTTCATATTGAAGAAATTCTTGAGTCTGCAGTTTAGGGTCAAATATATAATCTACATCAGTGGCTGTCAAAGACGTTGCCCATTGTATCCATCGCGGGTGTAAAGCTTTCTTTCGAATTAGGAACACTCGCTTTTGTAACAGCCTCTAAGGCTGGAACCGGGGAAACGACAACGATGCATTGGCCCTGGGCAAGAGGTCGTTCTTTAATCACAGCCATCTGTACAGCAGTGAGAATTTTCTCAGACAAGTGTGACTTGTATGCTATCGGGACTGTCTCCCCTTCATTAAAGGTGACATATGTAAACCCAACGGCCCCAGGTATAACTCTGATGACCAGATGCGTCTTATTGTCCCGTGTGTGTAAATGTTTAACTGCTAAGAGATCAGTTTGCAAATCTCGAAGAATATGTGTATGTTCATTCGACCAAATCTACTCGAAAAATTTGGGCGAATCAACTCGTATAATGGTTATATACGTGTAGCATAATCAGGAATGTAAGTTCTGCCAAAATTTAGAAACCCCAATAACGACTGGAGTTTCTGAATCGTATTAGGAGGTTGCAATTGAGCACATTTTTCCAAAAAGTGTGGCGCTAAGCTCTTGCCCTCATTCGACAACTCATATCCCAGGAAAATGACACTGAGGAAGGCAATCTTTGATTTTTTTAAATTAAATTTATAGCCTATCTCGGCAAACCCCACAACAATGCGGGCTACCTGCCTTAAATGTTGTAGCAACTCATCATCTGTCAGGTATATATCATCAACATATGACAAAGCCTCAGGGTCCAACTTGTGCAGAATTTCAGTTACACGAGCCGAAAACAGTCCTGGGCTATTCTTATATCCTTGAGGCAAACGACAAAACTTTTTCTGAGAGCCAAACGCATTAAAGCTCTTATAGTCCCTACTTTCGGGCGCTATATTTTGGCAGAAGAATCCATTCGAGATATCTAGTGTTGTTTTGTATTTCTTTCGCACAATATTATTCATGAGCGCTGTGCTGTGTGAATTTTGTATTGCATATGTGCGTGTATGGCCATTTAAATGTCTGTAATCCACCACTATCCTATAAGAATGGTCCGGTTTAGCTACAGGAAATAAGGGATTATTCATCGGCGAGACACAGGGTGCAATAACTCCCTGGTACTCCAACTGTGTAAGTATTTTCCTTACCGATGCCCTGGCCTCAAATTTGATAGGATATTGCGGTTGCGGCTGAGGTTCGCCCTTTATCGGAATTACATGATAAAGTGAATCCCTATCCCACCCCACATGATTTCTATATAAGGTGGGTGCCTGTGTCAGAGCCCATGTATTACTATAGGACTCTGCTAGTTCTCCCGGAACAAGTGGTGAGAATGAAGGTGCAATAACCTCCTCCCCAACTGGGCAGTCGCGAACAAAGTCTGGGGACCAATCCAGCAGAATGTCATACAATTTGACCACACGATCCCAAAAGATGGCGTTTATAGTGCGCTCAATGTCCCCTTCTAATTGCAAAGTTACTGTATAAACTCTATCGGGATCAGAGACACGCATATCTGCTGTTTTGACTTGTATGACATCATCAGTTGCTTTCACCTCCAGATGCTCTAGAAGATTCCGGCGAACTATTGTGACCTCTGCCGCGCTGTCTAACAGTGCTAACGCCCATGTCATGTTCTTCAAGAGAACTCTCTTCTTGTGCGGCATGTCTAACTGAGACAGCTGCCACCTTCTTCTTTTTAAATTGCTGTTTCTGTTGGATCGGTTTCTCTTCTTTCTTGACAGAAACCTCATTTGAGCGTTGTGATTCCTGTCTCGGTTTCACGTACTCTGTTCTCCGCTCTGACCGCCCACCTCTCTCATTTCTCTTTCCCGATGAGTCCTGAAAGGAACGAGATTGGCGTGTATCAGTATATTGATATCTATCAGGCGTCTTCCATTTATCCTTATTCCTGAGATTATACCTATTCTGTGGAGTCTCTGGTTGCGGAGATTGTCCCCTGTCTTGTTTAGGTGTTTGGTGTTTTTTCTCCCAGTGCTTTTTAGTACCCTCAGGTTGCTGTTTTTTAGTAGTATCCTTACTACTCTTCCCCTGTAACTGTGGTTTCTGCGGTCTAGCTCCTAGACTATCACGACCGATACTCGAATATGTTTCCGCTATTATTCTCGGCAGTTCCTGCTCTTGATTAAGCTGCGGGATGTCTCGAAGACGCATACGCACCGCTAGTGCCACTGCCTCCCCTTTTAGATTACTCAATATGATAGAAGAAACTGCGGCAAAATTGCCCATCAGCTGCATCCCCAAATCTAAGGCTGGGGCAGCCCCATATTCATCTTGAATTTGTTTGAGCACTTCCGGTAAATTAGCCAATGTTGGTGTACCGTGTGCTGTAGTGTAGAGCGTGGCAAACACCGTGCCCCAAGTATTACAATGGTCCACAGTAGGAACCATTCCATACGGCAAACACATCGTCAATATTCTATGTTTATCCTGAGGTCCCGTATGGGGAAATACTAGTTCCAACGTATTAATTTTTTGCACCAGCCAAAATGGAGTTTCCTCTCGTTTTGCCGGTACTTTACCCATAACTGAGTGTACAGTGGCCGGATTGATACCCGGGACCACCGCATGTGGTTGCGCCGGAGCAGCACGCGCTGCATTTGTATTTAGTATCTACATTACAAACTGAACTAATCTTCTATATGTAGTCGCTAAGTTTATATATAAACGACGAACTTCAGCCACCGCCAAATTAGCAACCGCAGGATATGGTGTATATGTAGCCAATAAAGGCCAGGTAGGACCATCATTACTCAGTGGACCTAACCTAACTTGTGCTACTGTGTGTGGGAGGGTGCCATCAAGCCAATTATGGTGTTCTTGATAAGATAAAGGTATCTCTAA
The DNA here is from genome assembly GCF_031143425.1 of Pleurodeles waltl. Taxonomy (NCBI): domain Eukaryota; kingdom Metazoa; phylum Chordata; class Amphibia; order Caudata; family Salamandridae; genus Pleurodeles; species Pleurodeles waltl. The sequence goes on from NC_090439.1 coordinate 1,130,643,089, forward strand.
GTATGCATTTGCCCTGTATTGTCCAGGGACATTCGCAATAGTGTAATCATGAAAAGTGTGTGTACCCCCATCAACTGCTAGAAATACGACCCAAGAATAAAAAAGCTCTGTTCTATAGGCTGAATGGGCGTCCACCACAAACGTGACCGGACCCCCCTGGTTCGTCAGACCATGTGCCATCAGATGTCCTGTGAGCGGTTGTCGCATATTAAGCGCGATGTTCACTACTTGAGGATTCGCCATTATAAAAACAGCACCAGGTCAGAGAAGGCACACCAATATCGGGGTTTTCCTTTCAAAGTTCAAGCTTGAACAACCAACCACAAAAGAATAGGATGTACCTATATTGTGGTGGCGGAAATCCTCAGCGCCACGGACGTCTCTGTTAACGGAACCGAGGAGTCAATATATATATGAGACCGAGAGAGTCAGCCGGACCCGAAAATTAGAGCCAGACCAATCGTTGGCGGCGCCATGTCGCGTGGGCTCTCATTATCCTAAATGAGACTACTGGATTTCTAGGTAGCAGGGTTGTTCCTGGTGTGGGGGACTAAGTCTTACCCACTTGGAAGGACCACTGTCACCTCAAATCCGGTTTTGCTCTGGCTAACTTGCAGTGCCTCATCTCTCCCAAGGGGAAGAGACGACTGGGCAGCCGAGCGCATGACATCTTTGGAACTTCTCAGGGAAGTTGTGGTCACTCAGATCCAAACCAACTCTCTCATTTACAGTATGATCTCATATACAAATGACAAAGGCAGTTTGAGTTTTATAGATTGTTTTAATAAAACGACTGCATTTTAGATATTAAGGCGTGAGCCGCAATAACCAGAACCATACAACACAGTAGGATTGAAATAGTCACGAGGAGAGTGAAACACAAGAATAACGCTATCATGGTGCTAATAAATTCTACTCTCTCTCAGTTAGTTCTGTTTCGAGCACAGCATGTTAAGCTTCTAACTTGCCTTTTAGATTCCCTGGGAAGCCATCAACCCTCATACCTGAGCAAAGGCCTGTGATCTGGTTCAGCATCTGAAACAAGGCAGTCAGCGTCTAGTTGTGGTTCCCTGGTCGGAATCTCCCTCTTGCATGTATTAGGACAAGGAAGTGTTTTTATAACTAACATGTCAGCGTGATCACAAAATGTCCCTACGCAAGAATGCCAAAGACTAAACTCCTACCACGTCTATCGGCAATGTACCAGACTGTATCCTTGACTGAAGCACAGAGTGAACAAAAATGTGTTATTGAAAACTCCAGTGCTGAAGTAGGCTAAACAGTGTGATATAAAAAATAAAACAAGACCGTAGAACTGGCTATTTGAAAAATAACAGTATGAAGCTGAATAAAAAGCATTTAGAGCAAAGTGCACAGAGGCTCTATGCTGCGAGCAAAGGAATAAAATACATCCAGGGCAAAGTGCACAAAGGCCTAACGCCTGAAGCTAACGTGCAAAGGATACATAAAACTGGCCACACTACACTGGTAGTAATAGGAGCTCACATCATAGTAGGGATGTTTTTGTTCCTGGAGGCCAGGTTGTTAGAGTCCAAGCTGTTAGGGACAGATCTCCCTCTGTTCTTTCCAATTTATCCTCAGTGTCCAAGCATTCCCAACCCCCCCCACCCTGAAGACAACATGTTAGAAAGGGGACTCAAAAAGTTGAGAGTGGAAGAGACCAGACTGAAGCTTAAACAGCAACAGCTGGCTCTAGACAGGGAAATCCTAGACCTGGAGAAGGAGAGACAGAGATTGCGGTTAAGACCCCATGGTGGTAGCAGCAGTATTCCTGATAGTAATCCTGTTAGAGAGCATGATTCCAGGAATCTGCACAAGATAGTTTCCCATTACAAGGAGGGGGATGACATCAACAAGTGGTTTGCTGCACTTGGGAGGGCCTGTATTGTACAGGGGGTCCCGCAAAGGCAGTGGGCTGCTATATTGTGGCTATCTTTCAATGGAAGGGGTAGGGATAGGCTCCTTACCATTAGAGAAAGTGATGCTAACAATTTTGCAGTTTTGAAGGATGCACTTTTGGATGAATTTGGCTTAACCACTGAACAATACAGGATTAAGTTCAGAGACACCAGAAAAGAGTCCTCACAAGACTGGATAGACTTTGTTGACTGTTCAGTGAAGGCCTTAGAAGGGTGGTTACATGGCAGTAAAGTTTCTGACTATGAAAGCCTGTATAATCTTATTCTGAGAGAGCATATTCTGAATAACTGTGTGTCTGACTTGTTACACCAATATCTAGTGGACTCAGATCTGACCTCTCCCCAAGAACTGGGAAAGAAGGCAGACAAATGGGTCAGAACAAGAGTGAATAGAAAGGTTCATACAGGGGGTGACAAGGATGGCAAGAAGAAGGATGGTAAGTCTTCTGACAAGGGTGGGGACAAAACTAAAACTGAGTCTTCATCAGGCCCACAAAAATTCTCTGGTGGGGGTGGTGGGTCCAAATCCTCTTCAAATCAAGTTAAAAAGCCTTGGTGTTATTTTTGTAAAGTCAAAGGCCATTGGACAACTGATGCCAGTTGTCCAAAGAAAAACACCAAACCTCCAAATACCACAACCCCTACTGCAAACTCTAGTGCCCCTAGTAATAGCAGTGGTGGTGGGAGCAAACCTACTAATAGCCAATCCAAGGGAGTAGCTGGGCTCACTTTTGATAATTTAGTTGGGGTTGGTCTTGTTAGGGAGACCACAGAGGCTGTGTTAGTCTCTGAAGGTGCCATTGATTTGGCCACCTTGGTTGCTTGTCCCCTTAATATGGATAAGTACAAGCAACTTCCCCTAATAAATGGTGTTGAGGTTCAGACCTACAGGGACACAGGTGCCAGTATTACCATGGTAATAGAGAAACTGTTACACCCTGAACAACACCTACTTGTTCACCAGTACCAAGTGACAGACACTCATAACAACACTCTTAGCCGCCCCACGGCTGTTGTGAATCTCAACTGGGGGGGGGGGGTTACTGGTCCAAAGAAAGTTGTGGTTGCTTCAGATTTACCTGTAGACTGTCTAATAGGAAATGATTTAGAGACATCAGCTTGGGCAGAAGTGGAGTTGGAGGCTCATGCAGCAATGCTGGGCATGACTGGGCATATTTTTGCTTTGACAAGGGCTCAGGCCAAAAAGCAAAAAGGACAGGGTGACTTGGATCCTGGAAAAATGGACCAAGTGCCCCCTAAAGCTAGGGGTAGCGAGGGTAAATCCTTTCCCACTATCCCTCCCTCTATAGATGATTCTCCTTCTGAGGAAGAAGAATTTCCTCCCTGTGCAGAACCTTCACCAGATGAGCTGGCAGCAGACACTGCTGAGCTTTTCGGTGGAGGTGGGCCTGCCAGGGAGGAGCTGAGTGTGGCACAGCAATCCTGTCCCACATTAGAGGGTATCAGACAGCAAGCTGTCAAGCAGCAAAATGGGGATGTCAGTGACTCACATAGAGTTTACTGGGAGGACAACCTCTTGTACACAGAGGCAAGGGACCCAAAACCTGGAGCAGCCAGGAGATTGGTCATTCCCCTGCAGTACAGAGAGTTCCTCCTAACTCTGGCACATGACATTCCTTTGGCTGGGCATTTGGGCCAGATCAAAACATGGGAAAGGCTTGTCTCCCTGTTTCACTGGCCTAGGATGTCAGAGGACACAAAAGATGTTTGTAAATCTTGTGTGACCTGCCAAGCCAGTGGCAAGACTGGTGGCCCACCAAAGGCTCCCCTTATTCCACTACCTGTGGTTGGGGTCCCCTTTGAAAGGGTAGGGGTTGACATAGTTGGCCCCCTTGACCCTCCTACTGCTTCAGGCAATAGGTTTATCTTGGTGGTTGTGGACCATGCCACAAGATATCCTGAAGCAATTCCTCTATGGACCACTACAGCACCTGCAGTGGCAAAGGCCCTCCTGGGAATCTTTTCCAGGGTGGGATTCCCAAAAGAGGTTGTATCAGACAGGGGTAGCAACTTTATGTCTGCATACTTGAAGGCTATGTGGAAGGAATGTGGTGTAACCTACAAATTCACCACACCTTATCACCCACAGACTAATGGACTGGTAGAGAGGTTTAATAAAACTCTTAAAGGACTCCCTGAAAAACTCAGGAGGAGATGGGATGTCCTGTTACCTTGCCTCCTTTTTGCTTACAAGGAGGTACCCCAGAAAGGAGTGGGCTTCAGCCCCTTTAAACTCCTATTTGGACACCCTGTGAGAGGTCCACTAACACTTGTGAAGGAGGGTTGGGAACAAACTTTAAAACCTCCAAAACAGGACATAGTGGACTATGTACTTGGCCTAAGATCCCGAATGGCTGAGTACATGAAAAAGGCCAGTAAAAACCTTCAGGCCAGCCAAGAGCTACAGAAGCAATGGCACGACCAGAAGGCTGTTCTGATCCAGTACCAACCAGGACAGAAGGTGTGGGTATTGGAGCCTGTGGCCCCAAGAGCACTCCAGGACAAATGGAGTGGACCCCATCTAATTGTTGAAAAGAAGGGCGAGGTCACCTACTTGGTTGACCTGGGCACTGTCAGGAGTCCCCTTAGGGTGATTTATGTCAACCACCTAAAACCCTACTATGACAGGGCTGATCTCACCCTACTCACGGCAACAGATGAGGGACAGGAAGAAGAGAGTGCCCCTCTCCCTGATCTCTTCTCCTCCACTGAAGAGGATGCTCTAGTGGAAGGAGTAGTGTTAGCAGATTGTCTGACTGCAGACAGAAAGGCAACTGCATAAATCTCCTTGGACAGTTTTCTGAACTCTTTTCAACTGTGCCAGGCACCACATCTTGGTGTGAACACACAATTGATACTGGAGACAGCATGCCTGTCAAAAGTAAAATCTATAGGCAGCCTGACCATGTCAGGGACTGCATAAAACAAGAGGTTCAGAAAATGCTTGATCTAGGAGTGGTTGAACCTTCTGAAAGCCCATGTGCGAGTCCTGTGATGCTTGTACCAAAGCCTCACTCAAAAGATGGAAAAAGGGAGATGAGGTTTTGTGCACTTTAGCAAGACTTCCTTTGTGCGCAGTCTAGCCCAGGTCCCCAGCAGTCCGTCCTGCATTGCCCAACTCGCTGAGTTGGACTCTGACGTCGTGGGACCCTCCTTTGTGACTCTGAGTCAACCGCTGTCCTCAGATGTTCCAACTGCCTGTTCAGGTACTTCTGTGGGTGCTGCCTGCTTCTGTGTGGGCTCTCTGAGATGCTGAGCACACCCTCACTCTCCTCCTCCAAAGGGCGATCTCCTGGTCCTTCCTGGGCCCTAGAGCACCCAAAATCCTCAACTGCAACTCTTGCAGCTAGCAAGGCTTGTTTGTGGTCTTTTGCGTGGACACAACTCTGCATCCTCCAGCACGCCGTGGGACATCTTCTGACCAATGGAGAAGTTCCTGGCACCTTCCGTTGTTGCAGAATCTTCAGCTTCTTCCACCCTGAGGCAGCCCTTTTGCACCTTCATCCGGGGTTTAGTGGGCTCCTGCCCCCCCTGGACACTTGCGTGAATCTTGGACTTGGTCCCCTTCCTTTACAAGTCCTCAGGTCCAGGAATCCATCTTCAGTGTTTTGCTAGCAGCTGTTGTCTACACACTACCCTAGGCCTGGGGTCCATTCGTGGTTCGCATTCCACTTTTGGAGTATATGGTTTGTGTTGTCCCTAGGCCTATTTCTACCTAATGCATCCTATTGTGATTCTACATTGTTTGCACTACTTTTCTAACTGTTACTTACATGATTTTGGTTTGTGTGCATATAATTTGTGTATATTACTTACCTCCTAAGGGAGTGTATCCTCTGAGATACTTTTGGCATACTTTCACTAAAAGAAAGGACCTTTATTTTTAGTAACTCTGAGTATTATGTTTTCTTGTGATATAGTGCTATATGATATAAGTGGTACAGTAGGAGCTTTGCATGTCTCCTAGTTCAGCCTAAGCTGCTCTGTTATAGCTACCTCTATCAGCCTAAGATGCTAGAACACTTCTAATCCACTAATAAGGGAAAACTGGACCTGGCACAAGGTGTAAGTACCACAAGGTACCCACTATAAGCCAGGCCAGCCTCTTACATATAGTCCAAAAGGGATATATGCCCCTTGAAAGCATCCAATCAGAGCTTTCTAAAAAGTGTATTTAGGTCCTGTGCACTCAAAAAGTGTGTCTGATATCCAGCCTGAGCTATTTTAAAAATTAGCAAAACTCGCTAAAACTGCTCACTATTAGCTAGTTTTGCTATTTTTGTTATCAAACCTCATGACTGTTTGTGGGCCCCAAGACCCCATATTATGACTCAGGGGTGCCTAGGACCCATTTCTAGCCATTGGTACCTGCTTGACTCTTATTTGGGACATTTTGAAGTGTTCAAGTTCAAGGGGACAAAGTCACTTTTTCTACCCAAGGCTATGGAGCTCCAAGTCGCGTAAGTTTCCAGGTTTTCCCCCTGGATGGATGTGAACAAAAGAACATTTTACATGGTCCAGTAAGGTACAGATCAGATAAATTGAATAACAGAATCTGTGCACTGGTTTCTCTCAGGCTATCCTATAGAGTGAATACCAGATCCTGTGCACTGGTTTCTCTCAGGCTATCCAGGTAGAGTGAATAACAAGTCCTGTGCACTGGATTCTCTCAGGCTATCAAGAAACAGTGAATAATGCATCCTAGCCACTGGTTTCTCTCAAGCTATCTAGGCACTGGTTTATTTTAGGCTATCCAGATAGTGTGAATAGCAGATCCGGTGCATTGGTTTCCCTCAGGCTATCCAAATAAAGTGAATAACAGATCCTGTTCACCGGTTTCTCTCAGGCTGTTCAGACAGAGTGAATACCAGATCCAGTGCATTGGTTTCTCTCAGGCTATCCAGATAAAGTGAATAACAGATCCTGTTCACCGGTTTCTCTCAGGCTGTCCAGACAGAGTAAATAACAGATCCTGTGCACTGGTTTCTCTCACACTATCCAGGCACTGGTTTCTCTCAGGCTATCCACATAGAGTTAATAACAGATCCTGTGCACTGGTTTCCTCCCAGGCTATCAAGATAGAGTGAATAACAGATGCTGTCAATGGTTTCTCTCAGGCTATCAAGATAGAGTGAAAAACAGATCCTGTGCACTGGTTTCTCTCTGGCTATCTAGGCACTGGTTTCTCTCAGGCTATCAAGGTAGAGTGAATAACAGATCCTGTGCACTGGTTTCTCTCACGCTATCAAGATAGAGTGAAGAACAGATCCTGTGCACTGGTTTCTCTCAGGCTATCAAGATAGAGTGAAGAACAGATCCGGTGCATTGGTTTCTCTCAGGCTATCCAGATAAAGTGAAATACAGATCCTGTTCACCGGTTTCTCTCAGGCTGTTCAGACAGAGTGAATACCAGATCCTGTGCAGTAGTTTCTCTCAGGCTATCCAGATATAGTAAATAACAGACCCCGTGCACTGGTTTTTCTCACTCTATCCAGGCACTGTTTTCTCTCAGGCAAGCCAGATAGAGTTAATAACAGATCCTGTGCACTGGTTTCTCTCAGGCTATCCAGATAGAGTGAATACCAGATCCTGTGCACTGGTTTCTCTCAGGCTATGCAGGTAAAGTGAATAACAGATCATGTGCACGGGCTTCTCTCAGGCTGTTCATACGGAGTGAAAAACAGATCCTGTGCACTGGTCTCTCTCAGGCTATCAAAGTTAGGTTTACTTCAGGCCAGAATAACCAGCAAGGGGGTGGTGTGTTTTTCACTGTTCCATTTGTGTAGCCTGAACACCTATGAGGAGACCCGCGGTGTGCTGAAGGTTTTCCTGGAGAATGTAATCCGGGACGCCGTCACCTATACCGAGCACGCCAAGAGAAAGACCGTCACCGCCATGGATGTGGTCTACGCCCTGAAGCGGCAGGGACGTACTCCCTATGGATTTGGCGGTTAAACGCTACTCGCCGAGAAAGTAAAAAAACACCAACCTGAAAGGCCCTCTTCAGGGCCACCCACGCGGACATAACAGAGCTGTGTATATGCGACACCATTTTTTACATTTTTCCTGCCGGGCTGGGCTGCTCTCTCGGCCTACACCCAGTCTTGGGGAGCAGAGAGTTATCGGCGTTCATGCCGGGCTGGTTTACGCGCTGTGCCCAAACCAAGTCTGGTGGAGAACCAGAGCCCTACCCTGGGAAGTGACACACCTATGTGCCGTGGGTTCTGGGTGCTGCCTTTGTTGAGTGGCTTCCACCTTCTTGGAGCCCTTTTCTGTGAAACCAGGGAGGAGTAGGCCCACTCCATGCACTCTTTATGCCTGCCCATATTCTGGAGTATGAAGCCCCCACGGATTGGCTGCTTACAGAACCTGTGTGGGGAACAAAGAGTCCAGTTAACCCCACTGGGAGTCTGTCCGGCCATCTGGTCGCACATCGCGCTGGGCCATCTGGTTGCACACGAGGGCGACCAGATGATCGGACAGCCAGCCAGCTGAGCTCACTTGCTTTTTGTCCTCCTTCTAGGTGCTGTAAGCCCCCACTTCATGGGGGGCTTAATAGTCGTGGATGATGGGCACGTAGGCCCCTGGGGAGAGGTTGTGGTATGGGCTGGGCTTAACCTCCCACCCCCACCGTTCAGTGCCTAGGCCTTGGAGTTCCGAGTGAGGTATAGTTTCATGTTTTCCCTTGGGAGCAAAAAAACACATCACATGGTCCAAAAAGAGTGTCAGATCTGAGCCTTCAATGTGTTTGGCTCATTTCTAATCCCCGGGCTCCTGTTTTACTAATATTTGTCACACTTTTACTTTTTCAGGTTCAAGGGGGCAAAGTCACTCCTTCTACCTAGGGCTATGGAGCTCCAAGTTGGGTAAGATTCCAGGTTTTCCCCCTGGATAGATGTGAACAAAATAAATCTTTACATGGGCAAATAAGGTACATAAGCACCTTCACAGTATCAGATCTGGGCCTGCAGGTCTCTGGCCCACTTATAACCTCCAGGCACCTGTTTTAGTAATGCTTTCCACATTATGAGTGTTTCAGCTCCACGGGGGCAAAGTCACTCCTTCTACACAGGGCTATGGACCTCCAAGTAGGGTAAGATTCCAGGTTTTCCCGCTGGATGGATGTGAACAAATGAACACTTTACATAGTCCAATAAGGCACACAAGCACCTTCACAGTATCAGATCTGGGCCTAGAGTGTCTCTGGCCCATTCATACCCTCCAGGCACCTGTTTTAGTAATATTTTCGACATTATGAGTGTTTCAGCTCCAAGGGAGCTAAGTCACTCCTTCTACCCAGGGCTATGGAGCTCCAAGCCGGGTAAGATTCCAGGTTTTCCCCCTGGTTGGATGTGAACAAAAGAACACTTTACATGGTCCAAAAAGGTACACAAGCACCTTCACAGTGTCAGAACTGGGTCTACAGCGTCGCTGGCCCATTTATATCCTCCAGGCACCTGTTTTAGTAATGTTTTCAACATTATGAGTGTTTCGGCTCCAAGGGGGCGAAGTCACTCCTTCTACACAGGGTTATGGAGCTCCAAGCCGTGTAAGATTCCAGGTTTTTCCCTTGGATGGATGTGAACAAAAAAACACTTCACATAGTCCAAAATGTACACAAACTCCTTCCCAGTGTCAGTACTGAGCCTTCAGTGCCTCTGACCCATTTCTAGTCTCCCAGCACCTCTTTTAGTGATATTTTCGATATTTTGGGGTTTTCCGGTTCAAGGGGGCAAAGTCACTCCTTCTACCCAAGGCTATGGAGCTCCAGGTCGGGTAAGTTATTCCCTTGGCTGGAGGTGAAAAAAACAACAACTTTGTATATTGCAAAAGGTACACATATCCCTTGAAAGCATGCAATCCGAGTTTTCTAAAAAGTGTATTTCGGTCCTGTTCATTCGGAAAGTGTGTCTGATATCCAGCCTGAGCTATTTGAAAAATTAGCAAAACTCGCTAGAACTGCTCACTATACACAAGTTTTGCTAATTTTTGTTATCAAACCTCATGACTGTTTGTGGGCCCCAAGACCCAATATTATGACTCAGATGACATGGCAGGGGTGTCTAGGACCCATTTCAAGCCTCTTTGGTACCTGTTTGACTCTTATTTGGGACATTCTGAAGTGTTCAGGTTCAAGGGGACAAAGTCACTTTTTCTACCTAAGGCTCTGGAACTCCAAGTCGGGTAGGTTTTTCACTTGGCTGGAAGCAATTTCTTTTTTTTCATATAGTCCAAAAGGGATATATGCCCCTTGAAAGCATCCGATCTGAGCTTTCTAAAAAGTGTATTTAGGTCCTGTGCACTCAAAAAGTGTGTCTGATATCCAGCCTCAGCTATTTGAAAAATTAGCAAAACTCGCTAAAACTGCTCACTATTCGCGAGTTTTGCTAATTTTTATTATCAAACCTCATGACTGTTTGTGGGCCCCAAGACCCAATATTATGACTCAGATGACACGGCAGGGGTGTCTAGGGCCCATTTCTAGCCGCCTGGTACTTGTTTGACTCTTATTTGGGACATTCTGAAGTGTTCAGGTTCAAAGGGACAAAGTTACTTTTTCTACCTAAGGCTCTGGAACTCCAAGTCGGGTACATTTTTTCACTTGGCTGGAGGTGAATGTTTTTTTCTCATATAGTGTAGGAAGGTAGCCTCTCACTAGCTTTGTTACCCCCACTTATGGCCTGTTTGTGAGTATTTGTCAGGGTGTTTTTACTGTCTCACTGGAATCCTGCTAGCCAGGGCCCAGTGCTCATAGTGAAAACCCTATGTTGTCATTGTGGTTGATATGTGTCACTGGGATCCTGCTAGCCAGGGCCCAGTGCTCATAGTAAAAACCCTATGTTGTCAGTGTGTTTAATATGTGTCACTGGGATCCTGCTAGTCAGGACTCCAGTGCTCATAAGTTTGTGGCCTATATGTGTTCCCTGTGTGGTGCCTAAATGTATCACTGAGGCTCTGCTAACCAGGACCTCAGTCTTTATTCTCTCTCTGCTTTCAAAATTGTCCCTGCAGGCTAGTGACTAATTTTACCAATTCTCATTGGCACACTGGAGCACCCAGCACCCAGCACTCACAAAGTTCAGAGAATTTGCCCTGAACAATGTGGGGGCACCTTGACTAGTGCCAGGGTGCTCACATACTAAGTAACTTGCCACCTAAACTTCACCAAGTGAGGGTTAGACATATAGGTGACTTATAAGTTACTTAAGTGTAATATAAAATGGCTGTGAAATAACGTGGACGTTAATTCCCTCAGGCTGCAGTGGCAGTCCTGTGTAAGAATTGTCTGAGCTCCCTATGGGTGGGAAAAGAAATGCTGCAGCCCATAGGGATCTCCTGGAACCCCAATACCCTGGGTACCTAGGTACCATATACAAGGGAAGGTGCAGGTCAGGGGAGTGGTCACTCCCCTTTCATTTGTCCAGTTTCGCGCCAGAGCAGGGCTGGGGGATCCCTGAACCGGTGTAGACTGGCTTATGCAGAGATGGGCACCATCTGTGCCCATCAACGCATTTCCAGAGGCTGGGGGAGGCTACTCCTCCCCAGCCCTGACACCTTTTTCCAAAGGGAGAGGGTGTAACACCCTCTCTCCGAGGAAGTCCTTTGTTCTGCCTTCCTGGGCCAAGCCTGGCTGGACCCCAGGAGGGCAGAAACCTGTCTGAGGGGTTGGCAGCAGCTGCAGTGAAACCTCAGGAAAGGCATTTTGGCAGTACCCGGGTCTGTGCTAGAGACTCGGGGGATCATGGAATTGTCTCCCCAATGCCAGAATGGCATTGGGGTGACAATTCTATGATCTTAGACATGTTACATGGCCATGTTCGGAGTTACCATTGTGACGCTATACATAGGTAGTGACCTATGTATAGTGCACGCGTGTAATGGTGTCCCCGCACTCACAAAGTCCGGGGAATTTGCCCTGAACGATGTGGGGGCACCTTGGCTAGTGCCAGGGTGCCCACACACTAAGTAACTTAGCACCCAACATTTACCAGGTAAAGGTTAGACATATAGGTGACTTATAAGTTACTTAAGTGCAGTGGTAAATGGCTGTGAAATAATGTGGACGTTATTTCACTCAGGCTGTAGTGGCAGGCCTGTGTAAGAATTGCCAGAGCTCCCTATGGGTGGCACAAGAAATTCTGCAGCCCATAGGGATCTCCTGGAACCCCAATACCCTGGGTACCTCAGTACTATATACTAGGGAATTATAAGGGTGTTCCAGTATGCCAATGTGAATTAGTGAAATTGGTCACTAGCCTGGTAGTGACAATTTGGAAAGCAAAGAGAGAGCATAACCACTGAGGCTCTGGTTAGCAGAGCCTCAGTGAGACAGTTAGTCATCACACAGGGAACACATACAGGGCACACTTATGAGCACTGGGGCCCTGGCTGGCAGGGTCCTAGTGACACATACAACTAAAACAACATATATACAGTGAAATATGGGGGTAACATGCCAGGCAAGATGGTACTTTCCTACACAACTCCCCCCAAACGAAGGACAATAAGACTAGCCATGACCTGATGAGTCTTCATTGTCTAAGTGGAAATATCTGGAGAGTCCATCTGCATTGGAGTGGGTACTTCCAGGTCTATGTTCCACTGTATAGTCCATTCCCTGTAGAGATATGGACCAACTCAACAATTTAGGGTTTTCACCTTTCATTTGTTTTAGCCAAAGTAGAGGTTTGTGGTCTGTCTGAACAATGAAGTGAGTGCCAAACAGGTATGGCCTCAACTTCTTCAGTGCCCAGACCACAGCAAAGGCCTCCCTCTCTATGGCAGACCAACACTTTTCTCTAGGGGTCAACCTCCTGCTGATAAAAGCAACAGGTTGATACTGGCCTTTAGAATTGAGTTGTGATAAGACTGCCCCTACCCCTAATTCAGATGCATCAGTTTGGACAATGAATTTTTTGGAGTAACAGGGGCTTTTTAGGACAGGTGCAGAGCACATGGCCTGTTTCAGCTCCTCAAAAGCTTTCTGACAGCTAGCTCTCCACAATACCTTTTTAGGCATTTTCTTTGAAGTGAGGTCATTAAGAGGGGCTGCTATGGAGCCATAGTTCTTTATGAACCTCCTGTAATACCCGGTGAGGCCTAAGAAGGCTCTCACCTGGGTCTGAGTTGTAGGGGGAACCCAATCTATGATAGTTTGGATTTTCCCCTGAAGTGGTGCAATCTGTTCTCCACCTACAAGGTGTCCCAGATAAACCACTTTCCCCTGCCCAATCTGGCACTTTGAAGCCTTGATAGTGAGGCCTGCCTTTTGCAGGGCCTCCAAAACTTTCCACAGGTGGACCAGGTGATCATCCCAGGTAGAGCTAAAGACAGCTATATCATCTAGATATGCTGCACTAAATGCCTCCAAACCTTGTAGGACTGTATTCACCAACCTCTGAAAAATGGCAGGTGCATTTTTCAAACCAAAGGTCATTACTGTGAATTGGTAGTGCCCTCCAATAGTCTAAAATGCAGTTTTTGCTTTAGCATCCTTTGATAACTTGATCTGCCAATACCCTGCAGTCAAATCAAAGGTGCTTAGATACTTGCCAGATGCCAGTGTATCTATGAGCTAATCTGCCCTGGGTATAGGGTGAGCATCAGTTTTAGTTACGTGGTTGAGACCTCTGCAATCTACACAAAATCTCATTTCCCTTTTCCCATCTTTGGAATGAGGTTTTGGTACAAGTACCACAGGAGAAGCCCATGGACTTTCGGAGTGCTCAACCACTCCCAGTTCAAGCATTTTCTGAACTTCTTGTTTTATTCAGTCCCTGACATGGTCAGGTTGCCTATAGATCTTACTTTTGACAGGCAAGCTGTCTCCAGTATCTATAGTGTGCTCACACCAAGAAGTGGTGCCTGGCACAGTAGAAAAGAGTTCAGAAAAACTGACCCAGGAGATTTATGCAGTGGTCTTTCTGCTCAGCAGTAAGACAATCTGCCAAAACTACACCTTCCACTAGAGCATCTTGTTCTGTGGAAGAGAAGAGATCAGGGAGAGGGTCACTCTCTTCTTCCTGTCCTTCATCTGTTGCCATGAGCAGGGTGAGATCAGCCCTGTCATAGTAGGGTTTCAGGCGATTGACATGGAGCACCCTAAGGGGACTCCTGGCAGTGCCTAAGTCAACTAAGTAGGTGACTTCTCCCTTCTTTTCAACAATAATGTGGGGTCCACTCCATTTGTCTTGGAGTGCTCTTGGGGCCACAGGCTCCAAGACCCACACTTTCTGCCCTGGTTGGTACTGAATCAGAACAGCCTTCTGTTCATGCCATTGCTTTTGGAGCTCTTGGCTGGCCTGAAGGTTTTTACTGGCCTTTTTCATATACTCAGCCATTCTGGATCTTAGGCCAAGTACATAGTCCACTATGTCTTGCTTAGGAGCTTTTAAAGGTTGTTCCCAACCCTCCTTTGCAAGTGTTAGAGGACCTCTTACAGGGTGTCCAAATAGGAGTTCAAAGGGGCTGAAGCCCACTTCTTTCTGGGGTACCACCCTATAAGCAAAAAGGAGGCAAGGTAACAGGACATCCCATCTCCTCCGGAGTTTTTCAGGGAGTCCCATTATCATTCCTTTGAGAGTTTTGTTAAACCTCTCAACCAGTCCATTTGTTTGTGGATGATAGGGTGTGGTGAATTTGTATGTTACACCACATTCCTTCCACATGGCTTTTAAGAAAGCAGACATAAAGTTGCTACCCCTGTCTGATACCACCTCTTTTGGGAAGCCCACCCTGGAAAAGATTCCCAGGAGGGCCTTTGCCACTGCAGGAGCTGTAGTGGTCCTTAGAGGAATAGGTCCACTACCACCAAAATAAACCTATTGCCTGAAGCAGTAGGAGGGTGAAGGGGGCCAACTATGTCAACCCCTACCCTTTCAAAGGGAACCCTAACCACAGGCAGTGGAATAAGGGGTGCCTTTTGGGTGCCACCTGTTTTGCCACTGGCTTGACAGGTAACACAGGACTTACAAAATTCCTTTGTATTCTCTGACATTCTAGGCCAATGAAACAAGATGACAAGCCTGTCCCATGTTTTCATCTGCCCTAAATGTCCAGCCAAGGGAATGTCATGGGCTAGAGTTAGGAGGAACTCTCTGTATTGCAGGGGAATAACCAATCTCCTGGCAGCTCCAGGTTTTGGGTCCCTTGCCTCTGTATACAAGAGGTTGTCCTCCCAGTAAACTCTGTGAGAGTCACTGACATCCCCATTTTGCTGTGCCACACTCAGCTCCTCCCTGGCAGGCCCCACTCCACCCAAAAGCTCAGCAGTGCCTGCTTCCAGCTCCTCTGGTGAAGGTTCTGCACAGGGGGGAAATTCTACTTCCTCAGAAGTAGAATCATCTGTAGAGGGAGGGATAGTAGGTAGTGATTTACCTTTACTAACCCTAGCTTTAGGGAACACTTGGTCCATTGTTCCAGGATCCAAGTCACCCTGTCCTTTTTGCTTTTTGGCCTGAGCCCTTGTCAAAGCAAAAATATGCCCAGGAATGCCCAGCATTGCTGCATGAGCCTCCAACTCCACTTCTGCCCAAGCTGATGTCTTTAAATCGTTCCCTAGTAGACAGTCTACAGGTAAATCTGAGGTAACCACAACTTTCTTTGGACCAGTAACCACCCCCAGTTGAGATTCACAACAGCCATGGGGTGGCTAAGAGTGTTGTTATGAGCACCAGTCACTTGGTACTGGTGACCAAGTAGGTGTTGTTCAGGGTGGACCAGTTTCTCTATTACCATGGTAACACTGGCACCTGTGTCCCTGTAGGTCTGAACCTCAACACCTTTTATTAGGGGAAGTTGCTTGTACTTATCCATATTAAGGGGACAAGCAACCAAGGTGGCCAAATCAATGGCACCTTCAGAGACTAACACAGCCTCTGTGGTCTCCCTAACAAGACCAACCCCAACTAAATTCCCAAAAGTGAGCCCAGCTACTCCCTTGGATTGGATATTAGTAGGTTTGCTCCCACCACCACTGCTATTACTAGGGGCACTAGGTGTAGCAGTAGGGGTTGTGGTAGTGGGAGGCTTGGTGCTTTTCTTTGGACAACTGGCATCAATTGTCCAATGGCCTTTTACTTTACATAAATAGCACCATGGTTTCTTTACTTGATTAGAAGAGGATTTGGACCCACCACCAGAGTGTTTTTGTGGGTCTGATGAAGACTCATTTTTAGATTTGTCCCCACCCTTGTCTGAAGACTTGTCTGAAGACTTACCATCCTTCTTCTTGCCATCCTTGTCACCCCCTGAATGAACTTTTCTGTTCACTCTTGTTGCGACCCATTTGTCTGCCTTCTTTCCCAATTCTTGGGGAGAGGTCGGATCTGAGTCCACTAGATATTGGTGTAACAAATCAGTTATACAGGCTTTCATAGTCAGAAACTTTACTGCCATGTAACCACCACTCCAAGGCCTTCACTGAATAGTCAACAAAGTCTACCCGGTCTTGTGAAGACTCCTTTTTGGTTTCTCTGAACTTGATCCTGTACTGTTCAGTGGTTAAGCCATAACCATCTAGGAGTGCATTCTTTAAAACTGTAAAATTATTGGCATCACTTTCCTTCACAGTAAGGAGCCTATCCCTACCCTTTCCACTGAAAGATAGCCATAGGATAGCAGCCCACTGCCTTTGAGGGACCCCCTGTACAAAACAGGCCCTCTCAAGTGCAGCAAACCACTTGTTAATGTCATCCCCCTCCTTGTAAGGGGGAACTATCTTGTGCAGATTCCTAGAATCATGCTCTTTGAGCTCTTTGACAGGATTACTATCTGTAATACTGCTGCTGCCACCATGGGGTCCAAACCCCAATCTCTGCCTTTCTTTTTCTAAGTCTAAAGTTTCCCTGTCTAGAGCCAGCTGTTGCTGTTTAAGCTTCAGTCTGGACTCTTCCACTCTCAATCTATTGAGTTCCCTTTCTAACATTCTGTCAAAAATATGCAGTAATAGCAATAGAAAGCAATGCAAGCAATGTACAGTCACAATAGATTGCAATGAGAGCACATAGGTATAGGGGCAACACAAACCATATACTCCAAAAGTGGAATGCGAACCACAAATGGACCCCAAACCTATGTGAGCTTGTAGAGGGTCGCTGGGACTGTAAGAAAACAGTGAGGGTTAGAAAAATAGCCCACCCCAAGACCCTGAAAAGTAGGTGTAAAATGCACCTATAACCCCCAGAGAGCATAGACGTCGTGATAGGGGGTTTCTGCAAGGAAGACCAACACCAGCAAAGCAACAACAGTGGATTTTCCAGACCTGAGTACCTGTGGAACAAGGGGACCAAATCCAAGAGTCGCGACAATGTCGAGAGTGGGCAGATGCCCAGGAAATGCCAGCTGAGGGTGCAAAGAAGCTGTCACCGTATGGTAGAAGCTGTGGATTCCGCAAGAACGAAGAAGGCTAGAAACTTCCCCTTTGGAGGATGGATGTCGCACGTCATGAAGAAGCTTGCAGAAAGACCGCATACAAGCATTGCTAGCTGCAAGGGTCGCGGTTAGGGTTTTTGGATGCTGCTGTGGCCCAGGAGGGACCAGGATGTCACCACTTGGATGAGGAGACAGAGGGGCTGCCCAGCAAGTCAGGGATCCCTCACAGAAGCAGGCAGCACCCACAGAAGTACCGGAACAGGCACTTGGAAGAGGAGTGAACCGGAGTCCACCCGAAGACACAAAAGGGAGTCCCACGATGCCGGAGGACAACTCAGAAGGTTGTGCACTGCAGGTTAGAGTGTCGTGGACCCAGGCTTGGCTGTGCACGAAGGAAATCCTGGAAGAGTGCACAGGAGCCTGGGCAACTGCAAATCACGCAACACCCAGCAATCCAGTCTAGCGTGGGGAGGCAAGGACTTACCTCCACCAAACTGGGACTGAAGAGTCACTGGACTGTGGGAGTCACTTGGACAGAGTTGCTGAGTTCCAGGGACCACGCTCGTCGTGCTGAGAGGGGACCCAGAGGACCGGTGATGCAGTCTTTTTGTTGCCTGCGGTTGCAGGGGGAGGGTACTTTATTTTTATGACAATATGCCAAAAGTATCTCAGTGAGTACCCTCAGTATGAGGATGCCAAATATACACAAGATATATGTACACAATACCAAAAATATGCAGTAGTAGCAAAAGGATGTAATGCAAGCAATGTAAAGTTACAGTAGATTGCAATAGGAGCACATAGGTATAGGGGCAACACAAACCATATACTCCAAAAGTGGAATGCGAACCACGAATGGACCCCAAACCTATGTGAGCTTGTAGAGGGTCGCTGGGACTGTAAGAAAACAGTGAGGGTTAGAAAAATAGCCCACCCCAAGACCCTGAAAAGTAGGTGTAAAGTGCACCTATAACCCCCAGAGAGCACAGAAGTCGTGATAGGGGGTTTCTACAAGGAAGACCAACACCAGCAAAGCAACAACAGTGGATTTTCCGGACCTGAGTACCTTTGGAACAAGGGGACCAAGTCCAAGAGTCGCGACAATGTCGAGAGTGGGCAGATGCCCAGGAAATGCCAGCTGAGGGTGCAAAGAAGCTGCCACTGGATGGTAGAAGTTGTGGATTCTGCAAGAACGAAGAGGGCTAGAAACTTCCCCTTTGGGGCCTAGATGTCCCACGTCGTGAAGAAGCTTGCAGAGATGTTCCCACGCAGAAAGACTGCAAACAAGCCTTGCTAGCTGCAAGGGTCGCAGTTAGGGTTTTTGGATGCTGCTGTGGCCCAGGAGGGACCAGGATGTTGCCACTTGGATGAGGAGAATGAGGGGGCACCCAGCAAGTCAGGGAGCCCTCACAGAAGCAGGCAGCACCCACAGAAGTACCAGAACAGGCACTTGGAAGAGGAGTGAACCGGAGTCCACCCGAAGACACAAAAGGGAGTCCCACAACGACGGAGGACAACTCAGAAGGTTGTGCACTGCAGGTTAGAGTGTCGGGGACCCAGGCTTGGCTGTGCACAAAGGAAATCCTGGAAGAGTGCACAGGAGCCGGGGCAGCTGCAAATCACGCGGTACCCAGCAATGCAGTCTAGCGTGGGAAGGCAAGGACTTACCTCAACCAAACTTAGACTGAAGAGTCACTGGACTGTGGGAGTCACTGGGACAGAGTTGCTGAGTTCCAGGGACCACGCTCTTAGTGCTGAGAGGGGACCCAGAGGACCGGTGATGAAGTCTTTTTGTTGCCTGTGGTTGCAGGGGGAGGATTCCGTCATCCCACTGGAGATTTCTTCAGAGCTCCTGGTGCAGAAAGGAGGCAGGCTACCCCCAGAGCATGCACCACCAGGAAACAGGTGAGAAAGCGGCAGGATCAGCGATACAAGGTTGCAGTAGTCGTCTTTGCTACTTTGTTGCCGTTTTGCAGGCGTCCTGAGCAGTCAGCGGTCGATCCTTTGGCAGAAGGTGAAGAGAGAGATGCAGAGGAACTCTGGTGAGCTCTTGCATTCTGTATCTGAAGAATTCCCCAAAGCAGAGACCCTAAATAGCCAGAAAAGGAGGTTTGGCTACCTAGGAAGGAGGATAGGCTAGTAACACAGATAAGAGCCTATCAGAAGGAGTCTCTGACATTACCTGATGGCACTGGCCACTCAGAGCAGTCCAGTGTGCCAGCAACACCTCTGTTTCCAAGATGGCAGAGGTCTGGAGCACACTGGAGGAGCTCTGGGCACCTCCCCTGGGAGGTGCAGGTCAGGGGAGTGGTCACTCCCCTTTCCTTTGTCCAGTTTCGTGCCAGAGCAGGGCTGGGGGATCCCTGAACCGGTGTAGACTGGCTTATGCAGAGATGGGCACCATCTGTGCCCATCAAAGCATTTCCAGAGGCTGGGGGAGGCTACTCCTCCCCAGCCCTGACACCTTTTCCAAAGGGAGAGGGTGTAACACCCTCTCTCTGAGGAAGTCCTTTGTTCTGCCTTCCTGGGCCAGGCCTGGCTGGACCCCAGGAGGGCAGAAACCTGTCTGAGGGGTTGGCAGCAGCAGCAGCTGCAGTGAAACCCCGGGAAAGGTAGTTTGGCAGTACCCGGGTCTGTGCTAGAGACTTGGGGGATCATGGAATTGTCTCCCCAATGCCAGAATGGCATTGGGGTGACAATTCCATGATCTTAGACATGCCATGTTCGGAGTTACTATTGTGACGCTTTACATAGGTAGTGACCTATGTGTAGTGCACGCGTGTAATGGTGTCCCCGCACTCACAAAGTCCGGGGAATTTGCCTTGAACGATGTGGGGGCACCTTGGCTAGTGCCAGGTTGCCCACACACTAAGTAACTTAGCACCCAACCTTCACCAGGTGAAGGTTAGACATATAGGTGACTTATAAGTTACTTAAGTGCAGTGGTAAATGGCTGTGAAATAACGTGGACGTTATTTCACTCAGGCTGCAGTGGCAGGCCTGTGTAAGAATTGTCAGAGCTCCCTATGGGTGGCAAAAGAAATGCTGCAGCCTATAGGGATCTCCTGGAACCCCAATACCCTGGGTACCTCAGTACCATATACTAGGGAATTATAAGGGTGTTCCAGTATGCCAATGTGAATTGGTGAATTTGGTCACTAGCCTGTTAGTGACAATTTGGAAAGCAGAGAGAACATAACCACTGAGGTTCTGGTTAGCAGAGCCTCAGTGAGACAGTTAGTCATCACACAGGGAACACATACAGGGCACACTTATGAGCACTGGGGCCCTGGCTGGCAGGGTCCCAGTGTAGGAAAGTACCATCTTGCCTGGCATGTTACCCCCATTTTTCACTGTATATATGTTGTTTTAGTTGTATGTGTCACTGGGACCCTGGTAACCCAGGGCCCCGGGGCTCATAAGTGTGCCTGAATGTGTTACCTGTGTAGTGACTAACTGTCTCACTGAGGCTCTGCTAATCAGAACCTCAGTGGTTATGCTCTCTCATTTCTTTCCAAATTGTCACTGACAGGCTAGTGACCATTTTTACCAATTTACATTGGCTTACTGGAACACCCTTATAATTCCCTAGTATATGGTACTGAGGTACCCAGGGTATTGGGGTTCCAGGAGATCCCTATGGGCTGCAGTATTTCTTTTGCCACCCATAGGGAGCTCTGACAATTCTTACACAGGCCTGCCACTGCAGCCTGAGTGAAATAACGTCCACGTTATTTCACAGCCATTTTACACTGCACTTAAGTAACTTATAAGTCACCTATATGTCTAACCTTTACCTGGTAAAGGTTAGGTGCAAAGTTACTTAGTGTGAGGGCACCCTGGCACTAGCCAAGGTGCCCCCACATTGTTCAGAGCCAATTCACTGAACTTTGTGAGTGCGGGGACATCATTACACGCGTGCACTACATATAGGTCACTACCTATATGTAGCTTCACCATGGTAACTCCGAATATGGCCATGTAACATGTCTATGATCATGGAATTGCCCCCTCTATGCCATCCTGGCATTGTTGGTACAATTCCATGATCCCAGTGGTCTGTAGCACAGACCCTGGTACTGCCAGACTGCCCTTCCTGGGGTTTCACTGCAGCTGCTGCTGCTGCCAACCCCTCAGACAGGCAGCTGCCCTCCTGGGGTCCAGCCAGGCCTGGCCCAGGATGGCAGAACAAAGAACTCCCTCTGAGAGAGGGTGTGACACCCTCTCCCTTTGGAAAATGGTGTGAAGGCAGGGGAGGAGTAGCCTCCCCCAGCCTCTGGAAATGCTTTGTTGGGCACAGATGTGCCCAATTCTGCATAAGCCAGTCTATACCGGTTCAGGGACCCCTTAGCCCCTGCTCTGGCGCGAAACTGGACAAAGGAAAGAGGAGTGACCACTCCCCTGACCTGCACCTCCCCTTGGAGGTGTCCAGAGCTCCTCCAGTGTGCTCCAGACCTCTGCCATCTTGGAAACAGAGGTGCTGCTGGCACACTGGACTGCTCTGAGTGGCCAGTGCCACCAGGTGACGTCAGAGACTCCTGCTGATAGGCTCCTTCAGGTGTTAGTAGCCTTTCCTCTCTCCTAGGTAGCCAAACCCTCTTTTCTGGCTATTTAGGGTCTCTGTCTCTGGGGAAACTTTAGATAACGAATGCATGAGCTCAGCCGAGTTCCTCTGCATCTCCCTCTTCACCTTCTGATAAGGAATCGACCGCTGACCGCGCTGGAAGCCTGCAAACCTGCAACATAGTAGCAAAGACGACTACTGCAACTCTGTAACGCTGATCCTGCCGCCTTCTCGACTGTTTGCCTGCTTGTGCATGCTGTGGGGGTAGTCTGCCTCCTCTCTGCACCAGAAGCTCCGAAGAAATCTCCCGTGGGTCGATGGAATCTTCCCCCTGCAACCGCAGGCACCAAAAAGCTGCATTACCGGTCCCTTGGGTCTCCTCTCAGCACGACGAGCGAGGTCCCTCGAATCCAGCGACACTGTCCAAGTGACCCCCACAGTCCAGTGACTCTTCAGCCCAAGTTTGGTGGAGGTAAGTCCTTGCCTCACCTCGCTGGGCTGCATTGCTGGGAACCGCGACTTTGCAGCTACTCCGGCCCCTGTGCACTTCCGGCGGAAATCCTTTGTGCACAGCCAAGCCTGGGTCCACGGCACTCTAACCTGCATTGCACGACTTTCTAAGTTGGTCTCCGGCGACGTGGGACTCCTTTGTGCAACTTCGGCGAGCACCATTTCACGCATCCTCGTAGTGCCTGTTTCTGGCACTTCTCCGGGTGCTACCTGCTTCAGTGAGGGCTCTTTGTCTTGCTCGACGTCCCCTCTCTCTGCAGGTCCAATTTGCGACCTCCTGGTCCCTCCTGGGCCCCAGCAGCGTCCAAAAACGCCAAACGCACAATTTGCGTGTAGCAAGGCTTGTTGGCGTCCTTCCGGCGGGAAAACACTTCTGCACGACTCTCCAAGGCGAGAGGGATCCGTCCACCAAAGGGGAAGTCTCTAGCCCTTTTCGTTCCTTCAGAAACCTCAGCTTCTTCTGTCCAGTCGAAGCTTCTTTGCACCCGCAGCTGGCATTTCCTGGGCATCTGCCCATCTCCGACTTGCTTGTGACTTTTGGACTTGGTCCCCTTGTTCCACAGGTACCCTAGATTGGAAATCCACAGTTGTTGCATTGCTGGTTTGTGTCTTTCCTGCATTATTCCTCTAACACAACTCTTTTGTCCTTAGGGGAACTTTAGTGCACTTTGCACTCATTTTTCAGGGTCTTGGGGAGGGTTATTTTTCTAACTCTCACTATTTTCTAATAGTCCCAGCGACCCTCTACAAGGTCACATAGGTTTGGGGTCCATTCGTGGTTCGCATTCCACTTTTGGAGTATATGGTTTGTGTTGCCCCTATCCCTATGTTTCCCCATTGCATCCTATTGTAACTATACATTGTTTGCACTGTTTTCTAAGACTATACTGCATATTTTTGCTATTGTGTATATATATCTTGTGTATATTTCCTATCCTCTCACTGAGGGTACACTCTAAGATACTTTGGCATATTGTCATAAAAATAAAGTACCTTTATTTTTAGTATAACTGTGTATTGTGTTTTCTTATGATATTGTGCATATGACACTAAGTGGTACTGTAGTAGCTTCACACGTCTCCTAGTTCAGCCTAAGCTGCTCTGCTAAGCTACCATTATCTATCAGCCTAAGCTGCTAGACACCCTATACACTAATAAGGGATAACTGGGCCTGGTGCAAGGTGCAAGTACCCCTTGGTACTCACTACAAGCCAGTCCAGCCTCCTACATTGGTTGTGCAGTGGTGGGATAAGTGCTTGAGACTACTTACCACTCTTGTCATTGTACTTTTCATAAGAGAAAAATATACAAAACAAGGTCAGTGTATATACACATAGCCAAAAAGTTTTGCATTTCCTCTTTTCACTCTTTTCTAAGTGCTGAAAAGTACTTCTAAAACTTTCAAAAAGTTCTTAAAAGTTTAAAAAAGTTTTTTCTGTCTTTCCAAAAAGTTCTGAAAACTTTTTTTCTCTTTTCCTATCACTTTAACTCTCTCTAAAAATGTCTGGCACAGGCCAAAATGTTGAACTGGCCAAACTTGCATATGATCACGTTAGCTGGAAAGGAGCAAGGAGTCTCTCGATAGAGAGAGGTTTGAGTGTAGGGAAGAATCCTTCCTTAGAACTGTTAATTAACATGCTTAGAGTACAGGATAAGGCCATAAGTGCCCAATATGGTGAAAAAGCAGCTAATGGTTCTCAATCTGATCCAGGGACTCCCCCAGGAAAAGGTTCAGGAAAGAAACTTCTCAGCCTGCCCATTACTAGACAGTCTAGCATAGTTGGTACAGAGGTTGAATCACACCATACTAATGGTGTGCTCTCACATTATACTGGTAGCCAAGCTGTTAGGGTGCCCTCTGTAAGGGACAGGTCTCCTTCTGTTCATTCCCATCATACCTCTGTATCTAGAAATGTCCCTCCCACCCACCCTGATGACAGATTGTTAGAAAGGGAGCTCAATAGATTGAGAGTGGAACAAACCAGACTGAAGCTCAAGAAGCAACAGCTGGATTTGGATAGACAGTCTTTAGAAGTAGAGAGGGAAAGACAGAAGTTGGGTTTAGAAACCCATGGTGGCAGCAGCAGTATTCCCCATAGTCATCCTGCAAAAGAGCATGATTCCAGGAATCTGCACAAGATAGTTCCCCCTTATAAGGAGCGGGATGACATTAACAAGTGGTTTGCTGCACTTGAGAGGGCCTGTGCTGTACAGGATGTCCCTCAAAGGCAGTGGGCTGCTATCCTATGGCTATCATTTACTGGAAAAGGTAGGGATAGGCTCCTTACTGTAAAAGAAAATGATGCTAATAATTTCCAAGTTCTTAAGAATGCACTCCTGGATGGTTATGGCTTAACCACTGAACAGTACAGGATAAAGTTCAGAGAAACCAAAAAGGAGTCTTCACAAGACTGGGTTGATTTCATTGACCAGGCAGTGAATGCCTTGGAGGGGTGGTTACATGGCAGTAAAGTTACTGATTATGACAGCCTGTATAACTTAATCCTGAGAGAGCATATTCTTAATAATTGTGTGTCTGATTTGTTGCACCAGTACTTGGTGGACTCTGAGCTGACCTCTCCCCAAGAATTGGGAAAGAAGGCAGACAAATGGGTCAGAACAAGAGTGAACAGAAAAGTTCATACAGGGGGTGACAAAGATGGCAACAAAAAGAAGGATGGTAAGTCTTCTGACAAGGGTGGGGACAAATCTAAAAATGAGTCTTCATCAGGCCCACAAAAACACTCTGGTGGGGGTGGTGGGTCCAAATCCTCCTTTAATCAGAACAAGGAAAAGAAACCATGGTGCTATTTATATAAAATAAAAGGCCATTGGACAACAGATCCCAGTTGTCCAAAGAAAGGCACCACAGCTCCTACCACCACAACCCCTACTGCTACACCTAGTGTCCCTACTAATAGCAGTGGTGGTGGGAGCAAACCTACTAATAGCCAATCCAAGGGAGTAGCTGGGCTCACTTTTGGTAATTTAGTTGGGGTTGGTCTGATTAGGGAGACCACAGAGGCTACTTTAGTCTCTGAAGGGGCTATTGATTTAGCCACTTTGGTTGCTTGCCCCCATAACTTGGAGAAGTACAAGCAACTAACCCTAATAAATGGTGTTGAGGTCCAGGCCTACAGGGACACAGGTGCCAGTGTCACAATGGTGATTGAGAAACTGGTGCACCCTGAACAACACATACTTGGACACCAGTACCAAGTAACCAATGCTCACAACATAACACAAAGCCACCCCATGGCTGTTGTAAATCTCAACTGGGGGGGGGGTAACTGGTCCAAAGAAAGTTGTGGTAGCTTCAGATTTACCTGTAGACTGTCTATTAGGGAATGATTTGGAGACATCAGCTTGGTCAGATGTGGAGTTGGAGGCCCATGCAGCAATGCTGGGCATCCCAGGGCATATTTTTGCTTTGACAAGGGCTCAGGCCAAAAAGCAAAAAGGACAGGGAAGCTTGGATCCTGGAACAATGGACCAAGTGCTCCCTAAAGCTAGGGCTAGTAGAAGCAAACCACTTCCTACTATCCCTCCCTCTACAGTGGATTCTACTTCTGAGGAAGAAGAATTCCCTCCCTGTGCAGAACCTACATCAGAGGAGCTGGAAGCAGACACTGCTGAGCTTTTGGGTGAAGGGGGGCCTGCCAGAGAGGAGCTGAGTGTGGCACAGCAAACCTGTCCCACATTAGAGGGTCTCAGACAGCAAGCTGTCAAACAGGCTAATGGGGATGTCAGTGACTCTCACAGAGTTTACTGGGAGGACAACCTCTTGTACACTGAGCATAGGGATCCTAAACCTGGATCTGCCAGGAGATTAGTGATTCCTCAGGAGTACAGAAAGTTCCTCCTAACACTGGCACATGACATTCCCTTAGCTGGGCACCTGGGTCAAATGAAAACTTGGGACAGATTGGTACCATTGTTTCATTGGCCTAGGATGTCTGAGGACACAAAGGAATTTTGTAAGTCCTGTGAAACCTGTCAAGCCAGTGGCAAGACAGGTGGCACTCCAAAGGCACCCCTTATCCCACTGCCTGTGGTTGGGGTTCCCTTTGAAAGGGTAGGGGTTGACATAGTTGGCCCCCTTGACCCTCCTACTGCTTCAGGCAATAGGTTTATCTTGGTGGTAGTGGACCATGCCACAAGATATCCTGAAGCAATTCCTTTAAGGACCACTACAGCTCCTGCAGTGGCAAAGGCCCTCCTGGGAATATTTTCCAGGGTGGGCTTCCCAAAGGAAGTAGTATCAGACAGAGGAAGCAATTTCATGTCTGCATACTTAAAGGCCATGTGGAAGGAGTGTGGTGTAACTTACAAGTTCACAACACCCTATCATCCACAAACAAATGGACTGGTGGAGAGATTTAATAAATCTCTCAAAGGCATGATTATGGGTCTCCCTGAAAAACTCCGCAGGAGATGGGATATCCTTCTACCATGCCTCCTTTTTGCCTACAGGGAGGTACCCCAGAAAGGAGTGGGCTTCAGCCCCTTTGAACTTCTTTTTGGACACCCTGTTAGGGGTCCACTCACACTTGTAAAGGAGGGTTGGGAACAACCTTTAAAAGCTCCTAAGCAGGATATTGTGGATTATGTACTTGGCCTCAGATCAAGGATGGCTGAGTACATGAAAAAGGCCAGTAAAAACCTTCAGGCCAGCCAAGAGCTCCAGAAGCAATGGCATGATCAGAAGGCTGTTTTGGTTCAGTACCAACCAGGGCAGAAAGTGTGGGTCTTGGAGCCTGTGGCCCCAAGAGCACTCCAAGATAAATGGAGTGGTCCCCACACAATTGTTGAAAAGAAGGGTGAAGTCACCTACTTGGTTGACTTAGGCACTGCCAGGAGTCCCCTTAGGGTGCTCCATGTCAACCGCCTGAAACCCTACTATGACAGGGCTGATCTCACCCTGCTCATGGCAACAGATGAGGGACAGGAAGAAGACAGTGATCCTCTACCTGATCTCTTCTCTTCCACAGATCAAGATGCTCTGGTGGAAGGTGTAGTTTTGGCTGATTGTCTTACTGCTGAGCAGAAAGACAATTGCATAATTCTCCTAGGACAATTTTCAGAACTCTTCTCTACTGTGCCAGGCACCACTTCTTGGTGTGAGCACACTATAGATACTGGAGACAGTTTACCTGTCAAAAGTAAGATCTATAGGCAGCCTGACCATGTCAGGGACTGCATAAAGCAAGAAGTTCAGAAAATGTTGGAACTAGGAGTGGTTGAGCACTCTGACAGTCCATGGGCTTCTCCTGTGGTACTGGTACCAAAACCCAATTCTAAAGATGGAAAGAAAGAAATGCGGTTTTGTGTAGATTATAGAGGTCTCAACTTGGTAACCAAAACTGATGCTCACCCTATACCCAGGGCAGATGAGCTTATAGATACACTGGCATCTGCCAAGTATCTAAGCACTTTTGATTTGACTGCAGGGTATTGGCAGATCAAATTGTCAGAAGATGCTAAACCTAAGACTGCATTTTCTACCATTGGAGGACATTACCAGTTTACTGTAATGCCTTTTGGTTTGAAAAATGCACCTGCCACTTTTCAGAGGTTGGTGAACACAGTCCTGCAAGGGCTGGAAGCTTTCAGTGCAGCATATTTGGATGATATAGCTGTCTTTAGCTCCAGCTGGGATGATCACCTGGTCCACCTTTGGAAAGTTTTGGAGGCTCTGCAAAAGGCAGGCCTCACTATCAAGGCTTCAAAGTGCCAGATAGGGCAGGGTAAGGTGGTTTATCTGGGACACCTTGTTGGTGGGGAACAGATTGCACCACTTCAGGGGAAAATCCAAACAATTATTGATTGGGTTCCCCCTACCACTCAGACTCAGGTGAGAGCCTTCCTAGGCCTCACTGGGTATTACAGGAGGTTCATTAAGAACTATGGCTCCATTGCAGCCCCTCTTAATGACCTCACATCCAAGAAAATGCCTAAAAAGGTATTATGGACAGCAAGCTGTCAGAAAGCTTTTGAGGAGCTGAAGCAGGCCATGTGCTCTGCACCTGTCCTGAAAAGCCCTTGTTACTCTAAAAAATTCTATGTCCAAACTGATGCATCTGAATTAGGAGTAGGGGCAGTCCTATCACAACTTAATTCTGAGGGCCAGGATCAACCTGTTGCTTTTATTAGTAGAAGGTTGACCCCTAGAGAAAAGCGTTGGTCTGCCATTGAGAGGGAGGCCTTTGCTGTGGTCTGGGCTCTGAAGAAGTTGAGGCCATACCTGTTTGGCACTCACTTCATTGTTCAGACAGACCACAAACCTCTACTTTGGCTAAAACAAATGAAAGGTGAAAATCCTAAATTGTTGAGGTGGTCCATATCCCTACAGGGAATGGACTATACAGTGGAACATAGACCTGGGAGTAGCCACTCCAATGCAGATGGACTCTCCAGATATTTCCACTTAGACAATGAAGACTCATCAGGTAATGGCTAGTCTTATTGTCCTTCGTTTGGGGGGGGGTTGTGTAGGAAAGTACCATCTTGCCTGGCATGTTACCCCCATTTTTCACTGTATATATGTTGTTTTAGTTGTATGTGTCACTGGGACCCTGGTAACCCAGGGCCCCAGTGCTCATAAGTGTGCCTGAATGTGTTACCTGTGTAGTGACTAACTGTCTCACTGAGGCTCTGCTAATCAGAACCTCAGTGGTTATGCTCTCTCATTTCTTTCCAAATTGTCACTGACAGGCTAGTGACCATTTTTACCAATTTACATTGGCTTACTGGAACACCCTTATAATTCCCTAGTATATGGTACTGAGGTACCCAGGGTATTGGGGTTCCAGGAGATCCCTATGGGCTGCAGCATTTCTTTTGCCACCCATAGGGAGCTCTGACAATTCTTACACAGGCCTGCCACTGCAGCCTGAGTGAAATAACGTCCACGTTATTTCACAGCCATTTTACACTGCACTTAAGTAACTTATAAGTCACCTATATGTCTAACCTTTACCTGGTAAAGGTTAGGTGCAAAGTTACTTAGTGTGAGGGCACCCTGGCACTAGCCAAGGTGCCCCCACATTGTTCAGAGCCAATTCACTGAACTTTGTGAGTGCGGGGACACCATTACACGCGTGCACTACATATAGGTCACTACCTATATGTAGCTTCACCATGGTAACTCCGAATATGGCCATGTAACATGTCTATGATCATGGAATTGCCCCCTCTATGCCATCCTGGCATTGTTGGTACAATTCCATGATCCCAGTGGTCTGTAGCACAGACCCTGGTACTGCCAGACTGCCCTTCCTGGGGTTTCACTGCAGCTGCTGCTGCTGCCAACCCCTCAGACAGGCAGCTGCCCTCCTGGGGTCCAGCCAGGCCTGGCCCAGGATGGCAGAACAAAGAACTTCCTCTGAGAGAGGGTGTGACACCCTCTCCCTTTGGAAAATGGTGTGAAGGCAGGGGAGGAGTAGCCTCCCCCAGCCTCTGGAAATGCTTTGTTGGGCACAGATGTGCCCAATTCTGCATAAGCCAGTCTACACCGGTTCAGGGACCCCTTAGCCCCTGCTCTGGCGCGAAACTGGACAAAGGAAAGGGGAGTGACCACTCCCCTGACCTGCACCTCCCCTGGGAGGTGTCCAGAGCTCCTCCAGTGTGCTCCAGACCTCTGCCATCTTGGAAACAGAGGTGCTGCTGGCACACTGGACTGCTCTGAGTGGCCAGTGCCACCAGGTGACATCAGAGACTCCTGCTGATAGGCTCCTTCAGGTGTTAGTAGCCTTTCCTCTCTCCTAGGTAGCCAAACCCTCTTTTCTGGCTATTTAGGGTCTCTGTCTCTGGGGAAACTTTAGATAACGAATGCATGAGCTCAGCCGAGTTCCTCTGCATCTCCCTCTTCACCTTCTGATAAGGAATCGACCGCTGACCGCGCTGGAAGCCTGCAAACCTGCAACATAGTAGCAAAGACGACTACTGCAACTCTGTAACGCTGATCCTGCCGCCTTCTCGACTGTTTGCCTGCTTGTGCATGCTGTGGGGGTAGTCTGCCTCCTCTCTGCACCAGAAGCTCCGAAGAAATCTCCTGTGGGTCGACGGAATCTTCCCCCTGCAACCGCAGGCACCAAAAAGCTGCATTACCGGTCCCTTGGGTCTCCTCTCAGCACGACGAGCGAGGTCCCTCGAATCCAGCGACGCTGTCCAAGTGACCCCCACAGTCCAGTGACTCTTCAGCCCAAGTTTGGTGGAGGTAAGTCCTTGCCTCACCTCGCTGGGCTGCATTGCTGGGAACCGCGACTTTGCAGCTACTCCCGCCCCTGTGCACTTCCGGCGGAAATCCTTTGTGCACAGCCAAGCCTGGGTCCACGGCACTCTAACCTGCATTGCACGACTTTCTAAGTTGGTCTCCGGCGACGTGGGACTCCTTTGTGCAACTTCGGCGAGCACCGTTTCACGCATCCTCGTAGTGCCTGTTTCTGGCACTTCTCCGGGAGCTACCTGCTTCAGTGAGGGCTCTTTGTCTTGCTCGACGTCCCCTCTCTCTGCAGGTCCAATTTGCGACCTCCTGGTCCCTCCTGGGCCCCAGCAGCGTCCAAAAACGCCAAGCGTACGATTTGCGTGTAGCAAGGCTTGTTGGCGTCCTTTCGGCGGGAAAACACTTCTGCACAACTCTCCAAGGCGAGAGGAATCCGTCCTCCAAAGGGGAAGTCTCTAGCCCTTTTCGTTCCTGCAGAAACCTCAGCTTCTTCTGTCCAGTCGAAGCTTCTTTGCACCCGCAGCTGGCATTTCCTGGGCATCTGCCCATCTCCGACTTGCTTGTGACTTTTGGACTTGGTCCCCTTGTTCCACAGGTACCCTAGATTGGAAATCCACAGTTGTTGCATTGCTGGTTTGTGTCTTTCCTGCATTATTCCTCTAACACGACTCTTTTGTCCTTAGGGGAACTTTAGTGCACTTTGCACTCACTTTTCAGGGTCTTGGGGAGGGTTATTTTTCTAACTCTCACTATTTTCTAATAGTCCCAGCGACCCTCTACAAGGTCACATAGGTTTGGGGTCCATTCGTGGTTCGCATTCCACTTTTGGAGTATATGGTTTGTGTTGCCCCTATCCCTATGTTTCCCCATTGCATCCTATTGTAACTATACATTGTTTGCACTGTTTTCTAAGACTATACTGCATATTTTTGCTATTGTGTATATATATCTTGTGTATATTTCCTATCCTCTCACTGAGGGTACACTCTAAGATACTTTGGCATATTGTCATAAAAATAAAGTACCTTTATTTTTAGTATAACTGTGTATTGTGTTTTCTTATGATATTGTGCATATGACACTAAGTGGTACTGTAGTAGCTTCACACGTCTCCTAGTTCAGCCTAAGCTGCTCTGCTAAGCTACCATTATCTATCAGCCTAAGCTGCTAGACACCCTATACACTAATAAGGGATAACTGGGCCTGGTGCAAGGTGCAAGTACCCCTTGGTACTCACTACAAGCCAGTCCAGCCTCCTACACCCAGTGACACATACACTAAAACAACATATATACAGTGAAATATGGGGGTAACATGCCAGGCAAGATTTTACTTTCCTACAGTCCTCAGGTCCAGGAATCCGTCTTCAGTGTTTTGCTGGTGCTTGTGGTTCTTGCAGAATCCCCTATCACGACTATCGTGTCTTTCTGGGGTAGTAGGGTAACTTTACTCCTACTTTTCAGGGTCTTGGGGTGGGGTATTTTGGACACCCTTACTGTTTTCTCACAGTCCCAGCGACCCTCTGCAATCTCCCATAGGTCTGGGGTTCATTTGTGATTCGCATTCCACTTTTGGAGTATATGATTTGTGTTGCCCCTAGACCTATGCCTACCTACTGCATCCTATTTTGATTCTACATTGTTTGCACTACTTTTCTTACTCTTACTTACCTGTTTTGGGTTTGTGTACATATAATTTGTGTATATTACTTACCTCCTAAGTGAGGGTATCCTCTGAGATACTTTTGGCATATTGTCACTAAAATAAAGTACCTTTAGTTTTAGTAACTCTGTGTATTGTGTTTTCTTATGATATTGTGCTATATGATATAAGTGGTATAGTAGGAGCTTTGCATGTCTCCTAGTTCACCCTAAGCTGCTCTGCTATAGCTACCTCTATCAGCCTAAGCTGCTAGAAACACCTCTATTCTACTAATAAGGGATAACTGGACCTGGCACAGGGTGTAAGTACCACAGGGTACCCACTATAAGCTAGGCCAGCCTCCTACAAGGCACCCTTGCACCAAGGTGCAAGAGTGCCTGTGTTGGCACTAGGCAGCCAATTGTATGCCAGCACAGGGGGAAAGGACAGGAATTTGCTTTGTTTAAGAAATATGGTGCATTCCTGCCCTTTTACATTGGTGTAGGGCAGCACAGCAAGAAGTCTTGCTGTACTACCCTACACCAATTCCCCATTAATTTGGACTTCTGTCTTGCCTAGCACAGACAAAACTGTACTTGGATGCCTGCATGGCATGCAGGATTGTCTTTGTGTAAGGGCACCTTCCTGCACATGATGTGCTGGTAGAGCCATGATCCTCCATGTATGTTTGCCACTGGCTGCAGCACGCATAGGCAGTGTTAGTTCATTGGCTGACTTCTGTTATTTTCCTTGTTACACATCACCTGAAGGACCCAACTGATTTGTTGCATTCCAAAGTTTACCTAGTGTGGGATTCATGACATGCCTCATGAACCATGAGATGCATGGAGACACCCCCAGAAATGCCATGGAATCCCTCTCTTGCACACAGTGATGCTAAACTGCATTTTGTACACCATGCAAAGGCACAAGAAGTGGTTTTGCAAGTCTTAACCTGTGTGACTTGTGGTTTGCATTACACGTGTACCATGAATCATGGTACATGTATGATACACACCCATCAGACACATGGCCCTGTCTTCAACACACACACACAGATGGGTATTATGTAATTCATTTGTTACTGTCAGTTGGTCTGTGATGTACTTCAGTTTTGCTTACCAACAAGTAGGTCATTCCCATATTGGCCATTCTGTAACCGGTCATTTATGATGGAGTGCTGGAAGATATATGCATCATGCGCACTCCGAGGGTATCTTGCCAGCACATTTGTGAAGATCCCCGGATGGTCCATACTTGCCTGCACATTGATTGAGAATGTGTGCTTCTGCTTCCTACACAAGTGTAATGTTGCAGCGGGGGGGAATCAGCTGCACGTGTGTGGAGTCCATAGCTCTCAAGACGTGTGGAAACCCAGTAATGGCATAGAATCCTTGCTTAGTGACCAGCTGTTGTTGTGTAGTGAATCCTAGTTTGTTTTAATGGGAAAGAGGACTTAGTTTGGCCTTCGACTTGCAGACTCATGCCCCCGTCCCCTAGTGACCTTTACCCTACTTAGCTTGCTCTGTTTTAGCACATTTATTTAATTATATCTTTTAAGACAGCTGCCTTGTTTTTAGTTAGGCCCATATTTTAGTTTCATGTTATCAGTGCCACCGCACTAAGGTGTCAATATCAAGCGACAACAATAACCAAACTGTAGGTGTTCGCATGAGGTACTTTCTCTCTTCAAGTTTGTGAGAGAATTGTTTATATGAATTACCGTCCCAAGCATGTCTTGTTATCTATTGTTTGGGAACAGACCTACATCAGGAGTCCGAGCAGATCTGTATCCTCACTTAGACAGATAGTCAGAGGGATTCCGACTAGATGCCATCACTGCTATCGATGCTGCACGTCGCCTTGACGTTGACCCAGTCTTTGTGTTCTTACAGAGTCTGAGCTAGAGACCTCATTTCAAGGTAACGAGGGTTGGGGGCTCTTTTCATGGACATGCCAATGGCAGATTAGGTTTAACACGCCTAGCTCTCTTTTAGATTAGAGGTTAGGTTCACCTCATTAGGGTATTAGGACATATATTACATTTCATGTCATTGCAAGATGGTGGGGACTTTGTATGAATGACTCTTGTCTTTACCATTCTGTTTCTTGCACTGTTCATTATCTTAATCATTGCAGCCCATGCAACTTATCATAGACTGAAGTTCTGTTAAAATAAAACCTATTGAAACCTTACTGCATCTCTTTCATTGCCTGTGTTTGATTGAGGCATGTTGTTAATGTGAGAAAGGGGTAATCTATGTGTAACCATGACACTCCCTGGGATGTCACACTCTTGAGTCCATGCGTAAAGGCTGCCACAAATCACCTTTTACTGTTTTGTGTTTTTGGTGAGGTGCTGCTTGTGAGCCGGGAGGGTTGGGACGACAGTTGCTACTTGTTGTAGGACTGGTATAGTCGCCCACAAACATAAGTACTGTCATCCTTAAACCAGCAGTCTTTTGTAGAACAAGAGTCCAACTTCGACAGTTGCTGTGTCTTGGGGAACAGGAGGTACTGGGGTGTGAGGCTGATAAGTGCATCCAGGACAGAGGGGAGGATTGCAGAGAAAGATGGCTTGGATATTCCTGTTTTTTTTTTAATGTTCTTTATTGTGGTTACAAGTATACAAAGGATACTAAGACTGAGCATCAAAAATAGTGGAAGAACAGTAACAAAGCTCCAGCAATAGGACCATAACAACTTACCCAACAACCTTCCTCCTCTTGCTCTTGTGTAGGACACCTCAGATAATAGAATAAATATTAATTCAAGAAGATGTTTTAACTACTGGCATTCAATCATCATGCCCTATCTGTCAGACATGTTCACATGTATTAGGTTCCATAAGGGGAGTTCTCACAGGAGATCATATAAATCAGCTATTATAGTAGCCCATGCTCTCATGTCATCTTCTAGCTTATCATCATTCTGAGCATGCTTCATGCAAGATACTGATTGAAGTACCGGATTTCCGCAGTGAATTTTGGCTATTATTGCTTCATGGACATCTAATTTGTAACAACAGTGATTTGAAAAGGACTCTACGAAAAGTGTGGACTGATTTCATTATATGCTTATATTGAGATGTGTGCCTTTAATAACTATGCTTCTTCCAGACTTCTTCCACGGATGCCCACTCAGAAACCTGTCACTCTGGCTGTTGTGGTATGGAATGAACCAGTTGCCACCATGTGGAGGTCTACCATGAGCTTGAACTGCAGAGGGATGTTGGTGGCCCAGTCAGTTGTTGGCTTCAGCCTTGGTGCAATCTGGTTCAAAAGGTTTATGAAGGACTCCCTCCTGAGTCTACAATAGATGATAACCGCATCCTCCCTTAGGTCAATAAGGGAAATCCTCTGGTGGCAGATCCGCTCCCTTCTCCTGTGGTGCCTTGAAGGTGGTCGTTGTGGTTTCCTTGTCACCCCGAGCTGAAGAATTAGCAACTCCATGGTGCAGTGGAGCTTGCCAAGATGCTTTGTCTGTACCAGAGCCACTGCATCATTTCTTATTTTGACACATTTCATGATCAGGACACCACTTGCCGATGATGCGTCATGTTTTCCAAAACTGGCAAATATCACTGCATCGGTTTTACGTTAGAATTTATGAGAGAACACCTACCTTGCATATTTTAAAATCTGCGTCGCTCATCTAGTTCTGGCACAGGTATTTTCCGATACAGGCCTAAAAAGAGAGACGCATTGGCCAAAATGTGTTACCTTGTAAATATGGAGTAGTCATTGCACCTCTGGAGCTTCAAAAATAATGGAGCAACAGCAGCGGAAGCCCCTTGTAAATATGTCCCTGGGTTTCCGGTTCACAGAGATATGCACCCTCTCCAAGAAGGAACCACAATCCCAATCAGGGTATGTTACAAATACTCACAAGGTTAACCTGTGCTCACCCTCGGGTAGCTTGGCACAGAGCAGTCAGGCTTAACTTAAGAGGTAACTTGGTCAGTATTTGTGCAACACTTCAAGCCGTAAACAGTGAAAACACCACACAGAAAGATGCCACACCTGGTTAGAGAATTAGATCTGAATTTTATAAATACAACAAGACCAAAAGGATTAAAATCCAATAAGTAGAACTTGAGATCTGATTTTTTTAAGAATAAAGGTAAAATAGCACAAACAAGCAATAAGCGCTTAATTGGGAGATCTGAACTGAACCGGGACAGAGTCAAGAGTTCAGGCTGACTTCAATGGAGCATGGGCATGCTACAGGGACCCAGTGAGGCACACTGAACAAAAGTACCTTAATCCTGTTTGCATCGATTGAGATGTGGGGAGCAAAGGTGTTGATCCCACAGCAGAGGCGATGTTTTTATATTTCCCCACACGATCGGGAAGATGCACAATTTTCCCCATGCAGCAGCAGCAAAGCAGCAATAATGGTTGAGCTGTGGTTTCAAAGGCGAAGCACCAGACTCGACCCCTGCAGCAGAGGTGATGTGCTGATTTTCTCCACACAGCTGTGACCATGAGGTTGCTACAAGGTATGGCAGTTCTGCAGGTGACACGCGGTTCAGGCCTTGCAGCAGTGGCGATGTGTCTGAGTATATCCCTGCAGTAGGGTTGATGCACTGTATCTGGTCCACACAACAGAGGCAATACACTGGTTCTGTCCCTTGCAACAGCGACAATATGTCTGTTCTGGTGGAGCAGCACATTATATACCCCCTTTCTAGGGCCCAGGACTGGATTGGCACCAAGTGACAGGGCAAGACTCACATCTGGCAGAGTCCAGGTGCTGTAGCAGGTGATTTTGAAATCTGCTGTGTCCCTGAACCTTCAGAAGTACAGGAGGCAAGACAGCAAGCCTTTGGAGTCATTCTGGATCTGGGTTGGGGAGATGCAGGTCCAGACCTTTTCACTACCAGGCAAGGAGGGCAGTAGGTCAGCACACCAGAGCAGGAGAAAAGCAGAGTCCAGCAGTGTCACAGTCCTATCAACAGCACAGCAATCCTTCTTTCTGGCAGAGTATCCACAGGTCCAGAAGTGTAGTAAGTTGGTGGTGTCTGAGGTCCGGTTCCTATACCCAAGTGTGCCTTTGCAGTGGAGGAGACGTCAAAGAGAGGCCTTTGAACTGCACACAGGTTCTCCCTTTCTGCCCTGTCTCCAGATTGACTACAGGGGGGGTATGCAGCCCTTTGTATGAGGACAGGACTCTGCCTATTCAGGTGTACGTGTCAGCTGCTCTCTCCAATCCTTCCCAGGATGGCCCATCAGGCTGTGCATGGCCCATCAGTCACACCTAAGCTCCCTTTGTGTGTAACTGTCTAGAGGCAATACACAAGACCAGCTGTCACCCCACCCCAGACGTGCATTGGAGCCAGGCAATAGGCATCATATGGCTAAAGTAAGGAAAATGCCAACTTTCTAAAAGAGGCTTGTTCAGGACTGCAATTTCAAATCCGACTTCACCATTAGTTGTGATTTTAAATTGTGATACCAGTGACACCAAACCTGACTAATGTATCTCTTCCAGAGTGTTAACTACACGTATAAGATGTAATAAGGTAATCCCAATGTTATCCAATGGGAGAGATCTGCCTTCCTGTATTGAAAATTGACTTTGGGATTTTTTCAAGTAAATGTCCTGCCTTTTCAATACATTGCACCCAGTCCTCTGGTTTCTCCAGGGCCTATCTTAAGGGGGACATATATATAAAAAGGGACATTTTGGGCCTGGCAAAAGGGTTATTTTTGCCAGGTCGACATGACGGTGTAAAACTGCACTCACAAGCTCTGCAGTGGCAGGTCTGAGACATGGTTAAAGTGTTGAAGACCCACGAGTAGCATTACATTTACATACCCTGGGCACATGTCGTGCATTTTACTAGGGACTTATAGGTTAATTAAATATGACAATTAGCCAATGTTACCATGATTAAGGGGTGAGAGCACAAGCACTTTAGTGCTGGTTAGCAGTGGTAAAGTGCAGAGTCCTAAAGCCAGCAAAAAAGAGGTCAGACAAGTGCAGGAGGTAGTCAAAGAGTTGGGAAGAAGACCACCCTAGGGTTGTCAGGTCTACCAATCATAAAAAGAAAGACAAACTTCCACAACAAAATCCCCAATTCAAAAAGAAAAAGATTGCGGGAATTTTGGCTAAATATGCCACACATACAGAGGACATTATTGCAGAACAGGACGTCGGAGGTGACTGCTAGACAGCGCAGCAGAGGTCATGATAATTCAACAGAATCTTCAAGAGTTTCTGAATGCAAAAGCAACTAACTACTGCATAGAAATCTAAACCCCAGATCAGTGGGTCAGCCCTCCAGACAGACTGTATGAATTAAACATACATATTGAGGGTGACATAATGCGAAGAATTAAAGTAATATTCAGGAAACATTAACACTTAGCTATGACATTCTCTTGGCTGAAAAGGATTGGCCACCAGAGTTTGTTAGAACCCTCCCACAAAGTGAAGATGTAATATTACCATATTTCTCGGTCCTTGTTTCTGAGCAAGTTAAACAAGCATATGCTGCAGAATGAGCCCTTGCGCAAGCCTCTGCACAATACCATAACCATGTGGGCTGGGATAAGAATTCACCTTATCATGTATACGCATAAGGCCCAGCCCCAAAGTGCAACCACAATACCCAATTAAACATGAAGGATAATCTCCAGTGGGAGAAATCCTCTCACAGCTCGAGTATCAAGGGGTAATTGAACTCTGTGTATCTCCCATGTGAATAACCCATTGTTTCCAATAGCTAAGCTGGATCACTCCTATAGAACAGTCTTAGATTACAGATATTTAAACAGTCATACACGCACATTTGCAATACATAGTACTGACTGCATATAAATCGCATTTAAACTCTCATTCTGAAATGCGTTTTGAATCCATTGAAAGAAATACTGACTGCATTTTAGATGGCTATCATAAATAAAAGACCACTGGCTCAAGGGAAACGCATAATTGTCATTACTGCCGTCCCAGCCTTAGAGGCTGTCACAAAGACCAGCATCCAGAATGTAATGTAAAAGACGCACATCCTAGATGGATACAGTGGGCCACTTCCCTGACAGCTACTCTTGCAGACTATGGTGGTCATTTTGACCCTGACGGTCTTCCAGGGTAAATGTGGCGGTCCCACTGCAAACAGGCTGGTGGTGCAGAGCGTCACATTATGAGTGTGGCAGGTTGGTCTCTGCAATCCGCCACATCGCCACTCATACCGCCATGGCGGTCTGAACTGCCGGGCCAGAGATGATCATCTCCGACCAGGCGGGCCACAGAAGACCGCTGGTGGTATTAGGAGCCGGCTTTCCGACATGGTTTCCGCAGCGGTAGCACTGCAACGAAAACCATGGTGGAAGGGCTACCGGTGACAGGGAATTCCTTGCCTGTCATTGGTAGATGGCTCCCCCCACCTCCCAGCAAGCACTAGGTCCAGGGAGAGGTCATCTGTCAGGGAACAGGGTGGGGCGGTTCCACCGCCGGCAACGCCCCACCAGCAGGACACCGCCAGGCCATATTATGACCCATAATATAGCAGCCTGTGTCCTACTGGTGGAGCGGGGCTGGTGGTGGAACCGCCAGACCACCTCCGCCCGCTAGCACGACTACTGCCAGATTTCTGCCCAAAGTGTGGCAGAAATCCTGCAGTATCTGTGATATGGCGGCCGGGAGACCGCCAGCACTGGCGTTCTCCTGGTGCCTGTGGCTTTGGCTGTTTTCAAGGAAGACTGCCAAAGGCACGATGAGGGTCTATGTCTTTAACTCCACTTTACAAACTCAAAAATATCTCTAATACGAACAAGAATACCCAATGCCCATTAACACATTGCCTAGTGATCAGCATAAATATATAGCATGTATTGACGGTTCAGCTTAGCTTGCCATAGGCACTAAACACCAATACTCTGTGGCTTCCGCAGCTGTTTATGGAGTAATAAAGGATGGACTACCACACAATCAAACCTTTATGTAGTCCTTAGGGAATTGCACTGCACAACTAGCTGAACTAATAACTTTGATTCTGGCACTAGAACATACGGACATAGAATTTCCCTCTCTTATAGTATGTGATTTGTAGTACTGTGGCCAGTTCTTTAATGAAAACGTGTAATATTGGCCAATAAAATGATTCAGAGACTCATAATGTAATACTATAAAGCATAAAGTGCTTTGGAGAAAGGTGGCAGAACTTAAAGACAGTCTGTCACAGGCTAAAGTAATTCATACATTGAGTCATCAGCGTGGTGGAATATAAGTAGGGAATTCACTGGTTGATGAAGCAGCCAACTCTTCTTTTAAAACTGCTACAGTAGCTGCGATTACTCATTCTCATACGAGTGTAGATGAAGATATCATGGCTGTTTTTAAAGCTTTTCACAACAGCACAGCCTTACCTAAAGCATAGCCAGCAAAATATTCCTACCACTTAAGTGCCCAAAACATTCATTGTGCAACCATTCCAGGCGTTGACGATTGGGTGATAGCCAACCAAGACTGCAGGCTAGAATTAAAGCTGCACATGAGGGTGTAGCATCTGCCCATGCTGATGTGGAGGCCTCAGTCTCCCTGTTACAAAAATGCTATTGGTGTCATGGTCTGCGCAAACAGACAAAACAATATGTCCTTAGTTGCGACATTTGCCAACAAATTACAAACTCTACCATTGCTTGTCCACCGCAGACGCTCAACTTAGTTTCAAACAAACCACTACAATGTGTGTATCTAGACAATTGCAGCCCCATAAATTTGGATGGTGCATATCAATACATCCTACTTGCTGTACATTGTTGCTCCAGATTCCTCTGGGTGTGGCCACCGTGCTATGCCAAAGCTTGCATTCTTACTAAAGATTTACAAGTTTTTATTGAGACATATGCAGTAGCTCCATTCCACTTGGGTCAGGGCCCTGCTTCTGACTCTGTGGCTTACAGGGACACCATGGGAACCCT
This sequence comes from Pleurodeles waltl, assembly GCF_031143425.1. Classification (NCBI taxonomy): domain Eukaryota; kingdom Metazoa; phylum Chordata; class Amphibia; order Caudata; family Salamandridae; genus Pleurodeles; species Pleurodeles waltl. The sequence goes on from NC_090439.1 coordinate 1,130,684,291, forward strand.
GGGTGTAGCTGTGCATTATTCCTCTCAGTATCATCCTGAGGGAAATTCGACTCTGGAGAGAAAGAACTGAGACTTAAAGCAATCTTGAACCGCTACAGTATTAGGCGCACATTGTAGTTGGATCCACCACCTGTATGGAGTCCAGAGAGCAATAAATAATCTGCTGAGATGATTTTTGGGTGGCCAGACTCAATTGAAAGACCTGTTCAGCATCTAGATGTATGTCCCAGCTCTTGATATCCCAATTTTTTACATGAATGAACGTTACACTGTCTTACAGGAACTCTAAGACTTCGGGGATGAGCATTCAAATGTACATTCTGCCACTAAAGGAGTGAAGGAGCAACCAGCACCTTCTGGCTGGCGGGGGCAGCCCCTCCGTTAGGGCGGAGGAGCGTTGCCCCCTTCCGCCAGCAGCGGCAGTTGCAAAACCTTTACCATAATAAACTTAGTTTATTATTGCTTTCTCATAAAGGGGTGGGGCCACAGGGGTGACGAGCAGTGAGGGAGAGTGCACAGCACTCACCCTCACTGAGCATGTGTGTTTGTGGTTTTGTCATCTGCAGAAGTGGGATCTGTTCTGAATTCCATTGATACAGACAATATGGATGACATCCTGGGAGCCTCCACTAAGTTTCCAACTTGGGCCATGTTTCATCAAATTGATATGTATATTTTTTTTAATTGGCATGTTTTAATGGCTTGTTTGCTTTGCTTGTTGGAGTGAACATTTTATCCCTTTTTAGTTTTTAATAATGGTTTTATTTGATTAGATTTTATTAGAATCTGTTTTTTCATGGCCAGGAGGAGGGCGTAGTGAGGCCTTCCTGGACCCTCTATTGTTTTCCACTTTAGCTTCATTTTAAATTTTATATTTTACACATTTTAGCTGCCATTGCTTTTAGCACTGACATTTCACACACTTAGGCTTGCACAATTTTATACCATGAATACATTGTACATATCGCTTGTTGTAGTAAGCCTGTTCTCATCTTATAATCATTACATTCTGTCCAAGGCTGGGAACACAGTACAAAATATCCTAATGGTTGTATTGCCCGTTCGAAGACAGCTCGCAACACCTAGATATATTGTAGGAAGTTGGCTCTGTATGTGCTATTTCAAAGTAAGGAATAGCATGCACAGAGTCCAAGGGTTCCCCTTAGAGGTAAAATAGTGGTAAAAATAGATAATACTAGTGCTCTATTTTGTGGTAGTGTGGTCGAGCAGTAGGCTTATCCAAGGAGTAGTGTTAAGCATTTGTTGTACATACACATAGACAATAAATGAGGTACACACACTCAGAGACAAATCCAGCCAATAGGTTTTGTATAGAAAAATATCTTTTCTTAGTTTATTTTAGGAACCACAGGTTCAAATTCTACATGTAATATCTCATTCGAAAGGTATTGCAGGTAAGTACTTTAGGAACTTCAAATCATCAAAATTGCATGTATACTTTTCAAGTTATTCACAAATAGCTGTGTTAAAAGTGGACACACTGCAATTTTCACAGTTCCTAGGGGAGGTAAGTATTTGTTAGGTTAACCAGGTAAGTAAGACACTTACAGGGCTTAGTTCTTGGTCCAAGGTAGCCCACCGTTGGGGGTTCAGAGCAACCCCAAAGTCACCACACCAGCAGCTCAGGGCCGGTCAGGTGCAGAGTTCAAAGTGGTGCCCAAAACACATAGGCTAGAATGGAGAGAAGGGGGTGCCCCGGTTCCGGTCTGCTTGCAGGTAAGTACCCGCGTCTTCGGAGGGCAGACCAGGGGGGTTTTGTAGGGCACCGGGGGGGACACAAGCCCACACAGAAATTTCACCCTCAGCAGCGCGGGGGCGGCCGGGTGCAGTGTAGAAACAGGCGTCGGGTTCGCAATGTTAGTCTATGAGAGATCTCGGGATCTCTTCAGCGCTGCAGGCAGGCAAGGGGGGGGTTCCTCGGGGAAACCTCCACTTGGACAAGGGAGAGGGACTCCTGGGGGTCACTTCTCCAGTGAAAGTCCGGTCCTTCAGGTCCTGGGGGCTGCGGGTGCAGGGTCTCTCCCAGGCGTCGGGACTTTAGGTTCAAAGAGTCGCGGTCAGGGGAAGCCTCGGGATTCCCTCTGCAGGCGGCGCTGTGGGGGCTCAGGGGGGACAGGTTTTGGTACTCACAGTATCAGAGTAGTCCTGGGGTCCCTCCTGAGGTGTTGGATCTCCACCAGCCGAGTCGGGGTCGCCGGGTGCAGTGTTGCAAGTCTCACGCTTCTTGCGGGGAGCTTGCAGGGTTCTTTCAAGGCTGCTGGAAACAAAGTTGCAGCCTTTCTTGGAGCAGGTCCGCTGTCCTCGGGAGTTTCTTGTCTTTTCGAAGCAGGGACAGTCCTCAGAGGATGTCGAGGTCGCTGGTCCCTTTGGAAGGCGTCGCTGGAGCAGGATCTTTGGAAGGCAGGAGACAGGCCGGTGAGTTTCTGGAGCCAAGGCAGTTGTCGTCTTCTGGTCTTCCGCTGCAGGGGTTTTCAGCTAGGCAGTCCTTCTTCTTGTAGTTGCAGGAATCTAATTTTCTAGGGTTCAGGGTAGCCCTTAAATACTAAATTTAAGGGCGTGTTTTAGGTCTGGGGGGTTAGTAGCCAATGGCTACTAGCCCTGAGGGTGGGTACACCCTCTTTGTGCCTCCTCCCAAGGGGAGGGGGTCACAATCCTAACCCTATTGGGGGAATCCTCCATCTGCAAGATGGAGGATTTCTAAAAGTTAGAGTCACTTCAGCTCGGGACACCTTAGGGGCTGTCCTGACTGGCCAGTGACTCCTCCTTGTTTTTCTCATTATTTTCTCCGGCCTTGCCGCCAAAAGTGGGGCCTGGCCGGAGGGGGCGGGCAACTCCACTAGCTGGAGTGTCCTGCTGGGTTGGCACAAAGGAGGTGAGCCTTTGAGGCTCACCGCCAGGTGTGACAATTCCTGCCTGGGGGAGGTGTTAGCATCTCCACCCAGTGCAGGCTTTGTTACTGGCCTCAGAGTGACAAAGGCACTCTCCCCATGGGGCCAGCAACATGTCTCGGTTTGTGGCAGGCTGCTAAAACTAGTCAGCCTACACAGATAGTCGGTTAAGTTTCAGGGGGCACCTCTAAGGTGCCCTCTGTGGTGTATTTTACAATAAAATGTACACTGGCATCAGTGTGCATTTATTGTGCTGAGAAGTTTGATACCAAACTTCCCAGTTTTCAGTGTAGCCATTATGGTGCTGTGGAGTTCGTGTTTGACGGACTCCCAGACCATATACTCTTATGGCTACCCTGCACTTACAATGTCTAAGGTTTTGTTTAGACACTGTAGGGGTACCATGCTCATGCACTGGTACCCTCACCTATGGTATAGTGCACCCTGCCTTAGGGCTGTAAGGCCTGCTAGAGGGGTGTCTTACCTATACTGCATAGGCAGTGAGAGGCTGGCATGGCACCCTGAGGGGAGTGCCATGTCGACTTACTCGTTTTGTCCTCACTAGCACACACAAGCTGGCAAGCAGTGTGTCTGTGCTGAGTGAGAGGTCTCCAGGGTGGCATAAGACATGCTGCAGCCCTTAGAGACCTTCCTTGGCATCAGGGCCCTTGGTACTAGAAGTACCAGTTACAAGGGACTTATCTGGATGCCAGGGTCTGCCAATTGTGGATACAAAAGTACAGGTTAGGGAAAGAACACTGGTGCTGGGGCCTGGTTAGCAGGCCTCAGCACACTTTCAATTGTAAACATAGCATCAGCAAAGGCAAAAAGTCAGGGGGCAACCATGCCAAGGAGGCATTTCCTTACACAACCCCCCCCCAAACGAAAGAGGATGAGACTAACCTTTCCCAAGAGAGTCTTCATTTTCTAAGTGGAAGAACCTGGAAAGGCCATCTGCATTGGCATGGGCAGTCCCAGGTCTGTGTTCCACTATAAAGTCCATTCCCTGTAGGGAGATGGACCACCTCAACAGTTTAGGATTTTCACCTTTCATTTGCATCAGCCATTTGAGAGGTCTGTGGTCAGTTTGAACTAGGAAGTGAGTCCCAAAGAGGTATGGTCTCAGCTTCTTCAGGGACCAAACCACAGCAAAGGCCTCCCTCTCAATGGCACTCCAACGCTGCTCCCTGGGGAGTAACCTCCTGCTAATGAAAGCAACAGGCTGGTCAAGGCCATCATCATTTGTTTGGGACAAAACTGCCCCTATCCCATGTTCAGAGGCATCAGTCTGCACAATGAACTGCTTAGAATAATCTGGAGCTTTTAGAACTGGTGCTGAGCACATTGCCTGTTTCAGGGTGTCAAAGGCCTGTTGGCATTCCACAGTCCAGTTCACTTTCTTGGGCATTTTCTTGGAGGTGAGTTCAGTGAGGGCTGTCACAATGGATCCATATCCCTTCACAAACCTCCTGTAATACCCAGTCAAGCCAAGGAATGCCCTGACTTGAGTCTGGGTTTTTTGAGCTACCCAGTCCAGAATAGTCTGGATCTTGGGTTGGAGTGGCTGAACTTGGCCTCCACCTACAAGGTGGCCCAAGTAAACCACAGTTCCCTGCCCTATCTGGCATTTGGATGCCTTGATAGAGAGGCCTGCAGATTGCAGAGCCTTCAAAACCTTCTTCAGGTGGACCAGGTGATCCTGCCAGGTGGAGCTAAAGACAGCAATATCATCAAGATAAGCTGTGCTAAAGGACTCCAAGCCAGCAAGGACTTGATTCACCAACCTTTGGAAGGTGGCAGGGGCATTCTTTAAACCAAAGGGCATAACAGTAAACTGATAATGCCCATCAGGTGTGGAGAATGCTGTTTTCTCTTTGGCTCCAGGTGCCATTTTTATTTGCCAGTACCCTGCTGTCAAGTCAAAGGTACTTAGGAATTTGGCAGCACCTAATTTGTCTATGAGCTCATCAGCTCTTGGAATTGGATGAGCATCTGTCTTGGTGACAGAATTGAGCCCTCTGTAGTCCACACAAAACCTCATCTCTTTCTTTCCATCTTTGGTGTGAGGTTTGGGGACTAAGACCACTGGGCTAGCCCAGGGGCTGTCAGAGCGCTCAATCACTCCCAATTCCAGCATCTTGTGGACTTCCACCTTGATGCTTTCCTTAACATGGTCAGACTGTCTAAAGATTTTGTTCTTGACAGGCATGCTGTCTCCTGTGTCCACATCATGGGTACACAGGTGTGTCTGACCAGGGGTTAAGGAGAAGAGTTCAGGAAACTGTTGTAGGACTCTCCTACAATCAGCTTGCTGTTGGCCAGAGAGGGTGTCTGAGTAGATCACTCCATCTACTGTGCCATCTTTTGGGTCTGATGACAGAAGATCAGGGAGAGGTTCACTCTCTGCCTCCTGATCCTCATCTGTTACCATCAACAGATTCACATCAGCCCTGTCATGGAAGAGTTTAAGGCGGTTCACATGGATCACCCTCTTGGGGCTCCTGCTTGTGCCCAGGTCTACCAGGTAGGTGACCTGACTCTTCCTTTCTAGTACTGGGTAAGGGCCACTCCATTTGTCCTGGAGTGCCCTGGGAGCCACAGGCTCCAGAACCCAGACTTTCTGCCCTGGTTGGAACTCAACCAGTGCAGCCTTTTGGTCATACCAAAACTTCTGGAGCTGTTGGCTGGCCTCAAGGTTTTTGGTTGCCTTTTCCATGTACTCTGCCATTCTAGAGCGAAGGCCAAGTACATAGTCCACTATGTCCTGTTTAGGCTCATGGAGAGGTCTCTCCCAGCCTTCTTTAACAAGGGCAAGTGGTCCCCTTACAGGATGACCAAACAGAAGTTCAAAGGGTGAGAATCCTACTCCCTTCTGTGGCACCTCTCTGTAAGCGAAAAGCAGACATGGCAAGAGGACATCCCATCTCCTTTTGAGTTTTTCTGGGAGCCCCATGATCATGCCCTTTAATGTCTTGTTGAATCTCTCAACTAAGCCATTAGTTTGTGGATGGTATGGTGTAGTGAATTTATAAGTCACTCCACACTCATTCCACATGTGCTTTAGGTATGCTGACATGAAGTTGGTACCTCTGTCAGACACCACCTCCTTAGGGAAACCCACTCTGGTAAAGATACCAATGAGGGCCTTGGCTACTGCAGGGGCAGTAGTCGACCTAAGGGGAATAGCTTCAGGATACCTGGTAGCATGATCCACTACTACCAGGATATACATATTTCCTGAGGCTGTGGGAGGTTCTAGTGGACCAACTATGTCCACACCCACTCTTTCAAAGGGAACCCCCACCACTGGAAGTGGAATGAGGGGGGCCTTTGGATGTCCACCTGTCTTACCACTGGCTTGACAGGTGGGGCAGGAGAGGCAAAACTCCTTAACCATGTTGGACATATTGGGCCAGTAGAAGTGGTTGACTAACCTCTCCCACGTCTTGGTTTGTCCCAAATGTCCAGCAAGGGGAATGTCATGGGCCAATGTTAGGATGAACTTCCTGAACAGCTGAGGCACTACCACTCTCCTAGTGGCACCAGGTTTGGGGTCTCTGGCCTCAGTGTACAGGAGTCCATCCTCCCAATAGACCCTATGCGTTCCATTTTTCTTGCCTTTGGACTCTTCAGCAGCTTGCTGCCTAAGGCCTTCAAGAGAGGGACAGGTTTCTTGTCCCTTACACAGCTCCTCCCTTGAGGGTCCCCCTGGGCCTAAGAGCTCAACCTGATAAGGTTCAAGCTCCAAAGGCTCAGTTCCCTCAGAGGGCAGAACTTCTTCCTGAGAAGAGAGGTTCCCTTTCTTTTGCTGTGTTGCAGTTGGTTTCCCAACTGACTTTCCTGTTCTCTTGGTAGGCTGGGCCATTCTTCCAGACTCCAGCTCTACTTGTTCACCCTGTGCCTTGCACTGTGCTCTTGTTTTCACACACACCAGTTCAGGGATACCCAGCATTGCTGCATGGGTTTTTAGTTCTACCTCAGCCCATGCTGAGGACTCCAGGTCATTTCCAAGCAGACAGTCCACTGGGATATTTGAGGAGACCACCACCTGTTTCAGGCCATTGACCCCTCCCCATTCTAAAGTAACCATTGCCATGGGATGTACTTTTCTCTGATTGTCACCGTTGGTGACTGTGTAAGTTTTTCCAGTCAGGTATTGGCCAGGGGAAACCAGTTTCTCTGTCACCATGGTGACACTGGCACCTGTATCCCTCAGGCCCTCTATTCTAGTCCCATTAATTAAGAGTTGCTGTCTGTATTTTTGCATGTTAGGCGGCCAGACAGCTAGTGTGGCTAAATCCACCCCACCCTCAGAAACTAGAGTAGCTTCAGTGTGGACCCTGATTTGCTCTGGGCACACTGTTGATCCCACTTGGAGACTAGCCATACCAGTGTTACCTGGATGGGAGTTTGGAGTGGAACCTTTCTTGGGACAGGCCTTGTCTCCAGTTTGGTGTCCATGCTGTTTACAGCTATGACACCAGGCCTTTTTGGGATCAAAGTTTTTACCCTTGTACCCATTGTTTTGTGAAGAGGCTCTGGGCCCACCCTCCTGTGCAGGTTTTTGGGGGCCTGTAGAAGACTCTTGACTATTTTTAGTTTTGGTTGTCTCATCACCCTTCCCCTGGGGAGACTTTGTGACCCCTTTCTTTTGGTCACCCCCTGTTGAAGTCTTGGACACCCTTGTCTTGACCCAATGGTCCGCCTTCTTTCCCAATTCTTGGGGAGAAATTGGTCCTAGGTCTACCAGATGCTGATGCAGTTTATCATTGAAACAATTACTTAACAGGTGTTCTTTCACAAATAAATTGTACAGCCCATCATAATTACTTACACCACTGCCTTGAATCCAACCATCTAGTGTTTTCACTGAGTAGTCAACAAAGTCAACCCAGGTCTGGCTCGAGGATTTTTGAGCCCCCCTGAACCTAATCCTGTACTCCTCAGTGGAGAATCCAAAGCCCTCAATCAGGGTACCCTTCATGAGGTCATAAGATTCTGCATCTTTTCCAGAGAGTGTGAGGAGTCTATCCCTACACTTTCCAGTGAACATTTCCCAAAGGAGAGCACCCCAGTGAGATCTGTTCACTTTTCTGGTTACACAAGCCCTCTCAAAAGCTGTGAACCACTTGGTGATGTCATCACCATCTTCAAATTTTGTCACAATCCCTTTGGGGATTTTTAACATGTCAGGAGAATCTCTGACCCTATTTATATTGCTGCCACCATTGATGGGTCCTAGGCCCATCTCTTGTCTTTCCCTTTCTATGGCTAGGAGCTGTCTCTCTAAAGCCAATCTTTTGGCCATCCTGGCTAACAGGAGGTCATCTTCACTGAGAGCATCCTCAGTGATTTCAGAAATGTGGGACCCTCCTGTGAGGGACTCACTATTTCTGACTAACACAGTTGGAGACAGGACTTGAGGGGTCCTGTTCTCCCTATTTAGGACTGGAGGAGGGACATTGGCCTCCAAGTCACTAATTTCTTCCTCTGTGAGGTCATCATCAGAGGGGTTGGCTTTTTCAAACTCTGCCAACAGCTCCTGGAGCTGAATTTTGGTAGGTCTGGAGCCAATGGTTATTTTTTTGATATTACAGAGAGACCTTAGCTCCCTCATCTTAAGATGGAGGTACGGTGTGGTGTCGAGTTCCACCACATTCATCTCTGTATCAGACATTATTTTGCTAAGAGTTGGAAGACTTTTTAAAGAATCTACAACTGTTTCTAGAATCTAATTTCAAACTTTTAACAAACTTTTAAACTCTAAAAGACAATGCTAAACAGGGACTTAACACACAAGGCCCTAGCAGGACTTTTAAGAATTTAGAAAAATTTCAAATTGCAAAAATGAATTTCTAATGACAATTTTGGAATTTGTCGTGTGATCAGGTATTGGCTGAGTAGTCCAGCAAATGCAAAGTCTTGTACCCCACCGCTGATCCACCAATGTAGGAAGTTGGCTCTGTATGTGCTATTTCAAAGTAAGGAATAGCATGCACAGAGTCCAAGGGTTCCCCTTAGAGGTAAAATAGTGGTAAAAATAGATAATACTAGTGCTCTATTTTGTGGTAGTGTGGTCGAGCAGTAGGCTTATCCAAGGAGTAGTGTTAAGCATTTGTTGTACATACACATAGACAATAAATGAGGTACACACACTCAGAGACAAATCCAGCCAATAGGTTTTGTATAGAAAAATATCTTTTCTTAGTTTATTTTAGGAACCACAGGTTCAAATTCTACATGTAATATCTCATTCGAAAGGTATTGCAGGTAAGTACTTTAGGAACTTCAAATCATCAAAATTGCATGTATACTTTTCAAGTTATTCACAAATAGCTGTGTTAAAAGTGGACACAGTGCAATTTTCACAGTTCCTAGGGGAGGTAAGTATTTGTTAGGTTAACCAGGTAAGTAAGACACTTACAGGGCTTAGTTCTTGGTCCAAGGTAGCCCACCGTTGGGGGTTCAGAGCAACCCCAAAGTCACCACACCAGCAGCTCAGGGCCGGTCAGGTGCAGAGTTCAAAGTGGTGCCCAAAACACATAGGCTAGAATGGAGAGAAGGGGGTGCCCCGGTTCCGGTCTGCTTGCAGGTAAGTACCCGCGTCTTCGGAGGGCAGACCAGGGGGGTTTTGTAGGGCACCGGGGGGGACACAAGCCCACACAGAAATTTCACCCTCAGCAGCGCGGGGGCGGCCGGGTGCAGTGTAGAAACAGGCGTTGGGTTCGCAATGTTAGTCTATGAGAGATCTCGGGATCTCTTCAGCGCTGCAGGCAGGCAAGGGGGGGGGTTCCTCGGGGAAACCTCCACTTGGACAAGGGAGAGGGACTCCTGGGGGTCACTTCTCCAGTGAAAGTCCGGTCCTTCAGGTCCTGGGGGCTGCGGGTGCAGGGTCTCTCCCAGGCGTCGGGACTTTAGGTTCAAAGAGTCGCGGTCAGGGGAAGCCTCGGGATTCCCTCTGCAGGCGGCGCTGTGGGGGCTCAGGGGGGACAGGTTTTGGTACTCACAGTATCAGAGTAGTCCTGGGGTCCCTCCTGAGGTGTTGGATCTCCACCAGCCGAGTCGGGGTCGCCGGGTGCAGTGTTGCAAGTCTCACGCTTCTTGCGGGGAGCTTGCAGGGTTCTTTCAAGGCTGCTGGAAACAAAGTTGCAGCCTTTCTTGGAGCAGGTCCGCTGTCCTCGGGAGTTTCTTGTCTTTTCGAAGCAGGGGCAGTCCTCAGAGGATGTCGAGGTCGCTGGTCCCTTTGGAAGGCGTCGCTGGAGCAGGATCTTTGGAAGGCAGGAGACAGGCCGGTGAGTTTCTGGAGCCAAGGCAGTTGTCGTCTTCTGGTCTTCCGCTGCAGGGGTTTTCAGCTAGGCAGTCCTTCTTCTTGTAGTTGCAGGAATCTAATTTTCTAGGGTTCAGGGTAGCCCTTAAATACTAAATTTAAGGGCGTGTTTTAGGTCTGGGGGGTTAGTAGCCAATGGCTACTAGCCCTGAGGGTGGGTACACCCTCTTTGTGCCTCCTCCCAAGGGGAGGGGGTCACAATCCTAACCCTATTGGGGGAATCCTCCATCTGCAAGATGGAGGATTTCTAAAAGTTAGAGTCACTTCAGCTCGGGACACCTTAGGGGCTGTCCTGACTGGCCAGTGACTCCTCCTTGTTTTTCTCATTATTTTCTCCGGCCTTGCCGCCAAAAGTGGGGCCTGGCCGGAGGGGGCGGGCAACTCCACTAGCTGGAGTGTCCTGCTGGGTTGGCACAAAGGAGGTGAGCCTTTGAGGCTCACCGCCAGGTGTGACAATTCCTGCCTGGGGGAGGTGTTAGCATCTCCACCCAGTGCAGGCTTTGTTACTGGCCTCAGAGTGACAAAGGCACTCTCCCCATGGGGCCAGCAACATGTCTCGGTTTGTGGCAGGCTGCTAAAACTAGTCAGCCTACACAGATAGTCGGTTAAGTTTCAGGGGGCACCTCTAAGGTGCCCTCTGTGGTGTATTTTACAATAAAATGTACACTGGCATCAGTGTGCATTTATTGTGCTGAGAAGTTTGATACCAAACTTCCCAGTTTTCAGTGTAGCCATTATGGTGCTGTGGAGTTCGTGTTTGACGGACTCCCAGACCATATACTCTTATGGCTACCCTGCACTTACAATGTCTAAGGTTTTGTTTAGACACTGTAGGGGTACCATGCTCATGCACTGGTACCCTCACCTATGGTATAGTGCACCCTGCCTTAGGGCTGTAAGGCCTGCTAGAGGGGTGTCTTACCTATACTGCATAGGCAGTGAGAGGCTGGCATGGCACCCTGAGGGGAGTGCCATGTCGACTTACTCGTTTTGTCCTCACTAGCACACACAAGCTGGCAAGCAGTGTGTCTGTGCTGAGTGAGAGGTCTCCAGGGTGGCATAAGACATGCTGCAGCCCTTAGAGACCTTCCTTGGCATCAGGGCCCTTGGTACTAGAAGTACCAGTTACAAGGGACTTATCTGGATGCCAGGGTCTGCCAATTGTGGATACAAAAGTACAGGTTAGGGAAAGAACACTGGTGCTGGGGCCTGGTTAGCAGGCCTCAGCACACTTTCAATTGTAAACATAGCATCAGCAAAGGCAAAAAGTCAGGGGGCAACCATGCCAAGGAGGCATTTCCTTACATATATCATTGCACCAGATCTGTGCCTCTAACACAGTGCCACATACCAACACAGAGAGCCCATGCAGAAGCAGACAGCACCCGCAGAAGCACCTGAGCAGGCACTTAGAAGATCTGATGACAGCGGTCAACTCAGAGTCACAAAAGAGGGTCCCATGACGTCGGAGTCCCACTCAGCGAGCTGGGCAATGCAGGATGGAGTGCTGGGGACCTGGGCTAGGCTGTGCACGAAGGAAGTCCTGAAAAAGTGCACAGAAGCCCGAGCAGCTGCAGTTCATGCAGTACACAGGATTACTGTCTGGCATGGGGAGGCAAGGACTTACTTCCACCAAATTTGGACAGAAGGGCCACTGGACTGTCGAAGAAACTGGGACCCAGCTCCTGTGTTCCAGGGACCACGCTCATCAGGATGAGAGGGGACCCAGAGGACCGGTGATGCAGACGTTTAGTGCCTGCGTTGGCAGGGGGAAGATTTTGTCGACCCACAGGAGATTTCTTCTTGACTTCCACTGCAGGTTGAAGGCAGACAGCCCCCAGAGCATGCACCACCAGGAAACAGTTGAGAATCCCGGCAGGATGAGGTGCTACAATGTTGCTGGTAGTCTTCTTGCTACTTTGTTGCGGTTATGCAGGCGTCCTGGAGCAGTCAGCGGTCGAACCTTGGCAGAAGTCGAAGAGGGAAGTGCAGAGGAACTCTGGTGAGCTCTTACATTCGTTATCTGGTGAGATGCCCACAGGAGAGACCCTAAATAGTCCACAGAGGAGGATTGGCTACAGAGAAAGGTAAGCACCTATCAGGAGGGGTCTCTGACGTCACCTGCTGGCACTGGCCATGCAGAGCTGTCCATTGTGCCCTCACACCTCTGCATCCAAGATGGCAGAGGTCTGGGACACACTGGAGGAGCTCTGGGCACCTCCCCTGGGGTGGTGCTGGTCAGGGGAGTGGTCACTCCCCTTTCCTTTGTCCAGTTTTGCGCCAGAGCAGGGCTGGGGGATCCCTGAACCGGTGTAGACTGGCTTATGCAGAGATGGGCACCAACTGTGCCCATCAAAGCATTTCCAGAGGCTGGGGGAGGCTACTCCTCCCCAGCCCTGACACCTTTTTCCAAAGGGAGAGGGTGTAACACCCTCTCTCTGAGGAAGTCCTTTGTTCTGCCTTCCTGGGCCAAGCCTGGCTGGCCCCAGGAGGGCAGAAACCTGTCTGAGGGGTTGGCAGCAGCTGCAGTGAAGCCCCGGGAAAGGCAGTTTGGCAGTCCCCGGGTCTGTGCTAGAGACTCGGGGGATCATGGAATTGTCTCCCCAATGCCAGAATGGCATTGGGGTGACAATTCTATGATCTTAGACATGTTACATGGCCATGTTCGGGGTTACCATTGTGACGCTACACATAGGTAGTAACCTATGTATAGTGCACGTGTGTAATGGTGTCCCCGCACTCACAAACCCCGGGGAATTTGCCCTGAACGATGTGGGGGCACCTTGGCTAGTGCCAGGGTGCCCACACACTAAGTAACTTAGCACCCAACCTTTACCAGGTAAAGGTTAGACATATAGGTGACTTATAAGTTACTTAAGTGCAGTGTAAAATGGCTGTGAAATAACGTGGACGTTATTTCACTCAGGCTGCAGTGGCAGTCCTGTGTAAGAATTGTCTGAGCTCCCTATGGGTGGCAAAAGAAATGCTGCAGACCATAGGGATCTCCTGGAACCCCAATACCCTGGGTACCTCAGTACCATATACTAGGGAATTATAAGGGTGTTCGAGTGTGCCAATCAGAATTGGTAAAATTAGTCACTAGCCTGCAGTGACAATTTTCAAAGCAGAGAGAGCATAACCAATGAGGTTCTGGTTAGCAGTGCCTCAGTGATACAGTTAGGCACCACGCAGGGAACACATACAGGGCACAACCTTATGAGCACTGGGGTCCTGGATAGCAGGATCCCAGTGACACATATCAAACACACTGACAACATAGGGTTTTCACTATGAGCACTGGGCTCTGGCTAGCAGGATCCCAGTGAGACAGTGAAAACACCCTGACATATACTCACAAACAGGCCAAAAGTGGGGGTAACATGGCTAGAACGAGGCTATTTTCCTACACAGTGACATAACATCCCTTAATGTTACATAACTTCCAGTGAAGTTACTTCATGTTACGCACACTGGCTGCACTAAATAGCCTTCCCACAATTTTTAGGGATATTGCTTCGCATGCAGGGCACAAGTCGGGGTACACTCGGGTAGGCGTTTTCCACCACAATTTTTACTAGGTAGATGCCATCCACCCTGTCAAGAAGCTGGGCCCGCTGAAATATGCTGAACTTGCCCCAGTGTAATTTTCAGTCACCAGGACATCTTCAGCAGTGCCTGCACGTTGTCTGCTTTCCATTCCCAGCAGCATTATATTTCACCTCCACCCTGGCCAAGGATAAAGGCAGAAATTAAGGGGCCTTCAAGCCTCCTTTTGTTCCAATATGATTCTGGCTGGATGTGGTCTGGAGCCTCACACTTAGATTCAAATGCATCTAAGTGAAAACAAAAGCACACAGCTAGGTATCACTTCACAGGTACTTAAGAGAAAAATGCTTTTGACTTTTATCAGTCTCTGTATATAAGAGATACGCATGCACTGTAAGAACGTCAGATGTGTTGATCTGTACCACCTTTAGACAAATAACAATTTAAATGTCACTGTTTTATTTCTTTTTTTTTTGCGCTCCTCCTCCCAGTGCAGGATGTCAGAGCACTTTATGTAACATACACATTATACATTGACAATAAATCATGCAAGTGTGTAAATAAATGTACAAGATGTGATACATAAGACAGTGAAGGATGTAAAGTGTAGGAGTCACATGTATCTGCTGTCACTTCCTGTGAGGCTACGTGTAATGTCACGTGTCGTGATGTCACATGCCATGATGTCCCTTGCATACTGCTTAACTTGGTTAGTCCCCTCACTTCTTTTTTTAGGACTTGTGCCCTGCCCTCATGTAAATATTGTAGTGAATAATGTTCGGGGACAATCGGTGTCTCTGACTAACTTAATGTAGTGAGCCATCGGGACTCACTGTGGAAACAGTGATGCAAGCACGCACCATATTGGGTGGGGGGGAGGTTGAAAAATTGCTTCAGAGCCACAAGGGAGGACGACAGTGAGGTTAAACGGCCCCTACTACTACATTTTTGTGGAGACGAAATATACAGACTGTTTCAGCCCCTCCCAGATACGGGATTTGTCAATTACTATGATGCTGCAATACTAGCCTTGAATGCACACTTTGACCCCCCAACTAAATCCTGATTTTGAAAATTTCAAACTCCGCCTGGGAAGGCAGAGGGAGGGAAATCGATGGACAATTTTTATTTGCACTTAGGTCAGCAAACCTGATGAGACTCATCATAAGACAACTAGTGATAAAGCTGGAAGACCTGCTGATACTGGGGCACACATATGACCTCTTCAGCGCCAGAGCAAAAGAGATGGAAATGGCACTCAGTGGATCAGGGGGCGGGAGCACCCTGAAATCATCAGTCATAAAGTGGGAGGTGGTGCACACGGTCCACAGCAGTAAATGTGGTAAATCCAGTACAAAGTTTGTGCTTACTTAGATATTAGCTGTAGATTTTCACAAGAGTTGGTACAGATAGTGCTGTACATCTCTGTACATGTGTTTCTGGATTTTATCCTTCATCAGTAGAGATCAAAATATGTCTAGTGATTTACAGAACTGTCTGCACTGTGCACCTGTGCACCAGTGAGAGGTAGTGAGACCTGGGAGGACAGTGGCAGCATTGTCAGCAACCCCTGATGAAATTTGTTTTTTGATCTCAACTGATAATGGACAAAATCCAGAAACCCATGTTTAGAGATGTACAGCACATCTGCACCATCTGTGGTGAAAAACTACAGCTAAAAGTCAAGTAAGCTCAAACTTTGTACTGCATTTATCACAATGCAAAGGGCAACCTGTGCTGTGATGTTGTTCTGCTTTGCTTCAAACAGAGAGGAAACAGTGCCAAGGAATGCAGCTTTCTTATTTTTCTAAATATGAACATGAGCATTTAACTTGAATGCAGTGAAACCAGTGTAAATGCCAAAATACTCACAGCAGTTAAGCAATAACATATGGCAACAATGAATATATGCAGTAAATAACCAAGATAGATAATTAAGAATAAAAATGCAAAACCATGGAGGTTGACTACATCATAATCCTTGCCAACATCAGGCTGGAGAACCCTGAGCGGCTGAGACAGGAGAATTCTCCCCAATTGAATCTGATCTAATTGTGCAGTGTGTCAACTACCAAAATGAGCTCCTCTATGTCAGTGCTCAGTTCCCCCCGCTTTATATACCTTAAATGAACTCAAGAGGACAATTCTAGCAATTGACCCCTCCCTTCACTTCAAATGTTGGCTGTACTTGGTCGGTGCCAAAAACACGCCAAAGTACTGGCCAGGCCCCAATGCGCATTCCCGAGACAGAACTGTACCTTTCTCTGCTGTAAACGTTCACATCCTGGTACACTCTTATCACCTCCTCGTCCCCTCAATATGTTCCCTGCTCTGATGAGAAGAGCGGAAACAGTGTAGAAAACAAGCTTGGTGTGGAAAACACTGTGTGCCCCCGATGTGACTGCACCTGAAGCTAAACGCAAAATGAAGTCAGTGGTCAAGATGGAGTCGGTGGTCAAATAAAGATAGCATTACATTCCACCCTTTGACCAGTGACTCTTGTAACATATTTGTCTAAAAGCAACCCATTTTGGTCTAAACATTACAATTAAGTTTAGTATGCATTGTACACAGCAACATAGCATTATGTTTATACAAATCACTAAGAGAATTCCACCTAAAATAGTGCGTAGTTGCCCAAAATCAGGTAACCAGTTAAATAACCAATCCCACCACTCTGTGTCACCATCTTGCTTCACTCCCTTCACCAATTCATGTAAAGCTTCAATAGGGGACTGGAAGGAGGTGGAATGGTCTGACAGGTCGTCAAAGTAGCACATGCCCTCAAAAAATTCTGAGCAGCCATGATCGTGCTTTAACAGTGAATAGTCAATGGCGGCCCTGTTTTGCAATGCAGTTTTACTAGTACCTCGTATATCAAGCAGTAACTCGGCTAAAGCAATGGAGGTATGATTAATATGCTTGACCATAAAACATGCTAACTTGTTAATAACTCAAGTTTTATAAACAGCTAATCCTGGAACTCCTGCTATAGAAATACTTAAGCTCACATATTCTGATTTAGATAATAACTGAATTTCAGAGTCACAGTCTTCACTTAGTTAAACTGTTTCCCTTATATGTCAAGTATGCCTGGAATCATGAGTCCTAACCGTATAAAAGCACATGGTCCTCCGGTTATATTGGCAGGAATGTCTGTATAGGTGGTATTTCCACAAGAGGACAACCACCCCACTGGTAGTTTAATGTGCTTACTAGCAGCAGTCACAATGTGTTGACATGACATGCTATTATTCATGTTTTTACACGTTTTATCATTTCTATGCTGACACAGTATTAATTGTTCCCACAGGATCTGTTGAGGAGACCCGGTTGTTGCTTCAAGACGCATTTGAGCACATTTTCAGATTTTGTATGTGTTGCAAGTTGTAGCAGACCTCACCAGTAGTAATTTTGTAAGTAATCACATGTATTATGTTATCCCATTTTTCGTCCATTACCTCTTGGCAAAACCTACAATACTCATAGGGAGTGAAATGAGTCAGTACATCACTTTCTTTGACTGCTCCATCTTTGTTGATGGCATTAAAGATTTTCAGCAAAACGCTGGTAGGAATCGGTATGGCGCCTAAACCAAGGAGATACCATGAACTGTACTTTTCATATTTTTCATGCAGAAATCCGGTCTGTTGAGCACGGTGCGGGCCAAATGAATCCAAACGTTCTCACTTTGGTGCATTAACAGAGGTGGCCCCTCCCTTTGAGCAGAGGAGCTTCGCCCTGCCAAAAAAATGCCCCTATAACGGAATAATAAAATGGTAATAAACTTTATTTATTACCATTTTATTTTTCAGTGCCCCGCCCTGAATCGAGTGTCAGGACGGGGCAGGGCAATTACTGCTGAGTGGCAGCAGGGAGCTCTGCACTTGTTTAAAGTGCGCATGACACTTTGGCTGGCCGTCTTGCGACAGTCAGCCAGACATGCACACTTTAAACATCTCTAATCAAGCTGTTTTAAGACAGCTGAGTTAGAGAAGCCACAGGCCTCCAGAGCTCTGGTTAGCTCTGAGAGAACCAGCTCCCACCAGCAGGAAAGCAGCATCAGGATTGGTTAGTGGCTTTTCCTGGTCCCGTGCATTGAAGCTTCCAGGATCAGGACGCTACAAAGAAGACATCTCAAGGTAAGAGCCTTTTTTTGGTTTTTATTTTTTATTATTAATATTATGTTCCCCGCCCTCTGCTCCCCCCACCGTATACATAAGACAGCCACCGCTGTGCATTAAAGATGGCAATCACCAGGGTCGGTCAATCACTTCAGAGCTGGGGGCTTTCGGTCTCTCGCAACCCCACACGGACACGCCAAAACACTGAGCTTATAGCACACTCAGCACAAAGACACCTTGCAGTATGATCTGTAAAAGAGACCAATATGATCATTCTCGTAAATAACATTTACCAGCTGGTACATGCTCCCACTTTTCCTGTCCTGGTTTCACAACTAACAATACACTGTCCCTGCCTTTTGCTGTGACCTCTGCTGGTTCAGGAGGATGATTTGGGGATTATTTCCACACCTTAGAATCAGGATTTTTGCCAGCTGAGCTAAAACCTCCATCCCCATACACAGTAAGAAGGGCTGGGGCAGTCCCCTTTTAAACTATTCCTGCATACACTGGAATAATGATAATCTGAGCAATTCTATCCCCAGGTTGTATAATCAAGTCAGTGTTTCCACTGTTCAACACAATTATTTTAAGTTCTCTTTGGTAGTCTGCATCGATCACTCCCCCCAGGGCCTGAGTATCTTTGAGTGCCAATCCAGATTGAGGAGAAATCAATCCAAAATGCTCCCAAGGAATCTGTATTCCAACACCCGTTTCAAGAAGCATCATGCCTCGTGGTTTCAATCTGTACATTTCCAAAGCATGTAAATCAAGACCTGCAGATTCTGGTGTTGCTTGGTATGGAGCTAAAGCTCCTGGTTTTATTTCCCAAAACATGATGGTGTTTGTTGCTACATGTGGTTGTATTTGTAACGCTGGGGTCAACATTCACATTAAAGGGGTCTCTGCATTTGTCAAAGGTCTATTAGTTAATATCTGGAGGGACTCATTTAGCTACTGTATCCAGTTTCTCAAGTTTACATCAGATAATTTTCATAATTGGGCTTTTAGTAAGCTGTTCATGTGCTCAATCAGTCCTGCAGTTGGTAAGTAATATGGAATGTGATAAATCCACTCAATATTGTGTTGTGAGCAATAATCTTGCACCAATTTACCTTTGAAATGTGATCCGTTATCACTCTGGACTTGGAATGGTACTCTATAACACAACATTAACAAGTCCAAAGTTTTTATGGTGTTGAACTGGGTAGCACATTTACATGGAAAAGCAATGAGATAGCCAGAAAAAGTGTCCCCCACTGTGCAGGTGTATTCACACTTGCAACTATTCGGTAGTAACCCACTGTAATCAATCTAGCATATCTGCCCCGGCAACTTCCCTCTCCCCAACTGACCTCTGACAGTTTGTGGGACAGATCTCTGGTGTGTCTATTGACAAGTAGGACATTGAAGAATAACAGTTTTCATCAAATCTAGGGGAATATGCATCCCTCTAATCTCTGCCCACCTGTTAGTGGCCAGCTCTCCCAGGTGTCCACATTTTTGGTGCGCCCACTTAGCCATCCCCACCAACTCAAAATCCTGTATCGCCACTTCTGCCTCTGAGATTTTGGCTTTAGCGTCTGAAAGGGAATTAAACTATTGTTCCAAAGAGTCGGTAGGACAATGGGTATCTGCATGATATACAGTAACAGTACTTTGTTCTAACATTTCCCAAATGTGCTGCCACAGCTCTTTACCTCACACCTCCTTTGAATGTATTTGCCAGTTGTGTGCATGCCACGGGGGATGCCAGGTGGCTAACCCATTGGCAGAAGACCAAGAATCAGTATAAACGTGACATGTCCCAGGCAATACTTGTCTCAGTGCCTGATATTCTGCATACAATTCTGAATATTGACTACTCCTTCCTTCTCCAGCAGTAGAAAGCAGCTTATTGATTTTAGGATCATATGACACTGCCTTCCAATGTCTCTTAGCCCCCACATATTTGGATGAACCTTCGGTGAACCCTACATGCTTCCTATGCTCATGGGACAAGGACTCGTATGGCTCACCCCGCCTCATTGATGACTCTTTTGTCTTGGCCCCTCTTGGCTTACTTCATCATCCTGCATGTGGGCCTCTGCCACCTGTTCATGCAGGGCCGCTGTTCCTGGTGGTCCCACTCGGGCCCTGTCCTGTATTTACCACTTCTACTCGATCACACTAGCTTTCTGTGCGTGTGCATTCGGTGGGTTTTGGGTGGGCTCATCACCCACTGCATTATTGGAATCTCAGGTTTCAGTATCACATTATGACCTAGGGTAATTTGCTTAGTATCCACTAGAGCCAGTAACGTGCTAACAACTGTTTCTCAAAGGCAGTATATCGCTCTGCAGCATCTGGTAACTTTTGGGTCCAAAAGCTCAGGGCCACACGCTTTTTTTCCTTGTTTTGCCACATACTCCAATTTGCATATTGCTCTTGAACGGGTACATGTAACTCAAAGTGTCATTCTTGTACAGGCCATAAGTCTAATGCCTGTTGAATCGCCTCCTTTGCCAACTCAAACGCACACTGCTGCTGCTCTTCCCTTTCAAACTCTTGCTTCTTTCTTGTCACGTTCTACAAAGGGGTCAAAATCTAACTCAAGTGAGGGATATGCTGTCTTCAAAAGCTGAAGAATCAAATGAATTGCTGAGTCTCCTGCTTATTATGGGGTGTGACAAATTCTAGTATCTTTTGTTTTACCTGTGGCAACAACTCCCTATGCCCCTGATTCCACTGAGTTTCTACATACTTCACATTTTGAGAGGGTCCTTGCATTTTATCTGGATCGATCATCCTCCCTTTGCTTTGCAAAAGTTCCACAACCCTGTCCAGAGTCTGCACCTGTTCTTGTGCTTCTCCCTGAATCATCACATCATCAATATAATTAGACAACTGCACCCCTGGAATGACAGATACTTCTTACATGTGTTCTGCTCCTATCCGGTTACAGATGGTGGAGCTGTATACGTACCCTGTGGGGAGCCTTAACATCTTGAATTGTCTTCCACCATGTGAAAAGCTAGATTACTCCTGATTCTCAGGGGCCAATGGTATAGAAAACAAAGCATTGACAATATCAATAGATGCATACCAGGTCCCTTTATGTTTTCGTATCCTCTCAACCAAAGTGATAGTGTCAGGGGCATCAGCCATCAGCTGGGGTGTATATTTGTTCAATTCACAGTAATTGATGTCATTCTATAGCTCCCATATTGTAACCACAGTACAGTGTAGCAGATTTGAGCAGAGACTGCTTTTGTCTTACAAAAAGGCAGGCCTCAACAGGTCTGGCTTTGCTTGTGTTCTTGTTCGAAGAGGTCCTGTTTTGGCAGCTTTGGCTAAACGTTTCCTACTGGAACGAAACCAAATCTAATGTGCATGAGCCTTGCCTTTGGATTGGCATGATGGTTAAAAAAGCAAAAAAATATTAACTAATGTGGCGCATGAGTAATTACTTGTGTGAGAGAATAATCCAAGTATTTCCAGCATCACTTTTTTTAAGGTCAGTACCTAATGACGATTGATGTTATAATGACATGACAGGAAAACAACTAAGTCTCAAGAATTATTTGGTGCGATTTTTCTTTCAATACAAGAATTTAACTTTTTGTTTTCTGGTTCTGGACAAATACCTTCGTTTCTGACTACTAAACAGGAATCAAAACGGAGTAAACCACATATGCAAATGTTCATATATTTATATAACAGTGATGCTGTTTATTGTCACTTTTGAGAGAGGGGAGGGGCAGCATAGCTGACAAAAGACTTCTCTCGTGAGTCAAGACCCCTTAACATTCAACCATGGTGATAAATAGCACATTACATTCATCTCTAGAGATATCTATCTGTATTTCTCTTCCAAACCGCACATGCACACTCTCACAAACACATACCGAAAGAACACTGACTTATGATTTACTCACTCATACCCAAGCAACAGGAACATTCTGGTTCTTCTCCTGAAATGGCAGACAGAGGATCTTGCAATAGTTAGAACCACTCCGCCTGCCTATCCACTGCCTCTCCCAGGCGAGGTCCTGGAAAGGGGAAGCAATGTCTAGTTTTCTTCCTTCTTGGAAAGTAGTACTTTTCATGACCCTGTGCAAGTCGAATTATGTCCAACGCATGGTACTGAGAAAATCCGGGTATCAATTCTTGACAACCTCTCTTCATTTCTGGATACCAACTATGTCATGCTATTGTTCTTTTAGATTTGTCAGCCATTTTCAAAATCGTAGATTATGTTGTGCGCGTATCCAGACTGCAGGGACTGGGAATCAGGGCTGTGGTCCTGGCATTGATTTTGTCAGATATTCAGAAACACTATTGAGGCATAGAACGTCCTCCTTTACAATCTACTGCTTCCCAATTTCACTGTAAGGACCAGCATGGCTTTTCTCTCAGCCATCCTCCTTTTAATAATTTATGTCGCACAGCTAATGTCCCTTATTCTTCCTTACGGTTTCCCTTCTATTCCTGTGCCATGGACACCTAGTTTATTAATCAGTGACCAAGGATCAGTTCCACCTTTGCATGACCTCCAATGGTACATGGATAACTAGTGACACTTTGAAGGTGAACCAGTGCTTTCAATGGAAAGGTAGTATATGACCCTGACAGAGTAGCAGCAGTTACAAAGCACAAAGAAGGTATTCTGTACATCTCTCTCTCCAACTCAAGTTGCGGATGTCAACACCGACCAGTGCTTATTTGAGCCGGTGGTTTCTGGCGAGGGGCATCAGGACTTCTTTTTGAAGGCAGGCACTTATTTTTCTGCCTCAAGCATTTATTGCAAGCAAAAGACACCTATGGTAAAGACGGTAAAGACGGAGGAAGAGAAGACAAAAAAGTTTCATAAAAGGGAGAAAGCAGAAAGCTGCAGGAATGAGCTGAAGGGGCAGGGAGTGGCTGTAAATAGATTGCAGAGGCCCGAGATGGCTTCAGGATTAGGCTGCATCAGTAATCCGTGCTTGCACATTTAATTGCACCAGCCGCATGTTTGAGGAGAGCTTTATTTACAAATGAAGCACTGACACCAACAAGATTGAAGTTCTTCTCTTTGGGAAGCACTACACCAGTCTGGTCATCAACTTGATGGCCTAATGATCTTGGAGTCCCTTCTGAGCCTACAGCTTAACTTGGAGTCTTGATAGACAACTTGTTGCATTAAGGAATTTGTTAACTATGTGGTAACCACCTATTGGCTTCCAATTATCCCTTTGTGAGCGTGAAGGCTTAAGTCCATTGTGTCCTCCTGATGGATTGTGGAGCCACTCCTAGTCTTGTCTCCCTAATTCTATAATTGCCTTACTCTCTTTTGGCTTGAATGCTGCACCCTCCCCCCTCTCTTCCTAACTTGCCACATTGCATTTGCTCTCAGAAAAATGGCTATTCTCTAGAAACCTCTGTGAACCCGTTGGCATGTTATCCAAAGCTCTAGTACTGATTTCCTGTTTAAATTACGTGTCCTATGTCCCAAAGCACACTCTTAATTCTCCCTTGTTTCACTTACTTGATGATCACATGATCTGCAGGGCCCAAGATTTTTCAACCATGTGTCACATCACTGAAAAAAAGTATCTTGATCTCTAGAGTAATGTAGCCATGTTTATGAGCTTTCTCAAGATAGGGATAGTTTCCATGTAATTCGGCTTTTGTTCTCGCCCAGAGCTAGGACGCCTTTTCTGTAGCTCAAGCACTGAGGAGGTTGCGGAGAACATAAACAGACTATACACAAAGATTCCCAGCTACCTGTATTTGGCCAGAGTCAAAACCCAGAATGAGGCACAAAACGTCTTTCTAGACTGTCGAGAGGGCTACAATGCCAAAGTAATATCAGACATGTCCACAGGGTGCCTGGCATGGGCACAGGAGGATGGGTCACTGTCATATTTTCAGGCTAACAATTGATCATATGAACTAGTTTCACTGATATCCACTCTATAAACATTTGTCTTTTGTCATTGTCCTGATAATATGACATGGGCACACCCTTCTGCACACATACTGGGCACACCTGAGAGTGGTGAATATTACTACTTATTGCTTATTACACACACACCCGTACATAGTTACAGGTCATTACAGGTAATTCCCAAGCATTACAAGAGGGTGCCTATGCAGTGCACAGGGTGGTGGGTGATTTGTTTATTTACAGATCTGCCCTCCCTACGATGACACATGCCTGGTCAGGGGTGATGCATTCTTCAGTCCTGTGCCATGGATTGCCACGTCTCGAGCTGAGGTGGGATCAGGTTGAAATCTGATTACAGGAAACAAGACTAACGTGTGTACAAAGGCTTAGTGAGAAATTAATTTGGAATACTAGCTTTTTGGTGGTGGGCGCAGGTTATGGAAACGAGGCAATTACTGCTCCCCTGACCTTACCCTGCAGGGGCCTCCTGGGCTCTGTGACGCCAGTGGTGAAATCGAAATTAGCCTTGTTTTATGTTTTCTGTTTGACCCGCTCCCTCTGGGTCATTTATTAGCCGAGCAGTGCCCGGGGGCGAAGATGCCCCCAAGTAGCCCCTGCATCCCGAGCGTTTTAAAGGCAGATGGCTGTAGCTATGTGTGCACTGTGCAGAGGAGGGGTGCACTGAGGGAACCCTTGTGTCTGGTGGCCCCGAGGCGGCGTGTCATTTACAGTTAGGGGCGAGATCTCACTCAGGATGGCTTGACTGTCTCATTGGCGTCAAAGCCTGTCCGCTGCGGCGTCAGTCAACAAACGCAGCCGCTGCGCAAAGGTCCAAACACATCTTTATGACATCACGGGTGATGGTCACAATGGGCGCGGAGTAAATACCCAGTACATCAGTCTTTGCAGACATCCTCTCCCTCCTGCCCTCCCTTGCCCATCCGCCCCACATGGCCAGGCAGCAGCGCCCAGTCCGAAGGAAGCCCGCCTCTGACGCCCCCCAACATGAGTTCCTCAGATAGACAGCATCCTCCATTAGCTAATATCAACCAGTTCTCCCCTATGCGGCCCTCGGACATCAACGACGCCTCTAGGCCGCCCGCCCCGGAGAAGGGCACCCGCCTTCGGCCTGCAGAGAATGTGGCACCGTGCCCCCTGCCAACTGATGCCCACACCGCTACCCCTGCTCCTTCTCCCAGCGCCTCTCCCTCTGTTCCTTCGTCCACCCCCACTCCCTCCTTCCCTTTTGTCCCCGACAGCACCTCTAGCTCTCGTTGTACTTGCAGGGACGTCCCCCCCAGCCCATCCTTTGTGAAGCGCTTTGAAGAAGTACTAAGGAGATTCGAGGAGCTGTATCCTGGGGAGAAACTCGACGACGCCACCACCTCGGATCAATGTAAAGATTCTTGCATCCGGTGCGCCTTGGAGCGTGCGAAAAATAACTCTAGTTTACAGACCCCCCAAATTCCCTCGGAGAATACTAACCCCCCGAAAAATACCAACAACCCTATGTCAGTCTCCGAGACCGCTGACACCTGTGGTGTCAGCCCAGTAGAAAGTGCTCTAACTGTGCCATCCCCGGAGAAGAAATCGGACAGTGTGCCAACCTCCCCAACACCTTTAGAAGAGCCCAAACCTCCTACTCACCCGTTAGACAAGGATGACCCCTCTCCCCTCCCCTCCAGGGAATCTGACCCCAGAATAGAGACAAACCTCACCCCTGTTAAACCTGATCCGCCACCCCTTCCACATGCAGCTTGTCCCCATTCAGAGAGAACCAACCGTTTGCCCACCTACGACAAAACTATGTCCCCCCTTCCTCCTTCCATCTTTGACAACCCCGCTTCCTCCCTGCCTCCTTCCATCTTCTACAACCCTGCTTCCTCCCTTCCCCCTTCCATCCCTGACAACCGTGCTGTCTCCCCTCTTCCTCCCATCCCTGCAAACCCCCCTCCCTCTCTTCGTTCGTCTCTTTCCGACAACGCTACTCCCTTACTTACTTATCGCAAGAATAACACCCGTGGTCCATCCTTTGCGGAACATCTTGAATGTTTGTTGAAGAGACTCTACTCTGTTTCTCCTCGTCCTGGGGAGAAAGACTCAGACACCACTTTCCCGCCAGGCAATGCCAATCCATCTCCTGAGCAGTCTGCGGCTTCTTCCCGTTTAGACAGTACCACCTGTTTGCCCAAGTCTGACAACACCGCACCCTCTCTCCATGCTTCCATCCCTGGCACCACCGCTCCTATTCGTGCTTCCATATCCATCCCTTCTCTTAGTTCTTCTATTCCTGGCACCACTCCCTCTCTTCCTTCTTCCATCCCTAGCAGCACCCACTCTATTTGTTCTTGCAAGGACATCACCCGTGATCAATCCTTTGAGGAACAGCTTGACGTTTCAATAAAGAGATCCAGTACCATATATCCTCATTCTGAGGTAAAAGGCATACACTCTTCGACCTCAGATTCATCGGAAAAGAGCTTCTTCTGGCCTGGCCTTAAATTACTGACCCCCCAGGTTTGCCCTCATCGTGATGATACTAGCTCGTCCCCAGGGTTAACCTCTCCCAAGACTATTCACCCGGAAGATACCAACACTTCTGGGCCTCTGTCAGACCTCCCTCCTCCCTCGGGAAATAATACCTCCTCGGTATGCATCATCCACCCTTCTGGCAAAACTGATACATCTTCGGCTCCTGCCTTAGACTCCAGCCGTCTGCCTAACACTTCACTGGAAACAGCCTCTAGGGCACCCCTATTTGATCTGTACCCATACCTCACAGTGGAACCCTCATTCTTTCCTATTGCCTCATCTGATTCAAGTGGTGCCACCTGCTCTGTCACCCATTTAGTGGATGGCACCCCTTCTCTTCCAGCATCTCTGGATACTGATGGTACTCCTTCTGCCTCTTTGAAACCCCATATGTTGGAAAAAAGCACTTCAACACCCCTATTTGACTTGTACCCTTCCCTGGCAGTGGATCCCTCATTCTTCCTTATCGCCTCATCTGATTCAAGCGTTGCCACCTGCTCTGTCCCCCCCTTAGTGGACGGCACCCCTTCTCTTCCAGCATCTCTGGATACTGATGGTACTCCTTCTGCCTCTTTGAAACCCCATATGTTGGAAAAAAGCACATCGACATCCCTATTTGACCTGTACCCTTCCCTGGCAGTGGATCCCTCATTCTTCCCTATCACCTCATCTGATTCAAGCGTTGCCACCTGCTCTGTCCCCCCCTTAGTGGACGGCACCCCTTCTCTTACAGCATCTCTGGATACTGATGGTACTCCTTCTGCCTCTTTGAAACCCCATATGTTGGAAAAAAGCACATCGACATCCCTATTTGACCTGTTCCCTCCCCTGGTAGTGGATCCCTCATTCTTCCCTACTATGTCATCTGTTCCAAGCGTTGCCACCTGCTCTGTCTCCCCTTTAGTGGACGGCACCCCTTCTCTTCCAGCATCTCTGGATACTGATGGTACTCCTTCTGCCCCTTTGAAACCCCATATGTTGCAAAAAAGCACATCGACATCCCTATTTGACCTGTACCCTTCCCTGGCAGTGGATCCCTCATTCTTTCCTATCGCCTCATCTGATTCAAGTGGTGCCACCTGCTCTGTCACCCATTTAGTGGATGGCAGTCCTTCTCTTCCAGCATCTCTGGATACTGATGGTACTCCTTCTTCCTCTTTGAAACCCCATATGTTGCAAAAAAGCACATCGACATCCCTATTTGACCTGTACCCTTCCCTGGCAGTGGATCCCTCATTCTTCCCTATCACCTCATCTGATTCAAGCGTTGCCACCTGCTCTGTCCCCCCTTTAGTGGACGGCACCCCTTCTCTTACAGCATCTCTGGATACTGATGGTACTCCTTCTGCCTCTTTGAAACCCCATATGTTGGAAAAAAGCACATCGACATCCCTATTTGACCTGTTCCCTCCCCTGGCAGTGGATCCCTCATTCTTCCCTACTATCTCATCTGTTCCAAGCGTTGCCACCTGCTCTGTCTCCCCTTTAGTGGGCGGCACCCCTTCTCTTCCAGCATCTCTGGATACTGATGGTACTCCTTCTGCCTCTTTGAAACCCCATATCTTGGAAAAAAGCGCATCGACATCCCTGTTTGACCTGTACCCTTCCCTGGCAGTGGATCCCTCATTCTTCCCTATCACCTCATCTGATTCAAGCGTTGCCACCTGCTCTGTCCCCCCCTTAGTGGAAGGCACCCCTTCTCTTCCAGCATCTCTGGATACTGATGGTACTCCTTCTGCCTCTTTGAAACCCCATATCTTGGAAAAAAGCGCATCGACATCCCTGTTTGACCTGTACTCTCCCCTGGCAGTGGATCCCTCATTCTTTCCTATCGCCTCATCTGATTCAAGCGTTGCCACCTGCTCTGTCCCCCCTTTAGTGGACGGCACCCCTTCTCTTCCAGCATCTCTGGAAACTGATGGTACTCCTTCTGCCTCTTTGAAACCCCATATGTTGGAAAAAAGCGCATCGACATCCCTATTTGACCTGTACTCTCCCCTGGCAGTGGATCCCTCATTCTTCCCTATCGCCTCCTCTGATTCAAGCGTTGCCACCTGCTCAGTCCCCCCTTTAGTGGACGGCACCCCTTCTCTTCCACCATCTCTGGATACTGATGGTACTCCTTCTGCCTCTTTGAAACCCCATATGTTGCAAAAAAGCACTTCAACACACCTGCTTGACCTGTACTCATCTCTGGCAGTGAATCCCTCATTCTTCCCTATCACCTTATCTGATTCAAGCAGTGCCACCTGCTCTGTTCCCCTTTTAGTGGATGGCACCCCTTCTCTTCCTGCATCTCTGGATACTGATGGTACTCCTGCCTCTTTGAAGCCCCATCTGTTGGAAAAAAGCACTTCAACACACCTGCTTGACCTGTACTCATCTCTGGCAGTGGATCCCTCATTCTTTCCTGTCGCCTCATCTGATTCAAGTGGTGCCACCTGCTCTGTCACCCATTTAGTGGATGGCACCCCTTCTCTTCCTGCATCTCTGGATACTGATGGTACTCCTGCCTCTTTGAAACCCCATCTGTTGGAAAAAAGCACTTCAACACCCCTATTTGACCTGTACCCTTCCCTGGCAGTGGATCCCTCATTCTTCCCTATCGCCTCATCTGATTCAAGCGTTGCCACCTGCTCTGTCCCCCCTTTAGTGGACGGCACATCTCCTCTTCCAGCATTTCTGGAAACTGATGGTACTCCTTCTGCCTCTTTGAAACCCCATATGTTGGAAAAAAGCACTTCAACACACCTGCTTGACCTGTACTCATCTCTGGCAGTGGATCCCTCATTCTTCCCTATCGGCTCCTCTGATTCAAGCAGTGCCACCTGCTCTGTCCCCTCTTTAGTGGACGGCACATCTTCTCTTCCAGCATCTCTGGATACTGATGGTACTCCTTCTGCCTCTTTGAAACCTCATATGTTGCAAAAAAGCACTTCAACACACCTGCTTGACCTGTACTCATCTCTGGCAGTGGATCCCTCATTCGTCCCTACTGTCTCATCTGATTCAAGGGTTGCCACCTGCTCTGTTCCCCCTTTAGTGGATGGCACCCCTTCTCTTCCAGCGTCTCTGGATACTGATGGTACTCCTTCTGCCTCTTTGAAACCTCATATGTTGGAAAAAAGCACATCAACATCCCTATTTGACCTGTACTCATCTCTGGCTCTGGATCCCTCATTCTTTCCTATCGCTTCATCAGATTCAAGGGGTCCCACCTGCTCTGATCCCCCTTTAGTGGATGGCACCCCTACTCTCCCAGAATCTATGGGTACTGATGTCGCACCTTCTGCCTCTTTTAAACCCAATGTGTTAGAAACTGGCTCTCATTTTCACCCATCGGAGAATATCAACTCCTCTGAATACCGCCATATTTGTCCTCATCGTTTGAAATATCTACATGTCTGGCGCCCTCCTAGTAGAAGACCAGCTCCACACCTTCATGAGTGGAGTACCTTCATCGTTGTTGTCCCTGTGTCAGATACTGACATACCTAATCTCTGGGTACCTGCCCCTTCAGTAACAGACAGGCTTGCTTCCCCATCAGAAGATGCTTCTGTATGCTTCTTGACAATAACAGATTCTTCTGTTCCCCCCTTACTGGATGTTACCATCCCCGCTCCCCTTGGGGTTGATGGAAATCTCTTTGATCACCATCGAGGGATTTCCGATACCTTTTCCACACCTGTCGTAGATACCAATGTTTCTCCGTGTACCACCTCATATATAGATCTTACTACACCAGCTCCTGCGGCAACAGATATTTATGCTCATTCATCGAAGATTATCGCCCTTGCACCAGTGCCATCAAGGACTACTACTCCCATTGTGGACAGCAGTGCCTCTGCATCTCTCTTCAGGAAAGATGCCTCCTCTTCTCCCCCCTCAGTGTACACTGACGTTGCTCGTCCACCAGAGGTTACTACTCCCATAGTGGAGAGCTGTGCCTCCACTTCTCGCCTTTCAGTGGACACTGACTTTTATCGCCCGCCAGAGGTTACTACTCCCATAGTGGAGAGCAGTGCCTTCACTTCTCGCCTTTCAGTGGACACTGACTTTTATCGCCCGCCAGAGGTTACTACTCCCATAGTGGAGAGCTGTGCCTCCACTTCTCACCTTTCAGTGGACACTGACTTTTATCGCCCACCAGAGGTTACTATTCCCATAGTGGAGAGCTGTGCCTCCACTTCTCGCCTTTCAGTGGACACTGACTTTTATCGCCCACCAGAGGTTACTATTCCCATAGTGGAGAGCTGTGCCTCCACTTCTCGCCTTTCAGTGGACACTGACTTTTATCGCCCACCAGAGGTTACTTCTCCCATAGTGGAGAGCAGTGCTTCCTCTTCTCCCCCCTCAGTGTACACTGACTTTGCTCGCCCACCAGAAGCTACTACTCCCATAGTGGAGAGTGGTGCTTCCTCTTCTCCCCCCTCAGTGTACACTGACTTTGCTCCCCCACCAGAAGCTACTACTCCCATAGTGGAGAGCGGTGCCTCCTCTTCTCCTCTTTCAGTGGACACTGACTGTACTCTTCTGTCTGGTTCCACCTTACAGGAAAGTGGCTTCTTATTGCCTTCCACAATGGATATGAACCCATCTGTTCCACACCTAGAGAAAGTCCACTCCTGTGCAGCTCCCTCCATTGAATACAAAAATATTTGCTTCCCTCTGAAGAAATACCAACATCTATGGTCGACGCTAGAGGGAATACCAACCTCCCTGCTCAGTCAACGGATTGCTGATATGTCTTTGCCAGGGTGTACTGACCATTCTGCTCCACCTTTCATGAGCCCTGACCTCCCTCCTCAGCTCTTGGGCAAAAGTGAGTCTGTTTTAGTTCCATCAGGGATGCCTGACTACTCTTCCTCCACAATAGAGAAAGCCTACGTCTCGATATCACAGCAACATGACCTCCCTGTATTACTCTCAGAGGAAACCAGCTTACCTATCTCTGGCACAGAGACCACCAAACCTTCTATTCCACGTCCAGAAACAATTGAGGTCTTGATGTCCAGGCTAGATAAAGCTGTATCATCCTTTTCCACCACTGAGAAAACCAACCTCCCTCCTTTCTTCCAAGAGGAAACTAGTCACAGTATCTCTGGTGAAGAGAAAACTGATTTCCCTGTCTCCACAGAAAAAATGGACCCTTCTGCCCACCCTTCTGAGAATTCAGTCCTCTCCATGCCCACCTTAAAGAAAATGGATTCCCCTGCCTGCTTTTTAGAGACTGAGAAATGCGATGCATCTCCTTCCACCCCAGTGAAGGAAACTCTCTTTGTCAAAGTTGAGCTCAGTCTTTCTGCTACGGAGAAAATTGACCTTTCCATTTCCTCGCCTGTAAAAAGCGATCTCTCTCTTTCCTGTCCAGTTAAATCTAATCTCATTGTCATCTCCTCCGTGAAAACTGAGGTGTCAGTGGAAACCGGCATCCCAGTTGTCTCTCCAGAAAACAACAAATTGGCTGTAGAATTGCCAGTGGAAAGTGGTGCCCAGGATGTCTCTCCAGTAAAAACTGACCTCTTTGCCCCCTTTCTAATGGAGACTGATGTCCAGGACGTCTCTCCAGTGGCAACTGATGACCTAGTTGTTTCACCAGGGGGAAAAATGCTCTCTTTTGGCTCTGCATTGGAAAGTGATGCCCAGGACATCTCTCCAGTAAAAACTGACCTCTCTGACACCTCTCTACTGCAAAGTAACACCCAGGATGTCTCTCCGGTAAAAACCAAACTCTCTATCAATTCGCCAGTTAAAACTGACATCCAAGACGTCTTTCCAGAAAAATCCGATCTCCCTGTTGCCTCTCCCATGGCACCTGATGTCCCAGTTGTCTCTCCAGAAAAAAATAACATCTCTGTTGCCTTTGTAGAGGAATCTGACATTCACGACGACCTCTCTGTTGTCCCTTCAGGGAAAAATGAAATCCAGGCTGTCAATCAAGTAAATCGCTCGGTCACATTTGACACCGATATTCTGACATTATCCTATGAAAGGGATTCCGAGGCTAGAGCTCCCTGCTCCTCTTGTGGCCACAGCCAACCTGTTGTCTCTTGCGGAAATATTTCTCCCAGTGTTCCTTCCTTATGGGATGATGATGAGTCATGTGAAAGCTCCCAACGGAATTTAAACTCTTCGATATGCCCAAATTATGCTTGTACTTGTGCTGCCAGCCCCAGCGATCTTGTCCCCTCTGTCTTCATGCCAGGGAATACACCTCCCACTGTTTCCTCTTCCAGTTGTTCCTTCTCTCATGGTGTGAGTACCAATAATCTCACCTCTTCTTTCTCTTCATTGAGGAAAATTGAGCCCCTCGCTTACTCTCTAGAGGGTTATGATGTGGGTGTTTGCTTCGGGGGGAGCAGCTGTTCTGTCTGCCCCAAGAATATAGACCCCTCAGTTTCTACCCATAGAAGTAATGTCACCTGCTCTTCATCCTCATTTAGGAAAGCTAAGCCCCTTGCTTACTCTCTAGAGGGTTATGATGAGGGTGTTTGCTTCGGGGGGAGCAGCTGTTCTGTCTGCCCCAAGAATGTTTCCACCTCAGTTTCTACCCATGGTAATAATGCCACCTGCTCTTGGTCCTCTTTTAGGAAAGCTAAGCCCCTTGCTTACTCTCTAGAGGGTAATGAGGAGGGTGTTCGCTTCGGGGGGACCAGCTGTTCTGTCTGCCCCAAGAATTTAGACTCCTCAGTTTCTACCCATGGGAGTAATGCCACCTGCTCTTGGTCCTCATTTAGGAAAGCTGAGCCCCTTGCTTACTCTCTAGAGGGTAACGATGAGGGTGTTTGCTTCGGGGGGACCAGCTGTTCTATCTGCCCCAAGAATATAGACTCCTCAGTTTCTACCCATGGGAGTAATGCCACCTGCTCTTGGTCCTCTTTTAGGAAAGCTAAGCCCCTTGCTTACTCTCTGGAGGGTAACGAGGAGGGTGTTTGCTTCCGGGAGACCAGCCATTCTGTCTGTCCCAAGAATATAGACTCCTCAGTTTCCACCCATGGGAGTAATGCCACCTGCTCTTGGTCCTCTTTTAGGAAAGCTAAGCCCCTTGCTTACTCTCTAGAGGGTAACGATGAGGGTGTTTGCTTCGGGGGGACCAGCTGTTCTATCTGCCCCAAGAATATAGACTCCTCAGTTTCTACCCATGGGAGTAATGCCACCTGCTCTTGGTCCTCTTTTAGGAAAGCTAAGCCCCTTGCTTACTCTCTGGAGGGTAACGAGGAGGGTGTTTGCTTCGGGGAGAGCAGCTGTTCTGTCTGCCCCAAGAATATAGACTCCTCAGTTTCTACCCATGGGAGTAATGCCACCTGCTCTTGGTCCTCTTTTAGGAAAGCTAAGCCCCTTGCTTACTCTCTAGAGGGTGACGATGAGGGTGTTTGCTTCCGGGGGACCAGCTGTTCTGTCTGCCCCAAGAATATAGACTCCTCAGTTTCTACCCATGGGAGTAATGCCACCTGCTCTTGGTCCTCATTTAGGAAAGCTAAGCCCCTTGCTTACTCTCCAGAGGGTACTGATGAGGGTGTTTGCTTCGGGGAGTCCAGCCATTCTGACTGCCCCAAGAATGTTTCCACCTCAGTTTCTACCCATGGTAATAATGCCACCTGCTCTTGGTCCTTATTTAGGAAAACTGAGCCACTTGCTTATTCTTTACAGAGTGATGATGAGAATGTTTGCTTCAAGGGGACCAAATGTTCTGTCTGCCCCAAGACTTTCGCCTCCTCAGTTTCTACCCATGGAAAAAGCAATTTCTATTCTTCCTCCCTACAGACTACTGAGCTCCCTATGTTTTCCTCAAGAGATGCCTCACCCTGTAGTATCTGTGACACAAAAGTTGCCCCTCCTGCCTCTCCCCCAGAGAGTACTGGCCCATGGGCTAACTACTTAGATGATATGAAAACTGTGACCTCCAGTTATGGGGGTACATTGTGTCCCAAGCATACAGCCTCGTCTGCTTCTCACTTAGGGCGCACTGATCCTTGCTCACCGTCCCTAGAGATTAGAGATTTCTCCACTTCTTCCTCCTCCGGGGATGTCTCACGTCATTGCACCTACAAGAGACACATTTCTCCTTCTGCTTCTGGTGCTTCTTCCCTAGAACAAACTGCCCTCTTTTCTTCCTCTTTATTTGACAGCTGCTCCTGCACGCTACCCTCTAAAAACATCAGCTCGGCGTTTTCCTCCCCAGGAAAGTCATGTTCTTGTTCTCGGTACACCAGTACTTCTGACCCTTATGCTCTCTCCACTGAGAAAACGTACACCTCTGAATTGTGCCCCATCAGAACCTACCTTTATTTATTCCGTAGCATGAAATATGAGCCTTGACCTTGACTTTACCCTGCCACGTTTGCCCAAGCGTTCTCTGCCACATCATTAATACACCTGTTTAGGAATTGCTGCCTGGCCATTTTTAGCACCATCATGCCCCTATCTCATGTTGGACTTCCCTGTATCCGTTCATCTTTTGATTTTCTGTGTAGAATTAATTCTCCCTCACACCGAGGAATGATCTCTAGTTCTTTGCCTCGCTCATGGCGCTCAGTATGCTGCTCATGCTATCTTGGAAGAAGGCGCATAACAAGGCAGAAATGGTGAGTTATCTCTCTGGAAGGGTGATGGTCGCTGCATAGAAGACCATGGGGAGGGTGGGGACTATGCAGAACTCATAATGCAAAGCCTTGTTTACTTTTAACTATAGAAGCAATATATACATGGAGGTAATAGCAGGCAAGCTGAGCCAACCAAGTATGTAGTTTTGTCACAGCTTCTTTATACATTATTTTGCCACAGTGCAGATCCATAAAGCAACAACCTATGAAATATATACCAATTTGGTCACTACAATATATTTTAAAAAGTTGTTAATTAAACATGTGTAATTGAGGATGAGAGGGTCCCTCGTAGCCCATGGTTCCTGGTAACACTTAACCTGCTGCACAGTTGAGAGCTAAGCCTCAACAGAGAGCAGCACCTCCTCCTCTTTGACACACGAAATTATTGAATAACTACAGTGCACCAAATGTACGTCTTTGCGTCAAAATTTAGTAGTGGGTTGCTGTAGGAAGGTAGCCTCTTTCTAGCCTTGTTACCCCCCCTTTTGGCCTGTTTGTGAGTATATGTCAGGGTGTTCTTACTGTCTCACTGGGATCCTGCTAGTCAGGGCCCAGTGCTCATAGTGAAAACCCTGTGTTGTCAGTGTGCTTGATATGTGTCACTGGGATCCTGCTAGCCAGGACCCCAGTGCTCATAAGTTTGTGGCCTATATGTGTTCCCTGTGTGATGCCTAACTGTCTCACTGAGGCTCTGCTAACCAGAACCTCAGTGTTTATGCTCTCTCTGCTTTTAAAATTGTCGCTGCAGGCTAGTGACTAACTTTACCAATTCTCATTGGCACACTGGAAAACCCTTATAATTCCCTTGTATATGGTAGCCTGGTACCCAGGGTATTGGTGTTCCAGGAGATCCCTATGGGCTGCAGCATTTCTTTTGCCACCCATAGGGAGCTCAGACAATTCTTACACAGGACTGCCACTGCAGCCTGAGTAAAATAACGTCCATGTTATTTCACAGCCATTTTACACTGCACATAAGTAACTTATAAGTCACCTATATGTCTAACCCTCACTTGGTGAAGGTTAGGTGTCAAGTTACTTAGTGTGTGGGCACCCTGGCACTTGCCAAGGTGCCCCCATATTGTTCAGGGCAAATTTCCCAAACTTTGTGAGGGCTGGGACACCATTACACGAGTGCACTACATATAGGTCAATACCTATATGTAGCGTCACAATGGTAACTCCGAACATGGCCATGTAACATGTCTAGGATCATGGAATTGTCCCCCCAATACCATTCTGGTATTGGGCGGACAATTCCATGCATCCCCGGGTCTCTAGCACAGAACCCGGGTACTGCCAAACTAACTTTCTGGGGTCTCCACTGCAGCTACTGCTGCTGCCAACCCCTCAGACAAGTTTCTGCCCCCCCCCGGGCCTGGGCAGCCTGGTCCCAGGAAGGCAGAACAAAGGATTTCCTCTGAGAGAGGGTGTTACACCCTCTCCCTTTGGAAATACATGTAAAGGGCTGGGGAGGAGTAGCCTCCCCCAGCCTCTGGAAATGCTTTAATGGGCACAAATGGTGCCCTCTCTGCATAAGCCAGTCTACACCCGTTCAGGGATCCCCCAGCCCTTCTCTGGTGTGAAACTGGACAAAGGAAAGGGGAGTGACCACTCCCCTGACCAGCACCTCCCAGGGGAGGTCGCCAGATCTCCTCCAGTGTGTCCCAGACCTCTGCCATCTTGGATGCAGAGGTGTGAGGGAACAATGGACAGCTCTGAGTGGCCTGTGCCAGCAGGTGACCTCAGAGACCCCTCCTGATAGGTGCTTACCTTTCTCAGTAGCCAATCCTCCTCTGTGGGCTATTTAGGGTCTCTCCTCTGGGCTACTCCTCAAATAACAAATGCAAGAGCTCACTAGATTTCCTCTGCACTTCCCTCTTCGACTTCTGCCAAGGATCGACTGCTGACTGCTCCAGGACGCCTGCAAAACCACAACAAAGTAGCAAGAAGACTACCAGCAACATTGTAGCGCCTCATCCTACCGGCTTTCTCGACTCTTTCCTGGTGGTGCATGCTCTGAGGGCTGTCTGCCTTCACCCTGCACTGGAAGCCAAGAAGAAATCTCCTGTGGGTCGACGGAATCTTCCCCCTGCTAACAAAGGCACCAAACTTCTGCATCACCGGTCCTCTGGGTCCCCTCTCATCCTGATGAGCATGGTCCCTGGAGCACAGGAGCTGGGTTCAAGTGTCTCCCACAGTCCAGTGGCCCTTCTGTCCAAATTTGGTGGAGGTAAGTCCTTGCCTCCCTACGCCTGACAGTAATCCTGTGTACTGCATGATCTGCAGCTGCTCAGGCTTCTGTGCACTTTTCCAAGACTTCCTTTGCGCACAGCCTAGCCCAGGTCCCCAGCACTCCGTCCTGCATTGCCCAACTCGCTGAGTTGGACTCCGATGTCGTGGGACCCTCCTTTGTGACTCTGAAATGACCGCTGTCCTCATATCTTCTAAGTACCTGTTCCGGTACTTCTGCGGGTGCTGCCTGCTTCTGCGGGGGCTCTCTGAGTTGCTAGGTGCCCCCTCTGTCTCCTCCTCTAAGGGACGACCTCCTGGTCCTTCCTGCGCTATAGCAGCACCCAAAATCCTCAACCGCGACTGTGTTTGCGGTATTTCTGCGTGGAAATAGCTCTGCATCCTTCAGCACGCCGTGGGACATCTTCTGACCAAAGGAGAAGTTCCTGGCACCTTTCATTGTTGCAGAATCTTTGGCTTCTTCCACCCGGAGGCAACCCTTTTGCACCTTCATCCGGGGTTTGGTGGGCTCCTGCCCCTCGGACACTTGTGTGACTCTTGGACTTGGTCCCCTACCTTTACAGGTCCTCAGGTCCAGGAATCCGTCTTCAGTGTTTTGCTGGCAGTTGTTGTCCTTGCAAAATCCCCTATCTCGACTTTACTGTCTTTCTGGGGTAGTAGGGTGACTTTACCCCAACTCTTCAGGGTCTTGGGGTTGGGTATCTTGGACACCCTTAGTGTTTTCTAACAGTCCCAGTGACCCTCTACAACCTACACTAGGCCTGGGGTCCATTTGTGGTTCGCATTCCACTTTTGGAGTATATGGTGTGTGTTGCCCCTAGGCCTATTTCTACCTATTGCATTCTATTGTGATTCTACATTGTTTGCACTACTTTTCTAACTGTGACCTGTTTTTGGTTTGTGTACATATAATTTGTGTATTTTACTTACCTCCTAAGTGAGGGTATCCTCTGAGATACCTTTGGCATATTGTCACTAAAATAAAGTACCTTAATTTTTAGTAACTCTGAGTATTGTGGTTTCCTATGATATAGTGCTATATGATATAAGTGGTATAGTAGGAGCTTTGCATGTCTCCTAGTTCCACCTAAGCTGCTCTGCTACAGCTACCTCTACCAGACTAAGCTGCTAGAACACCTCTATTCTACTAATAAGGGATAACTGGACCTGGCACAAGGTGTAAGTATCACAAGGTACCCACTATAAGCTAGGCCAGCCTCCTACAGTTGCCTTATTTCCTCCTCAGTTTACCCTCATCAGTCAGTAGTAAGAAACTGGACATTCCACCTGTTTTTAACACTTTTCCATTTCTTGTATGCCCCTGTCCATTCTGCTCAATATATCACATAATCCTAGGTGACTGCTCTGGCACCCGGGAAAATGCTTCAAAATGGAGCTTCTTTGACAGTAGCAGGAACCAGGTATGAACTGGCCTTTCATTGTCATGGAATATCACAGGTGGGCTGGAGAAATCTATTGGAGACTGGTTTGGAAAGCCCATGGCCGCTCCTGGAGCCTCTGTCACGTTCCACGGCTCCCCAAGATTAGTTGCAGCAAACACAGGAGGGTCGGAGGGAGGAGAGAGATGGAGGGAGCAAGAGATCAGAGGAGGAGGGAAGAGTGTACCGTAAGTGAGAAATGGCGCAAGTAGAGGAAGGGAGCCGGACTGATTCAGGCAGGGCTTTAAGTGAGATGACAAAACTGGGGTGTCTCTAAAGGAGCGTGGTAAGCCTGTTCAGGGTGCGTGACCAACACAATTAGGAGAGGGGCCTAAACTACGGGTATCAAGGCACTGTGTGTAGATTAGACAAATGCAAGGAGCTGTGATATGTCAGGCTTACCAACTTCGAACTCCCCTGCTGTACACCACTGAGTAGATGACGAAATTAGCCTGTCTTCTCAGTATGCTCTTGGGGGCTGAGTGAGGGGCACAGTGGTCCATCTGACTTGTTGTGAATGCATAAGGAAGGTAAAATCACAGACGCCACTAGCAATTCCCACTTGGTGTCATTAGCACCCTTTCAAAAGTATGCCCGAGTTTGTTCTGTATAGACAGTATATGTTCCTATGCACCTGCACCCTCGTCTTTGTGGCATTGTTAAAAGTGAAAACAGGTGTTTTTGTTTAAAGTTCTATCTCTGTATTGTGTCCAGACCTTTGCAGCAACTCAAGATGCAAACAAACAGGATAATAGGTTTCTTGCAATCTGTGTCAGCGCACTTAGGACTAAGGGGGGAATATTGTATGTATTGTCATTACAGCTGATGGATACAAACAACTATTAGGTTTTATGCACACAATGACTCCTTCACTGACTGTGACATTACAATAATTACAATTCCTTTCTTGAGGAACAGTGTGCTACCACTTCATAACATGCTCCTAATTCCAGACAGCTGATAGCCCATGAAGAGCTTAATAAACAGGACAAACAGATCAAGAGTTTTACAAACCGGCAGCAGGCATGCAATACCCTGACAATATTACTATAGGATTGCCGCTGTCCCTGTGTAACGTTCTAGGTTTCATCCCAACTCAGCCTTTCGTCCTTCTGACGCCCAGTGGAGTAGCAAAGGAGCTACAGCTGCTTGTGCAAGCTGGGAATCAGAGGTGTCCCTGGGGGTAGGAGATGAGGGGTGCAAAGGGGGAGTGCTGGCCAACCCCTGGGATGTAGGTACAGCCTGGTGGGCAGGCTCACAGTGCAGCGTAACTATACGGCCGCCATAGTGATACCGCGGCCCCTGTTAAAATTATGCCCACCCCTGAAAAAAAATCTGCGGACGTCCATGGTTGGAATGGAAGGGTGAGTGTACCCAGAGTACGGCTGAGTGACAGATTCCTTGTGTTCCACTTCCAGGCCGGAGCTGTCCCTCATTGCCCACTCCTGTGCTCCCAGAGAAGCAGCAAAAGGACGCCACCTCCATTCCTTTGATCTTAACTCTGAGGGCTTCAGACAATGGGCCTTGTTGAATGTCTTCAACAAGTCATAGTGCTGCAAAAGCACCAGCATGTGTGGTGTCCTAAGTATGTCACAGGCAAAAAAACAGCCCAACAGGACCCGTTTTGATGTCCTTTTTTAGGATGGGCGTGCAAGCGCTCTGACTTGTTGTAATCTCTGTGGGCTTTTAACCACTCCCATCGCCATACGCCCATCATTATCACTCGTTCATGGGCTTGGTTTTCAAAAATCCTTTGTTATCATTGGTAAATACTTTACGTTTTCCCCTCCTTGGGGCAGTTTTGTTACCGCCTTGGCCATTGACCCTGTTACATAGATAATTGCACGTTTGGCTATGTTTGACTGCGCACAAACTATTTTCCTTTTGCGTCTCTCCTTCGCGCTCACGCTTATGGCAGCTGCGACACTTTGAATCACCTTGCTTATGTCAACTGTTTTACTTTTCTTTTCCAATTTATGTGGCAAGAAAAGTCCACTTAGGAATTTACACTGCTAATAGCTCTAACTCGAGACAACGTGAGACCCCTTGCATTGCAAATGCTTGTTTAATAACAGCCAGTGGTCATCACCGGCAGGACTCGGTCCACTTAAAGTCTTGGGTTCAGGGATGGACTGAGGACTAATAGCAGCATTGGCAAAAGGTGTTTAAACCAAGCCTGCATAGCGCAAACTAGTGAGCATAGAGAATCCTACTGTTTCTATCCCAGCATCATGACCTTCAATTCCCCTTGTTCCCTTCCTCCACTCTTTCCATTTATCTTCAGTCTCCCCTTCCCTCTTTTCCCTCTCTCCCCCTCAACTCTTGTGTTCTTCTCCCGCCGTCCCTACTGGAATAAACCCTGGAGGGCTGTAGAGAGTGCCATCGTTGTCACTGCCACGGGCCTTCAAACTCTGGGCTCCAGCCCTCAGTGAGATGGCCAGTGAGATTAGTGGCCAGTCCGGCCCTGGTCTGGTTTGAGCATTTTTTGCCAGGGCTGTTTAGCCTCCCCTCTCCCAGTCCAGCCCTGCCAAACCGTCAACATTCAGTCAGGTAGACCATTTGGGCTCTCTGCCCATGTCGATGGCGAGGTTTTTAGCGCCTATTTACATTGCGATACTGCTTAGACAAATACAGGAGCAGTGTTGTACTCCTAGGGTCAGACAAGGGCGTAACAGAGGCCCCGTGCTCCCTGGGTGCAGGCTTACCCATTCAGGAGGGGAGAACTCGAGATCCTCAATGACGTGAGTTGATTGGAGGGGGCTGCTTCAACATATCTCGCCCTTTGTTAGGCAACTGGGGACAGACTGCGCGTGCCATGACATCATAGGCATACCGTCCACGACAGAACCTAGGGCAAGGCAACAACTGTCGAAACTGGGGCTGGACAAAGTCAATGACCTGTACAAATTGGAGGAGTTATATTGTTTTAACATTACAACAATTCAAGGCCTTGGGTGCTACGCACCCCCTTGCATATAGCCTCCTTTACGGTAGACTAGCTGATCAACATGCTTCTTGCTAGCTGCCAATCACATCCACTCGGTGTAGGAAAGTACCATCTTGCCTGGCATGTTACCCCCATTTTCACTGTATGTATGTATGTTTTAGCCCCTGTGTCACTGGGATCCTGCTAAGCAGGACCCCAGTGCTCATAGTATGTGCCCTGTATGTGTTCCCTGCCTGTGTGGTGTCTATCATTGTCACTAAGGCTCTGCTAATCAGAACTTCAGTGTTTATGCTCTCTCTGCTTTCTAAATTTGTCACTGCAGGTTAGTGACTAAATTTACCAGTTCTCATTGGCACACTGGTACGCCCATATAATTCCCTTGTATATGGTGCTTAGGTACCCAGGGTATTGGGTTTCCAGGAGATCCCTATGGGCTACAGCATTTCTTTTGCCACCTATAGGGAGCTCAGAAAATTCTTACACAGGCCTGCCACTGCAGCCTGAGTGAAATAATGTCCACGTTATTTCACAGCCATTTTTCACTGCACATAAGTAACTTATAAGTCACCTATATGTCTAACCTTCACCTGGTGAAGGTTACTTAGTGTGTGTGAACCCTGGCACTAGCCAAGCTGCCCCCACATCGTTCAGGGCAAATGACCCGGACTTTGTGAGTGCAGGGACACCATTACACATGTGCACTATACATAGGTCACTACCTATGTATAGCGTCACAATGGTAACTCCGAACATGTCCATGTAACATGTCTAAAATCATGTTATTGGGGGGACAATTCCATGATCACCTGGATCTCTAGCACAGAACCCGGGTGCTGCCAAACTGCCTTTCCGGGGTTTCCATTGCAGCTGCTGCCAACCCCTCAGGCAGCCCTGGCTCAGGAAGGCAGAACAAAGGATTTCCTCTGAGAGAGGGTGTTACACCCTCTCCCTTTGGAAATAGGTGTGAAGGGCTGGGGAGGAGTAGCCTCCCCCAGCCTCTGGAAATGCTTTGATGGGCACAGATGGTGCCCATCTCTGCATAAGTCAGTCTACACCGGTTCAGGGATCCCCCAGCCCTGCTCTGGTGCGAAACTGGACAAAGGAAAGGGAGTGACCACTCCCCTGACCAGTACCTCCCAAGGGAGGGGCCCAGAGCTCCTCCAGTGTGTCCCAGACCTCTGCCATCTTGGAAACAGAGGTGTTGGGGGCACACTGGACTGCTCTGAGTGGCCAGTGCCAGCAGCTGACGTCAGAGACCCCCTCTGATAGGCTTTTACCTCTCTTGGTAGCCAATCCTCCTTTCTTGGTAGTCAAACTTCCTTTTCTGGTTATTTAGGGTCTCTCCTCTGGGTAATTCTTCAGAATACGAATGCAAGAGCTCACCAGAGTTCCTCTGCACTTCCCTCTTTGACTTCTGCCAAGGATCGACTGCTGACTGCTCCAGGATGCCTGCAAAACTGCAACAAAGTAGCAAGACGACTACCAGCAACATTGTAGCGCCTCATCCTGCCGGCTTTCTCCACTGTTTCCTGGTGGTGCATGCTCTGAGGGTCACCTGCCTTCACCCTGCACTGGAGGCCAAGAAGAAATCTCCTGTGGGTCAACGGAATCTTCCCCCTGCTAACGCAGGCACCAAAAGACTGCATCACCGGTCCTCTGGGTCCCCTCTCATCCTGACGAGCGTGGTCCCTGGAACACAGGATTTCTATCCAAGTGACTCCCCAGTCCAGTGATCCTTCAGTCCAAGTTTGGTGGAGGTAAGTCCTTGCTTCCCCACGCTAGACTGCAAACCTGTGTACTGCGTGATCTGCAGCTGCTCCGGCTCCTCTGAACTCTTCCAGGATTTCCTTCGTGCACAGCCTAGCCTGGGTCCCCAGCACTCCGTCCAGCAGTGCTCAACCCTCTGAGTTGGCCTCCGGCGTCGTGGGACCCTCCTTTGTGACTCTGAAGCAGCTCCGGTTCACAAATCTTCAAAGTGCCTGTTTGGGTACTTCTGTGGGTGCTACCTGCTTCTGTGTGGGCTCTCTGAGTTGCTGACTGCCTCCTCTGTCTCCTCCTCCAAGGGGCGACATCCTGGTCCTTCCTGGTCCCCAGCAACACCCAAAAACCTCTACCGCAACCCTTGCAGCTAGCAAGGCTTGTTTGCAGTATTTCTGCGTGGGAACACTTCTGCAACCTTCATCACGATGTGGGACATCTTCCATCCAAAGGAGAAGTCCCTAGTCCTCTTTGTTGTTGCAGAATCCTAAGCTTTTTCCATCCGGAAGCAGCTTCCTTGCACCTTCATCCAGGGTTTCCTGCCCCCCCCTGGACACTATCGCTACTCTTGGACTTGGTCTCCTTTCCTTGCAGGTCCTGAGGTCCAGGAATCTGTCTTCAGTGCTTTGCTGGTGTTTGTGGTTATTGCAGAATACCCCTATCACGACTATTGTGTCCTTTTGGGGTAGTAGGTGCACTTTACTCCTACTTTTCAGGGTCTTGGGGTGGGGTATCTTGGACACCCTGACTGTTTTCTTACAGTCCCAGTGACCATCTATAAGCTCCCATAGGTCTGGGGTCCATTCGTGATTCGCATTCCACTTTTGGAGTATATGGTTTGTGTGGCCCCTAGACCTATGTTTGCCTATTGCATCCTATTGTAATTCTACACAGTTTGCATTACTTTTCTGACTCTTACTTACCTGTTTTGGGTTTGTGTACATATAACTTGTGTATATTA
This sequence comes from Pleurodeles waltl, assembly GCF_031143425.1. Lineage (NCBI taxonomy): Eukaryota > Metazoa > Chordata > Amphibia > Caudata > Salamandridae > Pleurodeles > Pleurodeles waltl. The sequence goes on from NC_090439.1 coordinate 1,130,728,601, forward strand.
GTTACCTTCATGCTGAGGGTACTCACTGAGATACTTGTGGCATATTGTCATAAAAATAAAGTACCTTTATTTTTAGTAACTCTGAGTATTGTATTTTCTTATGATACTGTGCATCTGATATAAGTTGTATAGTAGGAGCTTTGCATGTCTCCTAGTTCAGCCTAAGCTTCTTTGCCATAGCTACCTTCTATCAGCCTAAGCTGCTAGAAACACCTCTATTCTACTAATAAGGGATAACTGGACTTGGCACAGGGTGTAAGTACCACAGGGTACCCACTATAAGCCAGGCCAGCCTCCTACACTCGGGCCACCAAGTTACTCAGCCGTCACCATCCTGCTGAGCCTGAGTTCTCCCGAAGCCTTAAAGGGCAGGACAACTCAGATTCCCGTCACTGGGACCCTCACCTAAACACACAACTGAATGACGAATGGTGGAAATACTGCTGTATGCGCGGGGTAGCTCTCATTGGTGGAGCAGGTGCAGTGGCACCGGGGCCCAGAGGAACGAGGGACCCACCAAACCCTGAATAGTGCTGTAATTTATCATTTGTAATTAATTTATAATTTATAAGAGACATAGGGGCTCATTCCGAGTCCGGCGGGCGGCGGGCACCGCCCGCCAGGTGGAAACTGCCCAAAGACCGCACCGCGGTCAAATGACCGCGGGGGTCATTTTGACTTTCCCGCTGGGCCGGCGGGCGATCTCCAGAAGATCGCCCGCCGGCCATCGGGAAAGCCCCTGCAACGAGGAAGCCGGCTCCGAATGGAGCCGGCGGAGTTGCAGGGGTGCGACGGATGCAGTAGCACCCGTCGCGATTTTCACTGTCTGCATAGCAGACAGTGAAAATCATGGTGGGGCCCCCAGGGGCCCCATGACACCCGTTCCCGCCATCCTGTTCCTGGCGGGTTTTACCGCCAGGAACAGGCTGGCGGGAAGGGGGTCGGAATCCCCATGGCGGCGCTGCAAGCAGCGCCGCCATGGAGGATTCCCTGGGCCAGGGGAAAACCGGCGGGAAACCGCCAGATCCCTTTTCTGACCGCGGCTTTACCGCCGCGGTCAGAATAGCCCTGGAAGCACCGCCAGCCTGTTGGCGGTGCTTCCGTTGCCCTCAAACCGCCAGGGTCGGAATGAGGGCCATAGTTGTGTCCTTGCACTAGGTCCCAAGACACACCAGCAACACTACTGGCTGTATGCATGCAAATGAAGTCTCATAGAGTAGCAAACATAGACTACTACACGATAAGCAAGGACACTGGAATTATGCGATTCTGTGGTTGCTGCATTTCTCGTATACTTTTAGATTTGCTGCTTTTGCCACATAATCAATCCATCATCTGCTGCATAATCTGCAGATTTTAAGAAAAATGATTTTTAGCTCGAAATGATTAAAAATGTTACTGAAATGCAATGACATGTTGACATCTAGTGGAAGGCACTATGCAAAGGTTGACTGGTCATCTTTCACTGTCTTGCTACTGTATTTTGATGTAAAAGTGGTGCTAATGTGATGATCATATGTGAAAAAATTATGTGGTAATAGTATCACAAAATGTACCACATCATGCCTCATAATTTGGCTTTTCCTGCCGCACAATTTAGTAACCCCTGCCACATAATTTGTTCCTGCTCTGCTGCATAATTCCATGGGCCATGACTATAAGCAGGGCCACTGGAAATATGTGTTTTTTTGCCATAAGTATGAATTTAACAGATGTGACACATTATCCATCATCTGATGCATAATCTGCAGTTTTTATTAAAAAAAAATTCTAATTCAAACAGATACTAAAACAATTGCCTCACAATGGACTGCCCTTCACATTGCTTGGCTGGTCACCTTTCTGTTACTTATTGGTATATTTGGGAGTTAGGCCGGTACTAATGAGGTGGAACTTTTACCTAGACAATGTTAAGTGTAAAAATAACAATATAATGAATTAATACAATCACAAAAAATACAGTGTTATTTCGCTTAATTTGCCTTTTTGTTGTGGCATAATTTAGTCAAGCCTGCCACATGATTTGGTCCTCCCTTGTCGCGTGATTTCAGTATTCCTGACTATAAGTTCCTGCACAGGCTTTTCTACTCGCCACTGTAGCTTAAATTATTTGACTTGGTTGATATGCTTGAGGTGCCACCATCCGGAGGCAGATTTCTTGCACCTGGTGTGGCAGAGTCTGTGGTTTCAAATACTGGGGGGATTGATGTATTTCACTCACTGACTGAGATAAGACCCACCTATTCAGGACACTGCAGGGAAATGGCCTTGCTCTCCCTACATCAATCAATACGTAAATATGCGGGGATGGGCTATTGCTAGCCACTTGTAGCGACAGGATGCCTCAGACTATAGAGTATGTACGTGCAAGAAACACCTCCAGATGCCTCAAATTGTGCAGGTTTACTTCATGTCTCAGACTGATGCATTCAAATTTTGATTTGGTGAGAACTGTGATTTGTAATGTTATGAAACTGCCATATAGCAATTTAACATTAATCATGTCCTGATAAGATTAATGTCTGAAAAATATATCACAACCTCAAGTCGTTGGCACTCCTGATTGGCAGCTTTTCTATTATTCTTATTAAACCGATTTGTTGTCTACAGGAGCCTCAGAACTGCACATTTCACTTGAATTAAGCATGCAGTGCTTGATGCACATTCTACAGCTCTACATTCCATAAATGTGCATCTTTCAGCCTTACCCACCTTCCATTATTAGATGGTCTTCTATGTGGCTTTAAGTCCGCGTTCCGAGCCCTAGTAAATTTTTTTCTGTATGTTCTAAAATGCTAAACTTCATATACTGGGAGGACGAGATAGAGACAAACCAGAAGGACAGGTTCATCACCTTGAGTAATGTCTTTTCTAGTAGAGACTCTTATCTAACCGCAGATAACACAATGGTCCACTTCTGCACCGCTCTTCCCTACCTTGCTCCCACAACCCCACTAAAGAGCTAATTGTCCACCTGTTGTTGCCTGGTATGATCAATAGAGAAGCTCAGTGCCCTCTTCTGGTGCAGGGGATGGAGACGCTACTCCAGCGTAGAGGGATGAGGTGAAGCTGGGAACGTAGACAGGGTGAAGGAACGTGAAACAGCATCACCACCTTTGGTAAGAAGAATGCATGAGTCCTGAGAACCAGCTTGTCTGAATAGGAGGTAGTATAAGGAGTGGTAATGGAGAGAGCCTGAAGCTAACTCACTCTCGAGGCTGATGTTATGGCCACCAAGAATACTATCTTAAGGGTGAGCAACCTGAGTGCACAACTATGCAAAAGTTCAAATGGAGAACAAATGAGGAAGGTCAAAAGCAAATTCAAGTCCCACTGGAGAATAACAAAAGAAGGGGGGGAACAAATGTTGAAGCTCTTTAAGGAAATGTATCACAATTAGTGGTTTAAACAACAAAGGCTGGTCCAGCAACAGCAAAAAAGCCAACATAGCTGACATAACATTTAACTGTGTCCAAAGCAAGGCCCTGCCTGGCTTTAGACAATACAAACAACAAAACCTCAAACAGCTTGGCACAAAGTGGGTCAACCTGTTTGGTCCTGCACCAAGCCCCCAACTTGTCTTAACAACTGGTGTATACAGATTTGGTAGAGTGATGCCTTGCGGTGAGAATAACATCCACAACCTTGAGAGGAAGGTCAAAAGCACTCAGCTGCTGATGCTCATTTTCCAAGCATGGAGGTGGAGCATGCACAGGCGTGGGTGGAGAACACTGCCCTGTGACAGAAGGTCTTACCCCAGGGGCGGCCTGATCAGAGGACAGATGTTCATGCTCAGTAGTTCTGGATACAAAACTCTCCTTACCCAGTTATCCCACCAGATGCTGAAGGGCCACAACCCCACCCACTCTGCGTGTTGCAATACCACATGGCAGTGGTGTTGTCTGTGAACACCTGAACTAACTTTCCTTGAATGGATGGCAGGAAGGCTTCCAACACCATGCCGATGACGTTTAACTCCATCAGGTTGGTGTGGAGCTGAGTATCCACTTGAGACCAGAGGCCTCTGATCTCCACCTCTCTCAGATGGCCACTGAGCCATGAAGTGATGCATTGGTCACCACTATCAGCTCTGGGTGGGGAAGGGAGAATGGTCCGCTGCTGTCCAAATCGAGGGCCTATAATCACCATGGTAGGTCTTTTGTAGTCTCCTCCAAATTCCAGACTAGTGCAGAGTGGTAACCTTGATGTTGCTGCCCTGGAACTTAAGATCCCACTACAGAACCCACATATACCATCTAGTGTGCTTCACCAGCAGGATGCTGGACTGCATCAGCCCCAGAACATCAGAGTCAACCTAACTGAGATCCAGGACAGAGGATGAAATTTTGGGATCATAGCCTGAATGTCCTGACCTTTCCAGGGAACAGGTGTGAAACCACACTGTCTAGAATTGCTCAGATGAAAGGGAGCATCTGAGAAGGAGTCAGGCAATCTGGCAATTAACCAGGGGGATCCCTGAGCAAGGCTTAGCACAGGGACCTAAAAGGGTATCGCTCACAGCTTATTGAAGAGCAGGATAGCCTTAGAAGCAGTTTGGCCAGGTTGGAGGACATCAGACAATACATTTGTTTTGACCTCCTGACTGGGGAGCTCAAGATCCAGAATATCTGCAGCTCTGTGCACAACCATAACAAATGACTTGTAGTACTGTGGCCAGACCTGAAGGGGAGAACAACACACTATCCGGGGACGGAGCGAGCCCAGTAGCTTTTTGGAGCTCATCCTACCAGTTGTCTCCCTGATAGACCTGGTCATTGGTGTGATCATAGGTGCCATCATTGGAATCTGTGCCAAACATGTCATGAATGAAGCACTACCTGCTTGGGGGCAAAGGAACAGTGTTAGAGTCAGGAACTAGCACATGGCTGTTCAGCATCAGACAAAGGCATCAGTCTAACAGCAGCAGTGAAGTTGACATCAATGTTGGGGCGGTCACGTCTCAGCATGGCAAACTGCACCAGTAGCGGCATCAGTGCCAGGCTCAGCACAGATCCGGGAGTGTATCCAGACAGCTCAACTGGCACCAAGCAATGTCCTGCCAGTGGAGTCCCAATTAGATGGCTGTTGGCTTTATGGAGCCCTAGAGTGCTCCAAAGTGGGTTGTGCAAACAAGTGTAACATAGCTTCCTGAAATTCATGGAGTTAAACAGGAGTCTCCTGGGGCCCAAGAAACGTGGGCTGCATTGGAAGGGAGGCTGGGACTGGCACTGGAGAACATCTTTGGGAGTGGGTCCTGGAGTCACAATGATCACGCTGGCTCATGGGACTTGGAGCCCTGCTTAGATCACTTCTTGGATTTAGTGGTGGAGTTAACTAACCCCAACCTCTGCCTTTCCCTTTCCACAGCCAAGGCCTCCCTATCTAGGGCTAGCTTTGCTGCTGCAGCCTCAGCCTGTCCTCCTCCAGTCTATGTTTCCTGAGCTCCCTATCTATGGATTCATCACCTGGATTTGAACCATGGGATCCCTCAGAAACTGAGGTGATATAGGAATGGGCAGAGGTAGATCTTTCCCTAGCTTTTGAGACCCTAGTGACCTGACCTCTAGGTGTGAAGGGAGCCCTACCTGAGTGACTACCCCTCCCACTGCCAGCTACACAAGTAGGTCTGTTAGGTGGAAGATCTTTGGAAGAGCCCTCCCCTGAATCTGAAGGATGATTCCCTGACTCTAAGGGGTTATAATCTCTCTCACCCTCCTCCTCCTGGTTATCAGTATGTTCCTGATCATCCTGAAGGAGAAGGCTCAACAGAAAATTCTTGTTGGGGTACTTCCCTACATCTAGGCTCCTTTCTGAGCAAAGCCTTTTTAATTCTTTGAAGGTCATGCCCTCATAGGAGGTACCCATGACCTCAGAGCTAGGCCCAGCAGTAGACATAATGTAGTTGTGTGGTAGTGTAGTGTAAGGAAAACCTAACCTACCATCCCTCTAGTCTCTTGGAAAGGAAAGTAAGAGACTAGAGCCCTGGTACTAGGTATATGTGTATAGCTTTAGGTATAGAGTATTCTTTCCTGTGAAGAGCACCGGTGACAGAGTGATAAGGCAACTGCAAGTACTTATTCCACAGCTGCACCACCAATGTAGGAGGCTGGCCTGGTTTGCTTTGCTGGATTCCGCCAACAAGCCTTGGCACACGCAAACCTCGTGGCTAGCAGAAAATGGCTCTGCCCAGGACCAAGTGCGACCTGGTGGACTCAGAGGGGGCTCTCAGCAACTCAGAGATTCCTCAGGAGTCCCACAGCATGGGGACAAAGAAGGTGCAAAAAGAGGCCAATGCAGCACTACACAAAGGGATCCCACACCGCCAGAGAACCACTGAGGATGCGGTGCATCACAGGAAGGAGTGCTGGGGGCCGGAGCTGCACAGTGCACGTAAAACTTCGTGGAAGGATGCCAACAAGCCTTGGCAACTGCAAAACATGTGGTGCACGGGTATACTGTCTTCTGTGGGGAGGCAAGCTCTTACCTCCACCAAAGTTGGACAGCTGGACTTCAGGACCATCAGGACCACTTCGGTTCATCACCCGTGTTGCTGGATCCATGCACTTCTTTAGGAGAAAGGACCCAAGCCAACGGTCCTCACTGCTGATGGGTGCCTGCTTGTAGGAGGCTGGCCTGGCTTATAGTGGGTACCCTGTGGTACTTACACCCTGTGCCAGGTCCAGTTATCCCTTATTAGTAGAATAGAGGTGTTTCTAGCAGATTAGGCTGATAGAAGGTAGCTATGACAAAGCAGCTTAGGCTGAACTAGGAGACATGCAAAGCTCCTACTATACCACTTATATCATATGCACAATATCATGAGAAAACACAATACACAGAGTTACTAAAAATAAAGGTACTTTATTTTTATGACAATATGCCACAAGTGTCTCAGTGAGTACCCTCAGTAAGAAGGTAAGCAATATGCACAAGTTATATGTACACAAACCCAAAACAGGTAAGTAAGAGTCAGAAAAGTAATGCAAACAGTGTAGAATTACAATAGGTTGCAATAGGTAAACATAGGTATAGGGGCAACACAAACCATATACTCCAAAAGTGGAATGCAAATCACGAATGGACCCCAGGCCGATCGGAGCTTGTAGAGGGTCGCTGGGACTGTAAGAAAACAGTCAGGGTGTCCAAGATACCCCACCCCAAGACCCTGAAAAGTAGGAGTAAAGTACACCTACTACCCCAAAAGAGCACAGTAGTCGTGATAAGGAGATTCTGCAAGAACAACAAACACCAGCAAGACCCTGAAGGTGGATTCCTGGACCTGAGGACCTGCAAGGCAAGGGGACCAAGTCCAAGAGTCGCGATAGTGTCCAGGGGGGAAGGAGCCCAGGAAACCCCGGATGAAGGTGCAAGGAAGCTGCCTCCGGATGGAAGAAGCTTGGAGTTCTTCAACAACGAAGAGGACTAGGAACTTCTCCTTTGGATGGAAGATGTCCCACGTCGCGCTGAAGGTTGCAGAAGTGTTCCCACACAGAAATACCTCAAACAAGCCTTGCTAGCTGCAAGGGTCGCAGTAGAGGTTTTTGGGTGCTGCTGGGGACCAGGAAGGACCAGGATGTAGCCCCTTGGAGGAGGAGACAGAGGGGGCTCTCAGTAACTTAGAGAGCCCCCTCAAAAGTAGGCAACACCCGCAGAAGTACTTGGAAGATTTGTGAACCGGAGCTGGCTCAGAGTCACAAAGGAGGGTCCCACGACACCGGAGGCCAACTCAGAGGGTTGAGCACTGCAGGACGGAGTGCTGGGGACCCAGGCTAGGCTGTGCATGAAGGAAATCCAGGAAGAGTGCACAGGAGCCGGAGCAGCTGCAAATCACGCAGTGCACAGGTTTGCAGTCTAGCATGGGGAGGCAAGGACTTAGCTCCACCAAACTTGGACTGAAGGATCACTGGACTGTGGGAGTCACTTGGATAGAGTTCCTGTGTTCCAGGGACCACACCTGTCAGGGTGAGAGGTGACCCAGAGGACCGGTGATGCAGTCTTTTGGTGCCTGCGTTATCAGGGGGAAGATTCAGTCGACCCACGGGAGATTTCTTCTTGGCTTCCAGTGCCGGGTGAAGGCAAGTGACCCCCAGAGCATGCACCACCAGGAAACAGTCGAGAAAGCTGGCAGGATGAGGGGCTACAATGTTGCTGGTAGTCGTCTTGCTACTTTGTTGCGGTTTTGCAGGCATCCTGGAGCAGTCAGCAGTCAATCCTTGGTAGAAGTCGAAGAGAGAGATGCAGAGGAACTTTGGTGAGCTCTTGCATTTGTTATCTGAAGAATTCCCCAGAGGAGGGACCCTGAATAGCCCTCAGAGGAGGTTTGGCTACAGAGAGAGGTAAGCACCTATCAGGAGGGGTCTCTGATGTCACCTGCTGGCACTGGCCACTCAGAAGTCTCCATTGTGCCCTCACACCTCTGCATACAAGATGGCAGAGGTCTGGGACACACTGGAGGAGCTCTGGGCACCACCCCTGGGGAGGTGCTGGACAGGGGAGTGGTCACTCCCCTTTCCTCTGTCCAGTTTCGTGCCAGAGCAGGGGATTGGGGATCCCTGAACCGGTGTAGACTGGCTTGTGCAAGGAGGGCACCATCTGTGCCCTTCAAAGCATTTCCAGAGGCTCGGGGAGGCTACTCCTCCCCAGCCCCTCACACCTATTGCCAAAGGGAGAGGGTGTAACACCCTCTCTCAGAGGAAATTCTTTGTTCTGCCTTCCTGGGACGGGCTGCCCAGACCCCAGGAGGGCAGAAACCTGTCTGAGGGTTGGCAGCAGCGGTAGCTGCAGAGAAAACCCCAGAGAGATAGTTTGGCAGTACCCGGGGTCCATGCTAGAGCCCCGGGGATTCATGGGATTGGCACCCCAATACCAGATCTGGCATGGGGGGGCAATTCCATGATCTTAGACATGTTACATGGCCATATTCGGAGTTACCATTGTGAAGCTACATATAGGTATTGACCTATATGTAGTGCTCGCGTGTAATGGTGTCCCCGCACTCACAAAGTCCGGGGAAATTGCCCTGAACTATGTGGGGGCACCTTGGCTAGTGCCAGGGTGCCCTCACACTTAGTAACTTGGCACCTAACCTTCACTAAGTGAAGGCTAGACATATAGGTGACTTAAAAGTTACTTAAGTGCAGTGTAAAATGGCTGTGAAATAACGTGTGCGTTATTTCACTCTGGCTGCAGTTGCAGCCTGTGTAAAGGTTTGTCTGAGCTCCCTATGGGTGGCAAAATAAATGCTGCAGCCCACAGGGATCTCCTGAAACCCCAATACCCTGGGTACCTAGGTACCATATACCAGGGAATTATAAGGGTGTTCCAGTGTGCCAATTAGAATTGGTGAAAATGGTCACTAGCCTGCAGTGACAATTTTAAAGCAGAGAGAGCATAAACACTGGGGTTCTGGTTAGCAGAGCCTCAGTGATACAGTTAGGCACCACATAGGGTACACAATTTCAGGCCACAACTATGAGCACTAGGGTCCTGGCTAGCAGGATCCCAGTGAGACAGGCAAAACAAACTGACATACATGTAAAAATGGGGGTAACATGCCAGGCAAGATGGTACTTTCCTACAGTGATGGACAGGGGAGTGGTTACTCTCCTTCCCATTGTACAGTTTCACGCTAGATCAGGCACTCGGGTCCCTGAACTGGTATAGACTGGTTTAATCACAGAGGGCACCAAATATGCCTTTCAAAGCGTACCAGTGGCTTGGTGAGGCTACCCCTCCCAAGCCGTATAACATCTATTTCCAAAGGGAGAGGGTTTTACCCCACTCTCCCAAAGGAAATCTTTTGTTCTGCATTCCTGGGCTTGAGCTGTTCAAGCAGCAATAGGGCAAAAATCTGTCTGAGGGGTGGCAGAAGCTTGGGCTGCTGGAAAACCCCAGAAGACTGGTAGGAGCAATGCTGGAGATCCTTTAAGGAGCCCACAGTGCAGTGGCGACCAGCAGCTTTAGGAGGGATGGGGGTGGGCGGGAAGCACACACACACTCATTCTTTCACACACAGACATGCACGCAAGCACATCCATTAACAACACTCATAACATTCAAACATGCACACACACACCAAACATCCATGCTAAATGTTCACACACACTCATTCTTTAACACACACACGCACACCCATTAACAACACTGTAGGAGGCTGGACTGGCTTGTAGTGAGTACCAAGGGGTACTTGCACCTTGCACCAGGCCCAGTTATCCCTTATTAGTGTATAGGGTGTCTAGCAGCTTAGGCTGATAGATAATGGTAGCTTAGCAGAGCAGCTTAGGCTGAACTAGGAGACGTGTGAAGCTACTACAGTACCACTTAGTGTCATATGCACAATATCATAAGAAAACACAATACACAGTTATACTAAAAATAAAGGTACTTTATTTTTATGACAATATGCCAAAGTATCTTAGAGTGTACCCTCAGTAAGAGGATAGGAAATATACACAAGATATATATACACAATAGCAAAAATATGCAGTATAGTCTTAGAAAACAGTGCAAACAATGTATAGTTACAATAGGATGCAATGGGGAAACATAGGGATAGGGGCAACACAAACCATATACTCCAAAAGTGGAATGTGAACCACGAATGGACCCCAAACCTATGTGACCTTGTAGAGGGTCGCTGGGACTATTAGAAAATAGTGAGAGTTAGAAAAATAACCCTCCCCAAGACCCTGAAAAGTGAGTGCAAAGTGCACCAAAGTTCCCCTAAGGACAAAATAGTCGTGTTAGAGGGAGAATGCAAGGAAAACACAAATCAGCAATGCAACAACGATGGATTCCTGTCTGAAGGTACCTGTGGAACAAGGGGACCAAGTCCAAAAGTCACAAGCAGCTCGGAGATGGGCAGATGCCCAAGAAATGCCAGCGGTTGGTGCAAAGAAGCTCTTACTAGGCTGAAGAACTGTGAATACTGCAGGAACGACAAGGGCTAGAGACTTCCCCTTTGGAGGATGGATCCCCCACGCCTTGGAGAGTCGTGCAGAAGTGTTTTCCCGCCGGATGGACGCCAACAAGCCTTGCTACACGCAAATCGTGCGTTTGGCGTTTTTGGACGCTGCTGGGGCCCAGGAGGGACCAGGAGGTCGCAAATTGGACCTGCAGAGAGAGGGGACGTCGAGCAAGACAAGGAGCCCTCACTGAAGCAGGTAGCACCCGGAGAAGTGCCAGAAACAGGCACTACGAGGATGCGTGAAACGGTGCTCGCCGAAGTTGCACAAAGGAGTCCCACGTCGCCGGAGACCAACTTAGAAAGTCGTGCAATGCAGGTTAGAGTGCCGTGGATCCAGGCTTGGCTGTGCACGAAGGATTTCTGCCGGAAGTGCACAGGGGCCGGAGTAGCTTGCAAAGTCGCGGTTCCCAGCAATGCAGCCCAGCGAGGTGAGGCAAGGACTTACCTCCACCAAACTTGGGCTGAAGAGTCACTGGACTGTGGGGGTCACTTGGACGGTGTCGCTGGATTCGAGGGACCTCGCTCGTCGTGCTGAGAGGAGACCCAAGGGACCGGAGATGCAGCTTTTTGGTGCCTGCGGTTGCAGGGGGAAGATTCCGTCGACCCACGGGAGATTTCTTCGGAGCTTCTGGTGCAGAGAGGAGGCAGACTACCCCCACAGCATGCACAAGCAGGAAAACAGTCGAGAAGGCGGCAGGATCAGCGTTACAGAGTTGCAGTAGTCGTCTTTGCTACCATGTTGCAGGTTTGCAGGCTTCCAGCGCGGTCAGCGGTCGATTCCTTATCAGAAGGTGAAGAGGGAGATGCAGAGGAACTCGGCTGAGCTCATGCATTCGTTATCTAAAGTTTCCCCAGAGACAGAGACCCTAAATAGCCAGAAAAGAGGGTTTGGCTACCTAGGAGAGAGGAAAGGCTACTAACACCTGAAGGAGCCTATCAGCAGGAGTCTCTGACGTCACCTGGTGGCACTGGCCACTCAGAGCAGTCCAGTGTGCCAGCAGCACCTCTGTTTCCAAGATGGCAGAGGTCTGGAGCACACTGGAGGAGCTCTGGACACCTCCCAGGGGAGGTGCAGGTCAGGGGAGTGGTCACTCCCCTTTCCTTTGTCCAGTTTCGCGCCAGAGCAGGGGCTAAGGGGTCCCTGAACCGGTGTAGACTGGCTTATGCAGAATTGGGCACCTCTGTGCCCAACAAAGCATTTCCAGAGGCTGGGGGAGGCTACTCCTCCCCTGCCTTCACACCATTTTCCAAAGGGAGAGGGTGTTACACCCTCTCTCAGAGGAAGTTCTTTGTTCTGCCATCCTGGGCCAGGCCTGGCTGGACCCCAGGAGGGCAGATGCCTGTCTGAGGGGTTGGCAGCAGCAGCAGCTGCAGAGAAACCCCAGGAAGGGCAGTTTGGCAGTACCAGGGTCTGTGCTACAGACCACTGGGATCATGGAATTGTACCAACAATGCCAGGATGGCATAGAGGGGGCAATTCCATGATCATAGACATGTTACATGGCCATATTCGGAGTTACCATGGTGAAGCTACATATAGGTAGTGACCTATATGTAGTGCACGCGTGTAATGGTGTCCCCGCACTCACAAAGTTCAGTGAATTGGCTCTGAACAATGTGGGGGCACCTTGGCTAGTGCCAGGGTGCCCTCACACTAAGTAACTTTGCACCTAACCTTTACCAGGTAAAGGTTAGACATATAGGTGACTTATAAGTTACTTAAGTGCAGTGTAAAATGGCTGTGAAATAACGTGGACGTTATTTCACTCAGGCTGCAGTGGCAGGCCTGTGTAATAATTGTTAGAGCTCCCTATGGGTGGCAAAAGAAATGCTGCAGCCCATAGGGATCTCCTGGAACCCCAATACCCTGGGTACCTCAGTACCATATACTTGGGGATTATAAGGGTGTTCCAGTAAGCCAATGTAAATTGGTAAAAATGGTCACTAGCCTGTCAGTGACAATTTGGAAAGAAATGAGAGAGCATAACCACTGAGGTTCTGATTAGCAGAGCCTCAGTGAGACAGTTAGTCACTACACAGGTAACACATACAGGCACACTTATGAGCACTGGGGCCCTGGGTTACCAGGGTCCCAGTGACACATACAACTAAAACAACATATATACAGTGAAAAATGGGGGTAACATGCCAGGCAAGATGGTACTTTCCTACACAACCCCCCCCCAAACGAAGGACAATAAGACTAGCCATTACCTGATGAGTCTTCATTGTCTAAGTGGAAATATCTGGAGAGTCCATCTGCATTGGAGTGGCTACTCCCAGGTCTATGTTCCACTGTATAGTCCATTCCCTGTAGGGATATGGACCACCTCAACAATTTAGGATTTTCACCTTTCATTTGTTTTAGCCAAAGTAGAGGTTTGTGGTCTGTCTGAACAATGAAGTGAGTGCCAAACAGGTATGGCCTCAACTTCTTCAGAGCCCAGACCACAGCAAAGGCCTCCCTCTCAATGGCAGACCAACGCTTTTCTCTAGGGGTCAACCTTCTACTAATAAAAGCAACAGGTTGATCCTGGCCCTCAGAATTAAGTTGTGATAGGACTGCCCCTACTCCTAATTCAGATGCATCAGTCTGGACATAGAATTTTTTAGAGTAACAAGGGCTTTTCAGGACAGGTGCAGAGCACATGGCCTGCTTCAGCTCCTCAAAAGCTTTCTGACAGTTTGCTGTCCATAATACCTTTTTAGGCATTTTCTTGGATGTGAGGTCATTAAGAGGGGCTGCAATGGAGCCATAGTTCTTAATGAACCTCCTGTAATACCCAGTGAGGCCTAGGAAGGCTCTCACCTGAGTCTGAGTGGTAGGGGGAATCCAATCAATAATAGTTTGGATTTTCCCCTGAAGTGGTGCAATCTGTTCCCCACCAACAAGGTGTCCCAGATAAACCACCTTACCTTGCCCTATCTGGCACTTTGAAGCCTTGATAGTGAGGCCTGCCTTTTGCAGGGCCTCCAAAACTTTCCAAAGGTGGACCAGGTGATCATCCCAGCTGGAGCTAAAGACAGCTATATCATCCAAATATGCTGCACTGAAAGCTTCCAGCCCTTGCAGGACTGTGTTCACCAACCTCTGAAAAGTGGCAGGTGCATTTTTCAAACCAAAAGGCATTACAGTAAACTGGTAATGTCCTCCAATGGTAGAAAATGCAGTCTTAGGTTTAGCATCTTCTGACATTTTGATCTGCCAATACCCTGCAGTCAAATCAAAAGTGCTTAGATACTTGGCAGATGCCAGTGTATCTATTAGCTCATCTGCCCTGGGTATAGGGTGAGCATCTGTTTTGGTTACCAAGTTGAGACCTCTATAGTCTACACAAAACCTCATTTCCTTCTTTCCATCTTTAGAATTTGGTTTTGGTACCAGTACCACAGGAGAAGCCCATGGACTGTCAGAGTGCTCAACCACTCCTAGTTCCAACATCTTCTGAACTTCTTGCTTTATGCAGTCCCTGACATGGTCAGGCTGCCTATAGATCTTACTTTTGACAGGTAAACTGTCTCCAGTATCTATAGTGTGCTCACACCAGGAAGTGGTGCCTGGCACAATGGAGAAGAGTTCTGAAAATTGTCCTAGGAGATTTATGCAATTATCTTTCTGCTCAGCAGTAAGACAATCAGCCAAAACTACCCCTTCCACAAGAGCATCTTGTTCTGTGGAAGAGAAGAGATCAGGTAGAGGATCACTGTCTTCTTCCTGTCCCTCATCTGTTGCCATGAGCAGGGTGAGATCAGCCCTGTCATAGTAGGGTTTCAGGCGGTTGACATGGAGCACCCTAAGGGGACTCCTGGCAGTGCCTAAGTCAACCAAGTAGGTGACTTCACCCTTCTTTTCAACAATTGTGTGTGGACCACTCCATTTATCTTGGAGTGCTCTTGGGGCCACAGGCTCCAAGACCCACACTTTCTGCCCTGGTTGGTACTGAACCAAAACAGCCTTCTGATCATGCCATTGCTTCTGGAGCTCTTGGCTGGCCTGAAGGTTTTTACTGGCCTTTTTCATGTACTCAGCCATCCTTGATCTGAGGCCAAGTACATAATCCACAATATCCTGCTTAGGAGCTTTTACAGGTTGTTCCCAACCCTCCTTTACAAGTGTGAGTGGGCCCCTAACAGGGTGTCCAAAAAGAAGTTCAAAGGGGCTGAAGCCCACTCCTTTCTGGGGTACCTCCCTGTAGGCAAAAAGGAGGCATGGTAGAAGGATATCCCATCTCCTGCGGAGTTTTTCAGGGAGTCCCATAATCATGCCTTTGAGAGTTTTATTAAATCTCTCCACCAGTCCATTTGTTTGTGGATGATAGGGTGTTGTGAACTTGTAAGTTACACCACACTCCTTCCACATGGCCTTTAAGTATGCAGACATGAAATTGCTTCCTCTGTCTGATACTACTTCCTTTGGGAAGCCCACCCTGGAAAATATTCCCAGGAGGGCCTTTGCCACTGCAGGAGCTGTAGTGGTCCTTAAAGGAATTGCTTCAGGATACCTTGTGGCATGGTCCACTACCACTAAGATAAACCTATTGCCTGAAGCAGTAGGAGGGTCAAGGGGGCCAACTATGTCAACCCCTACCCTTTCAAAGGGAACCCCAACCACAGGCAGTGGGATAAGGGGTGCCTTTGGAGTGCCACCTGTCTTGCCACTGGCTTGACAGGTTTCACAGGACTTACAAAATTCTTTTGTGTCCTCAGACATCCTAGGCCAATGAAACAGTGGTACCAATCTGTCCCAAGTTTTCATTTGACCCAGGTGCCCAGCTAAGGGAATGTCATGTGCCAGTGTTAGGAGGAACTTTCTGTACTCCTGAGGAATCACTAATCTCCTGGCAGCTCCAGGTTTAGGATCCCTTTGCTCAGTGTACAAGAGGTTGTCCTCCCAGTAAACTCTGTGTGAGTCACTGACATCCCCATTAGCCTGTTTGACAGCTTGCTGTCTGAGACCCTCTAATGTGGGACAGGTTTGCTGTGCCACACTCAGCTCCTCTCTGGCAGGCCCCCCTTCACCCAAAAGCTCAGCAGTGTCTGCTTCCAGCTCCTCTGGTGTAGGTTCTGCACAGGGAGGGAATTCTTCTTCCTCAGAAGTAGAATCCACTGTAGAGGGAGGGATAGTAGGAAGTGGTTTGCTTCTACTAGCCCTAGCTTTAGGGAGCACTTGGTCCATTGTTCCAGGATCCAAGCTTCCCTGTCCTTTTTGCTTTTTGGCCTGAGCCCTTGTCAAAGCAAAAATATGCCCTGGGATGCCCAGCATTGCTGCATGGGCCTCCAACTCCACATCTGACCAAGCTGATGTCTCCAAATCGTTCCCTAATAGACAGTCTACAGGTAAATCTGAAGCTACCACAACTTTCTTTGGACCAGATACCCCCCCCCAGTTGAGATTTACAACAGCCATGGGGTGGCTTTGTGTTATGTTGTGAGCATCGGTTACTTGGTACTGGTGTCCAAGTATGTGTTGTTCAGGGTGCACCAGTTTCTCAATCACCATTGTGACACTGGCACCTGTGTCCCTGTAGGCCTGGACCTCAACACCATTTATTAGGGTTAGTTGCTTGTACTTCTCCAAGTTATGGGGGCAAGCAACCAAAGTGGCTAAGTCAATAGCCCCTTCAGAGACTAAAGTAGCCTCTGTGGTCTCCCTAATCAGACCAACCCCAACTAAATTACCACAAGTGAGCCCAGCTACTCCCTTGGATTGGCTATTAGTAGGTTTGCTCCCACCACCACTGCTATTAGTAGGGACACTAGGTGTAGCAGTAGGGGTTGTAGTGGTAGGAGCTGTGGTGCCTTTCTTTGGACAACTGGGATCTGTTGTCCAATGGCCTTTTATCTTACATAAATAGCACCATGGTTTCCTTTCCTTGTTCTGATTAGAGGAAGGTTTGGGCCCACCACCCCCACCAGAGTGTTTTTGTGGGCCTGATGAAGACTCATTTTTAGATTTGTCCCCACCCTTGTCAGAAGACTTACCATCCTTCTTTTTGTTGCCATCTTTGTCACCCCCTGTATGAACTTTTCTGTTCACTCTTGTTCTGACCCATTTGTCTGCCTTCTTTCCCAATTCTTGGGGAGAGGTCAGATCAGAGTCCACCAAGTACTGGTGTAACAAATCAGACACACAATTATTAAGAATATGCTCTCTCAGGATTAAGTTATACAGGCTGTCATAATCAGTAACTTTACTGCCATGTAACCACCCCTCCAAGGCCTTCACTGCCTGGTCAATGAAATCAACCCAGTCTTGTGAAGACTCCTTTTTGGTATCTCTGAACTTGATCCTGTACTGTTCAGTGGTTAAGCCATAACCATCCAGGAGTGCATTCTTAAGAACTTGGAAATTGTTAGCATCATTTTCTTTTACAGTAAGGAGCCTATCCCTACCTTTTCCTGTAAATGATAGCCATAGGATAGCAGCCCACTGCCTTTGAGGGACATCCTGTACAGCACAGGCCCTCTCAAGTGCAGCAAACCACTTGTTAATGTCATCCCCCTCCTTGTAAGGGGGAACTATCTTATGCAGATTCCTGGAATCATGCTCTTTTGCAGGATGACTATGGGGAATACTGCTGCTGCCACCATGGGTATCTAAACCCATCTTCTGTCTTTCCCTCTCTATTTCTAAAGACTGTCTATCCAAATCCAGCTGTTGCTTCTTGAGCTTCAGTCTGGTTTGCTCCACTCTCAATCTATTGAGCTCCCTTTCTAACAATCTGTCATCAGGGTGGGTGGGAGGGACATTTCTAGATACAGAGGTATGATGGGAATGAACAGAAGGAGACCTGTCCCTTACAGAGGGCACCCTAACAGCTTGGCTACCAGTATAATGTGAGAGCACATCATCAGTATGATGTGATTCAACCTCTGTACCAACTATGCTAGACTGTCTAGTAATGGGCAGGCTGAGAAGTTTCTTTCCTGAACCTTTTCCTGGGGGAGTCCCTGGATCAGATTGAGAACCATTAGCTACTTTTTCTACAGATTGGGCACTTATGGCCTTATCTTGTACTCTAAGCATATTAATTAACAGTTCTAAAGAAGGATTCTTCCCTACACTCAAACCTCTCTCTATGCAGAGACTCCTTGCTCCTTTCCAGCTAAGGTGATCATATGCAATTTTGGACAGTTCAACTTTTTGGCCTGTGCCAGACATTTTTTAGAGAGAGTTAAAGTGATAGACAAAGAGAAAAAAGTTTTCAGAACTTTTTGGAAAGACAGAAAAAAAACTTTTTAAACTTTTAAGAACTTTTTGAAAGTTTAGAAGTACTTTTCAGCACTTAGAAAAGAGTGAAAAGAGGAAATGCAAAAACTTTTTGGCTATGTGTATATACACTGACCTTGTTTTGTATATTTTTCTCTTATGAAAAGTACAATGACAAGAGTGGTAAGTAGTCTCAAGCACTTATCCCACCACTGCACAACCAATGTAGGAGGCTGGACTGGCTTGTAGTGAGTACCAAGGGGTACTTGCACCTTGCACCAGGCCCAGTTATCCCTTATTAGTGTATAGGGTGTCTAGCAGCTTAGGCTGATAGATAATGGTAGCTTAGCAGAGCAGCTTAGGCTGAACTAGGAGACGTGTGAAGCTACTACAGTACCACTTAGTGTCATATGCACAATATCATAAGAAAACACAATACACAGTTATACTAAAAATAAAGGTACTTTATTTTTATGACAATATGCCAAAGTATCTTAGAGTGTACCCTCAGTAAGAGGATAGGAAATATACACAAGATATATATACACAATAGCAAAAATATGCAGTATAGTCTTAGAAAACAGTGCAAACAATGTATAGTTACAATAGGATGCAATGGGGAAACATAGGGATAGGGGCAACACAAACCATATACTCCAAAAGTGGAATGTGAACCACGAATGGACCCCAAACCTATGTGACCTTGTAGAGGGTCGCTGGGACTATTAGAAAATAGTGAGAGTTAGAAAAATAACCCTCCCCAAGACCCTGAAAAGTGAGTGCAAAGTGCACCAAAGTTCCCCTAAGGACAAAATAGTCGTGTTAGAGGGAGAATGCAAGGAAAACACAAATCAGCAATGCAACAACGATGGATTCCTGTCTGAAGGTACCTGTGGAACAAGGGGACCAAGTCCAAAAGTCACAAGCAGCTCGGAGATGGGCAGATGCCCAAGAAATGCCAGCGGTTGGTGCAAAGAAGCTCTTACTAGGCTGAAGAACTGTGAATACTGCAGGAACGACAAGGGCTAGAGACTTCCCCTTTGGAGGATGGATCCCCCACGCCTTGGAGAGTCGTGCAGAAGTGTTTTCCCGCCGGATGGACGCCAACAAGCCTTGCTACACGCAAATCGTGCGTTTGGCGTTTTTGGACGCTGCTGGGGCCCAGGAGGGACCAGGAGGTCGCAAATTGGACCTGCAGAGAGAGGGGACGTCGAGCAAGACAAGGAGCCCTCACTGAAGCAGGTAGCACCCGGAGAAGTGCCAGAAACAGGCACTACGAGGATGCGTGAAACGGTGCTCGCCGAAGTTGCACAAAGGAGTCCCACGTCGCCGGAGACCAACTTAGAAAGTCGTGCAATGCAGGTTAGAGTGCCGTGGATCCAGGCTTGGCTGTGCACGAAGGATTTCTGCCGGAAGTGCACAGGGGCCGGAGTAGCTTGCAAAGTCGCGGTTCCCAGCAATGCAGCCCAGCGAGGTGAGGCAAGGACTTACCTCCACCAAACTTGGGCTGAAGAGTCACTGGACTGTGGGGGTCACTTGGACGGTGTCGCTGGATTCGAGGGACCTCGCTCGTCGTGCTGAGAGGAGACCCAAGGGACCGGAGATGCAGCTTTTTGGTGCCTGCGGTTGCAGGGGGAAGATTCCGTCGACCCACGGGAGATTTCTTCGGAGCTTCTGGTGCAGAGAGGAGGCAGACTACCCCCACAGCATGCACAAGCAGGAAAACAGTCGAGAAGGCGGCAGGATCAGCGTTACAGAGTTGCAGTAGTCGTCTTTGCTACCATGTTGCAGGTTTGCAGGCTTCCAGCGCGGTCAGCGGTCGATTCCTTATCAGAAGGTGAAGAGGGAGATGCAGAGGAACTCGGCTGAGCTCATGCATTCGTTATCTAAAGTTTCCCCAGAGACAGAGACCCTAAATAGCCAGAAAAGAGGGTTTGGCTACCTAGGAGAGAGGAAAGGCTACTAACACCTGAAGGAGCCTATCAGCAGGAGTCTCTGACGTCACCTGGTGGCACTGGCCACTCAGAGCAGTCCAGTGTGCCAGCAGCACCTCTGTTTCCAAGATGGCAGAGGTCTGGAGCACACTGGAGGAGCTCTGGACACCTCCCAGGGGAGGTGCAGGTCAGGGGAGTGGTCACTCCCCTTTCCTTTGTCCAGTTTCGCGCCAGAGCAGGGGCTAAGGGGTCCCTGAACCGGTGTAGACTGGCTTATGCAGAATTGGGCACCTCTGTGCCCAACAAAGCATTTCCAGAGGCTGGGGGAGGCTACTCCTCCCCTGCCTTCACACCATTTTCCAAAGGGAGAGGGTGTTACACCCTCTCTCAGAGGAAGTTCTTTGTTCTGCCATCCTGGGCCAGGCCTGGCTGGACCCCAGGAGGGCAGATGCCTGTCTGAGGGGTTGGCAGCAGCAGCAGCTGCAGAGAAACCCCAGGAAGGGCAGTTTGGCAGTACCAGGGTCTGTGCTACAGACCACTGGGATCATGGAATTGTACCAACAATGCCAGGATGGCATAGAGGGGGCAATTCCATGATCATAGACATGTTACATGGCCATATTCGGAGTTACCATGGTGAAGCTACATATAGGTAGTGACCTATATGTAGTGCACGCGTGTAATGGTGTCCCCGCACTCACAAAGTTCAGTGAATTGGCTCTGAACAATGTGGGGGCACCTTGGCTAGTGCCAGGGTGCCCTCACACTAAGTAACTTTGCACCTAACCTTTACCAGGTAAAGGTTAGACATATAGGTGACTTATAAGTTACTTAAGTGCAGTGTAAAATGGCTGTGAAATAACGTGGACGTTATTTCACTCAGGCTGCAGTGGCAGGCCTGTGTAATAATTGTTAGAGCTCCCTATGGGTGGCAAAAGAAATGCTGCAGCCCATAGGGATCTCCTGGAACCCCAATACCCTGGGTACCTCAGTACCATATACTTGGGGATTATAAGGGTGTTCCAGTAAGCCAATGTAAATTGGTAAAAATGGTCACTAGCCTGTCAGTGACAATTTGGAAAGAAATGAGAGAGCATAACCACTGAGGTTCTGATTAGCAGAGCCTCAGTGAGACAGTTAGTCACTACACAGGTAACACATACAGGCACACTTATGAGCACTGGGGCCCTGGGTTACCAGGGTCCCAGTGACACATACAACTAAAACAACATATATACAGTGAAAAATGGGGGTAACATGCCAGGCAAGATGGTACTTTCCTACACACACTCATACCATTCAAACATGCACGTACGCACCAAACATTCATTTCTAAAACATCATACACACTTATTCTTTAACACATGCACGCACATCCATTAACACTCATAACATTCAAACATGCATGCACACACCAAACATCCATGCTAAATGTTCACACACACTCATTCTTTCACACATGCACGCACATCCATTAACACTCATAATATTCAAACATGCATGCACACACCAAACATTTATTTCAAAAGATAACACACACTCATTCTTTCACACACACGCGCACGCACATCCATTAACAACACTCATAACATTCAAACATGCACGCATGCACCAAACATTAATTTTAAAATATCACACAAACACACACACTTACCTTCAGCCTCGAGGTCCCAGGAGGGTTGGGACTGCTGCCTTCCCTCATTGGCGACCTCAGGTCAGCTAATGAGGGAAGGCAGCAGTCCCAGCCTTGTCACCGAGTGGGATGGGGTCAGTGAGACTGCTAACTCCACCCCACTCTGTGACGAAGTGTTACTGATTGACACTCTCCCTGGGCGCTTCAGGGCTTAAACCTAAAGCGCCCAGGTCGAAGTCAATGGGTGACACTTTCCTCATCACCCAGGGGAGGGCCTTTGCTGAGCCGAGGAGGTCACGCCCATAGGAGCTGTTCAGCAAAGTTCAGCTCAGGCAGCCAGGAGTCTGCGCAAATCATGCATGTCTCACTCCTGGCTGTCTGAGCAGAAAATGAAGAGTGTCTGTCCGGCTGACCTGTGTTCAGCCTGACAGACACTCTTCATGAGGGGCAAAAGGTGGGGGAGCGTGGCCCTTCCGCCCTAAATGACGGACCGCACCTGCCTCAGTGCATGGAATTATACTTCCAATGCTGGCAACAGTATTGGGATATGATTCCGACATGTTTGATACCTAACAAGCCTAGGTTCAGAGTTACCATTATGTAGCTGGACACAGGTAGTGATCTATGTCCAGTACATGTAAACCTTGGTGTCCAAGCACTCACGAAGTCCAGGAAAATGGAACTGGAGTTTGTGGGGGAACCTCTGCTAGTGCAGGTGGGCCCTCACACACAGGTATGTGCACCCTACCCTCTGGGCTAGAAGGACCAGACATAGGGGTGACTTATACCTGGTGCAGTGGCTTGTGGTGAAAGGTGCATGCGTCTTTTCATGCAGGCTTCAAAGGCAGGCCTGCAGTTACATTTTACATGGGCTCCCCATGGGTGGCATAATACGTGCTGCAACCCATGGGGGTCCCTGGTACCTCAATGCCCTGGGTACCATGTACTAGGGACTTACATGGGGACACCATTATGCCAAATGTGAGGTGTATGTGGTTCAAGTAACCAAGTTTAAAGGGAGAGAGCATAATCACTGGGGTCCTGGTTAGCATGATCCCAATTGAACACAGTCAAACACACTGACAACAGGCAGAAAACGGGGGTAACCATGGCAAGAAAGAGGGTACTTTTCATACACAACCCCCCTAAATGAAGGACAAAAACTCTAACCCTCTAACTCTAAACTCTTGACCGGTTGAGTCTTCATTTTGTAAGTGGAAATATCTGGAGAGTCCATCTGGATTGGAGTGGGTACTCCCAGGTCTATGTTCCACTGTATAGTCCATTCCCTGTAGGGATATGGACTGCCTTAACAGTTTGGGATTTTCATCTTTCATTTGTTTGAGCCAAAGAAGGGGCTTGTGGTCTGTCTAAATAAGGAAGTGAGTGCCAAACAAGTATGACCTCAGCTTCTTCAAGGCCCAGACCACAGCAAAGGCCTCCCTTTCTATGGCTGACCAACACGTTTCCCTGTGGGTCAACCTTCATCTTATAAAAGCTACATGTTGGTCCTGGCCCTCAGTGTTAAGTTGTGATAGCACTGCCCCAGCCCCTACCCCAAAAACCATCTGTCCGAATGATGAACTGCTTGGAGTAGAAAGGGCTTCTTAAAATAGGTGCCGAGCACATGGCCTGTTTTAGATCTTCATAAGGTTTTTGACAACTAGCTGTCCATAAAACTTTCATGGGCATTCTCTTTGAGGTGAGGTCAGTAAGATGGGCTACAATGAAGCCATAGTTCTTCATAAACCTCCTGTAATACCCAGTGAGGCATAAGAAGGCTCTCACCTGAGTTTGAGTGGCATGGGAAGTCCAATCAAAAATATTTGGAATTTTCCCTTGCAGTGGTTGAATCTGACCTCCACTTACCAGGTGGCCCAGATATACAGCCTTCCCCTGCCCTCTCTAGCACTAATAGGCCTTGATAGTGAGGCCTTCCTTCTGCAGAGCCTCCAAAACATTCCACAGGTGGACCAGGTAATCCTCTCAGGTGGAGCTAAAGATAGCTATATCATCCAGATAAGCTGCATGTTAGAAATGGGGTTTCTGGTTGGCTAGGGTATGCACCTAAGCCAGGCAGAACCCACCCACTCTAGTCAGGACAAGGGAGTTACACGTCCAAGATAACCCCTACTCACCCTCTTGGTAGCTTGGCACAAGCAGTCAGGCCTAACCTGGAGGCAATGTGTAAAGCATTTGCACAACACACATAACGCAAGCTGTATACCACAAAGTAAACACAACACTGAGCTATGTAAAAATAAACTGTATTGCACAAAACATAATTAGACCAAACATTACACATCAGTAATACCCTGCTACCTTAGCAGTTGTCAGAACGTTACACAAGTTACTAATACTCTGCAAGAATAAGCAGTTTTCACATTAGAACATGTAAGTACTCAGGATTCTGCAACATAAGCAGTAGTCAGGAATCAAAGTAAATACATGCACTTGTCATAAATACCGCACACATGCCCATAAAGGAACATTATTACATATGGCAAGTCATGAAAAATATATATATATCCTTAGGAAAAGAGCCCTAGAGCATACCACCTTCCCAGTGTCCCCAAATGTACCTGGTTCTTGTAGAACAAGGCACTGCTAGTGCCTGGAAGATCGATATAGTGGCCCCCGGCGCTCCTATGCACTCAACGGGGGCCACGCTTAGCTCCTAAGGGAGAAGGGCAGTCAGCGACCTCTCTGATTTCCTAATGGACCCCTCTTGGGGCCCATGATTTCTGGGAGGCCCCCCGGGTCCCCACTGGCCCTACCTCTAAGGGTGGCCACCAAAAATGCCCAAAGGTAAGGTACTGGGGCAATCGTGCCCCTAAGGCAGTGGCTGGGCGGAAACAAACTCCCTTTCCTCTCCCCGTGCTCTGCGTCTGGTAGACAGCCGCCCGTGTCCTCGGGCAGCTGTCAAATCAAAGGTAAGTGTGGAGCAGGGGCCTCCGATGAGGCTTTCCTCCTGCTATGGAGAGCGGCCGCACCTGACACGGTGCCCGAGCCACTCCTGGAGAGGAGGCACCAAGGATGGTGCTTGTTGGTGACCCGGGGGCGTGTCTGAAAGCGCGATTCGCCCTGGGTGCTCGGTAGGAGTGGACTTGCTCCTCTCTTCCTGCTTTTGGAGCCCCAGGGGCACTGGATAGAGCGAGACGCGCTCCGACCATAAAAAAATACACTCTGGCTGCGGCGGTGATTCTACAGCACCTGGGCTGCGGCGGTGATTCCCCCAGCGACACACTTCCAAGGGCAAATTGAGGGAATCCCTAGGAGAGCACTTACGAGGCGCTAGGGCAGTCCAGGAGGCGCTCCACTCAGCGCTGTTGCAGCCCAACGAGAGATGAAGCACCCCTCGTGAAGAATATGATTGCAGGGGTTAGGGGCCACGGCATCCTGCCCCTGGGGACTAGTGTGAAAAAGGAGCACAGGGCTGGCAGGCCCAGCTACAGTCCAGCACAAGGGTTGCAGATGGTGGCAGTTCTTTCCAGTGACCAGGCAGGTCACAAGTCAGCACAGCAGCAGCAGTCCAAGGTGGGTCCTGGTGAGTCCTTTCAGCAGCGTCCATTGTCCAGTTTCGGGTAAGTCTCTTCAAGTTCAAGAATGTCCGAATTGTGGGGAAAATTCCCCTGTACTTATACTCAGTTTGCAGTGTCTCTTGCAATGAGGAGGAGAAGGGGTTCCAACCAGTTACAACTGATTCTGGGAGTGCCCCTTTTTCTCCTCTACCACAGGCTCCAAACATCAGTGAGGGGTAAATGACCCTATTGTGCGAGGCCATGGCACGGCCTTTACAAATGCTGGTGTGCCCCGCCTCTCCCTTCTCTTGGCCCAGGAAGACCATACAATATGTAGATGCACATCTGTGACACCTCTACCCTCCCTGTGTACAGGCTGTCTGAAAAGTATGCACAAAGCCTCACTGTCAGCCTGTCCAGATGTGGATTGGAGTCAAGCTGCAAAAAAAAACAGTCTCATAAGCACTGAGAAATGCCCACTTTCCAGAAGTGACATTTCTGTAATAGTAATAAAAAATATACCTACACCAGTAAGAAGCATTTCTTATCACCATTACAACCATACAAAACATGCTTACGCTACCCCTCATAAATCAGACAACACCCCTTACACATAAGGCAGGGCATTTCTAATGCAATCCCCTGAGAAGGCAGCACTCACAGCAGTGAGAAACTGAGTAAGGTTGTTTGTCCCTACCAGGACAGGCCACGCAACCTGGCACATGCTCTGCCTTCTACATACATGGCACCCTGCCCATAGGGCTTGCTAGGGCCTACTTAGGGGTGACTTACAAGTAGTAAAAGGGGAGTTCTGGGCCTGGCAAGTAAATTTAGATTTCAGGTCCCTGTGACAGAAAACTGCGCACCCAGGCCCTGCGCTAGCAGGCCTGAGATAGGTTTGAAAGGCTATTTCAGTGTGTGGTGCAAGCAGCGCTGCAGGCCCACTAGTAGCATTTATATACAGGCCCTGGGTATAGGGATACCACTTTACAAGGGACTTATAGGTAAATTAAATATGCCAATTAGGTATAAGCCAATTATACCAATTTCCAAGGGAGAGCACATGCACTTTAGCACTGGTTAGCAGTGAAAAAGTGCTCGGAGTCATAACGTCAGCCAACAAAGGTGAGAAAAATAAGGAGGCAAAGGCAAAAAGTCTGGGGAATGACCCTGTAAGAGGGCTAGGTTCAACACTGCACTATAGGCTTCCAATCCCTGGAGGACTGTATTCACCAGCCTCCGAAATGTGTCTGGTGCATTTGTCAAACCAAAGAGCATCACAGTAAAGTGATAGTGCCCTCCAATGGTTGAAAATGCTGTCTTGGGGTTAGCATCATTTAATAATTTGATCTGCCAGTATCCAGCAGTCAAATCAAATGTGCTCAGATACTTGCAGATGCCAGTGTATCTATTAGCTCATCTGCCTTAGGGATAGAATTAGCATCTGTCTTTGTGACAGTGTTAAAACCTCTATAGTCAACACAAAACCTCATTTCTCTCTTCCCATTCTGGGACTGAGGTTTTGGGACCAGGACCACTAGGCTAGCCCTGGAGCTGTCTGAGTGCTCAATTACTCCTAGGTCCAGAATATGTTGCATTTCTTCCTTGATACCGTCTCTAACAAGGTCAGGTTGCCTTTAGATTTTACTTCTTATGGTCAAACTGTCCCCTGTATCATTGATGGGTTCACACCATGTGGTTTGTCCAGGTGTTAGAGAGAACAGTTCTCAGAAAGGCAGACATCAAGGACTACCCCATCAATTGAGCCATCAATTGCATTGTGGGAGAAGAGGTCAGGGAGAGGGTCACTCTCTTCCTCCTATCCCTCATCAGTGACCATGAGCTGGGTGATATCAGGCCTGTCATAGAAGGGCTTCAGCTGGTTCACATGTAGCACCTTGAGGGGGCTTCTAGGAGTACCTAGGTCTACCAAGTAGGTGACCTCACCCTTCTTTTCCATTACTGTGTGGGGACCAATCCACATGCCCTGGAGTCCCCTGGGAGCCACGGGCTGCAGGACCCCCACCTTCTGCCCTGCTGCTAAGCAGTCAGTACAGCCTTCTGGTCATGCCACTGCTTCTGCAGCTCCTGGCTGGCCTGAAGAATTTTAGTGGCCTTTTTCATGTACTCAGCCATCCTTGATCTGAGGCTAAGTACATAGTCTACTATGCCCTGTTTAGGGGGCTTGAGAGGTTGCTCACAGCCCTCTCTCACAGGGGCAATTTGACCCCCAACAGGGTGCCTAAAGAGAAGGTCAAACGGGCTGTAGCCCACTCCCTTCTGAGGGACCTCCCTGTAGGCAAAAAGGAGGCATGGCAGTAGGACATCCCATCTCTTCCTGAGTTTTTCAGAGAGTCCCATGATCCTGCCTCTGAGAGTTTTGTTAAATCTCTCTACCAAACTATTTGTTTGGGGATAGTAAGGGGTGGTGAACTTCTAAGTTACCCCACACTCCTTCCACATGGTTTTGAGATATGCAGACATGAAGTTGGTACCTTTGTCTGACACCACCTCGTTAGGAAAGCCCACTCTTGAGAAAATTCCCAGGAGGGCTTTTGCCACTGCAGGAGCTGTAGTGGTCCTTAAAGGAATAGCTTCTGGGTACCTGGTAGCATGGTCTACCACCACCAGAATAAATCTGTTCCCAGAGGCTGTGGGCGGGGCGGGGGGCAACAATATTCACACCAACCCTCTCAAAGGGAACCCCATCCACTGGAAGTGGAATTAAAGGAGCCTTTAAGATGCCACCTGTCTTTCCACTGGCTTGACAAGTAACACAGGAGCGACAAAACTCCTTAGTGTTTTCTGACAGGTGGGGCCAGTGAAAGTGATGTACAAGTTTGTTCCAAGTCTTAATTATTCCCCAGTGACATGCCAGGGGAATATCATTTGCCAGGGTCAACAAAAATTCTCTATATTGCAGAGGGACTACCAATCTCCTAGTGGCACCAGGTTTGGGGTCCCTTAGCTCTGAATACAAGAGGTTGTCTTCCCAGTACACCTTCTGGGTGCCTCTGACACCCCCTGCCTCCTGACTGACATCTTGCTGCCTCAGGTCCTGCAGTGTGGCACACGATCTTTTGCGCCATACTGAATTCCTCCCTGGCAGGCCCCCCCTGCACCCCAGAGCTCAGCTGTGCCAGACTGGAGCTCCTCTGGTGTAGGTTGTGCCAAGGGAGTAGATTCCTCCTTAGATGGAGAATTCTCACTGGAGGTTGGGGTAAGGTGCACCTTTTTACCGTTCCTACCCTTAGGTTTTAGAAGCTCTTGGGCCACTGTTCCAGGTTCCAAGTTTCCTTGATCTTTTTGCCTTTTGGCATGTGCTCTAGTGAGGGCGAAGATATGCCCTGGGATGCCCAGCATTGCTGCATGGGCCTGTAACTCCACTTCAGCCCAAGCTGAGGCCTCCAAGTCATTCACTAGTAGACACTCTACAGGTAGCTCTGTGGACACAACAACTTTCTTAGGACCAGTAACCTCACCCCACCCAGCTGAAATCAACAACTATCATGGGGTGGCATACAGTGTTGTTATGAGCATCCGTCACTTGGTACTGGTGACCAAGTGGGTGTTGCTCAGGGGACACCAGTTTTTCAGTCACCATAGTCACACTGGCACCTATCTCCCTGTAGGCTTCTGCCTCTGCCTAAACACCATTTATCAAAGGCTGCTGCCAGAGGATGCACAGCCGGGGAAGTGTTGCAGAAGCTGGAAGGAGCCGTGGAAACAATGTTGCAAGCAGAGTCTTTGTCGTGGATGCAGATTGTCGGTTCCTGGAGGGTCCAGTCACAGTTCCAGTGCCTAGAAGTCGAAGCAGATGTTGCAGAGGAGTCCTGCTGGAATCTTGCAACCCGAATCGGAGTACTCTCCTCAGAGGAAGACCGTAAATAGCCCTGAAAGGGAGATAGGTCACCTAACCAGGTGATCACTTATCAGGAGGGGGCTCTGACGTCACCTGCCTGACCTGGCCACTCAGATGCTCCCAGAGGCCTCTGCCCACCTTGGATTCAAGTTGGCAGATTCAGGAAAGTAGCCTCTTTCTAGGTTGGTTACACCCATTTTTGGCCTGTTTGTCAGTGTGTTTGACTGTGTCTAGTGGGATCCTGCTAATCAGGACCCCAGTAGTTATGCTCTCTCCCTTACATTATGGTTGTCGCATACTGGTATCCCAGTATGTCACCCACAATTGGCATACTGGTGCCCCCTTATAAGTCCCTAGTATATGGTTCTTAGGTATCCAGGGCATTGGTGTTCCAGGGGATCACTATGAGCTGCAGCATATCTTTTGCCACCAATAGGGAGCCCATGCAAAAGCTTTTGCAGGACTGCCATTGCAGCCTGCGTAAAAAGGTGCATGCACTCTTTCACTACTATTTACACTGCACCAGGTCATTGATAAGTCGCCCCTATAGCAGGCCCTCCAGCCCTGAGTGCAGGGTGCAGAGTACCTGTGTGTGTGAGGGCACCCCTCGCTGGCAGAGGGGTCCCCACGACCTCCACGACCATTTTCCCTTTGTGAGTGAGGGGACCCCATTTTACACATGTTCTGGACATAGGTCACTACCTATGTCCTGCTACTTAATGGTAACTCCGAACATAGGCATGTTTGGTTTCAAACATGTTGGAATTATACCCCAAGGCTTTTGCAAGCATTGGTTGTATGTTTCAATGCACTCTGGGAGCACCTCAGAGGGCCCCCAGTATTGCCATTCCAGCTTCTGCCACCTCTTAGACAGGTTTCTGCCCTCCTGTTGCTTGAAAAGCTCGAACCTAGGGAGGCAGAACAAGGGATTTCCTTTGGGAGAGGGGAGTTACAACCTCTCCCTTTGGAAATAGGGGTAGCCTTCCCACGCCACTGGAAGTGCTTTGAAGGGCACATTTGGCACCCTCCTTGCATAAACCAGTCTACACCGGTTCAGGGACCACCAGCCCCTGCTCTGGTGTGAAATTGCACAAAGGAAAGGGGACTGACCACTCCCCTGTCCATCACCACCCCAGGGGTGGTGCTCAGAGCTCCTCCAGAGGTTTTCCTGGATTTGCCATCTCGGATTCCAAGTTGTCAAGAAACTCTGAAAGCATCTGAGTGGCCAGTACCAGCAGGTGACGTCAGACACCCCCTGATAGTTGCTTAACTGTTTATCTGAACAATCCCCCTATCAGGTCTATTTAGTGACTCTCCTTTGGATGGTTCTGCAGATTTTGATTGCAAGATTCCAGCAGGAATCGTGTGCATCCTCAACTTCAACTTCTCACTGAAGAAACTGTATCTGAACCCTCCAGGAACTCTACAAACTGCAACAAAGATGCAAAGTCGACTTCTGTAACACTGTATCTTCAGCTCCTACCAGAAACTGCAACTGTTTACTGGTCGTGCATCCTCAGAGGACAGCCTTTTTTCAGCCTGCACCAGAAGAGCAAAGAAATCTCCCTTGGAGTGAAGGAGTCACTACCCTGCTGCAGCAGGCACCTACTGCAACGACGACCGGCTGTGTGGATCCCCTCTCCTGCTGAGCTGTGTGGATCCTGCATCACGAGTGGTGGACTGAAGTGGTCCTGACGATGGTCCTGACTTCCTACTGTTCAACTTTGGTGAAGGTAAGAGCTTGCCTCCCCACGCAAGACAGTACCCCGTGCACCGTGTGTTTTGCAGTTGCCAAGGCTTGTTGGCAATTTTCTACTAAGTTCTTTGTGCACCGTGCAGCTCCGGACCCTAGCACTCTATCCTGCAACGCACATCTTCCTGAGTGGTTCTCCGGCGGTGTGGGAACCTTTGTCATAGTGCTGCGTGAACCTCCTTTCGCACCTCCT
This sequence comes from Pleurodeles waltl, assembly GCF_031143425.1. NCBI lineage: Eukaryota > Metazoa > Chordata > Amphibia > Caudata > Salamandridae > Pleurodeles > Pleurodeles waltl. The sequence continues at coordinate 1,130,759,673 of NC_090439.1, forward strand.
TTGTCTCCATGCTGTGGGACTCTTGTATGTGCTGCCTGGGCTTCTGTGGGCTCTCTGAGTTGCTGAGAGCTCCCTCTGACTCCCCCACCAGGGTCGAGTTCACCTGGTCCTTCCTGTCCAGGGCAGCGCCATTTTCTGCTAACCACGAGCTTTGCGTGTGCCAAGGCTTGTTGGCAGATTCCAGCAATGCAAACCAGACTGCAATCCTCCATCTGGTGTGGGACATCACTTGCAGTAACCAGAAACCCAAATATGTCGTCTTGGGTGCAGTACTGACTGTTCTTCTTCACCAGTGGTTCTTTTACACCTTCATGCGGGTTAGCAGGTGCTCCTGTTCTCCCTGGACTGTTCTGTTCTTCTTGGACTTGGTCCCCTTCTTTCACAAGTCTTCAGGTCCAGGAATCCACTATTGATGTCTTGCACACTCTTCTGGTTCTTGCATATATTCTTTCTAATTTTTCTGTGTTTTCTGAGAAAGTTACTGTGTTCTACTCATGCTTTCCTGGGCTCTGGGGTGGGTTCTATTACTTACCTCTGGTGTTTACTAATACTGCCAGCGCCCCTCTACACATTACACTTGCCTAGGTGGGAAACCGACATTCACATTCCACTTTCTTAGTATATGGTTTGTGTTCCCCATAGGCACATTTCTAACTATTGCGCCTGTTCTTGCATACTAGAGTATATAATTTGTGTATTACTTACCTCCTAAGGAAGTTTGATCTCTATGGTATTTTTGCCATTTGTGTCACTAAAATAAAGTACCTTTATTTTTGTAACACTGAGTATTTTCTTTCATGTGTGTGAGTACTGTGTGACTACAGTGGTACTGCACGAGCTCTGCATGTCTCCTGCACAGCTACAGCTACCTCTAGAGAACCTGACTTCTAGACACTGCCTACATATCACTAATGAGAGATAACTGGACTTAGTATAAGGTGTAAGTACCATAGGTAACCATTACAAACCAGGCCAGCCTCCTACAGCAGGCTCAAGGGACCCTCTGGAGGAGCTGTGAGCACCACTCCTGTGGTGGTGATGGGCAGGGGAGTGGCTACTCCCATTTCCTTTGTCCAATTTTGTGCCAGAGCAGGGAATGGGGGTCCCTGAAGTGGTGTAGACTGGTTTATGCAGGGAAGGCACCAAAATGTGTCCTTCAAAGCATTTCCAGTGGCTTGAAGAGGCTACCCCTCCAAAGCCTGTTACACAAATTTCCAAAGGGAGAGGGTGTAACACCCCTTCTACCAGGGAAATCCTTTGTTCTGCCATCCTGGGCTTGAGCGTTACAAGCAACAGGAGGACAGAAACCTCTCTGAGAGGTAGCATCAGCTGGGGCTGCCTGGAAAACCTCAGAAGGCTGGAATGGAAATACTGGGGGTCCTCTAAGGAGTCCCCAGAGTGCATGGAATCATACAACCAATGCTTGCAAAAGCCTTGGGGTATGATTCCAACATGTTTGATACCAAACATGCCTATGTTCGGAGTTACGAGTATGTAGCTAGACATAGGTAGTGCCCTATATCTAGTATGTGCGTAAAATGGGGTCCCTGCACTCACAAAGTGTGGGAAATGGTCCTGAAGGTCATGGGGACACCTCTGCTAGTGCACACTCAGGTACTCTGCACCCTGCCCTCAGGGCTGGAGGGCCTGCTATAGGGATGACTTATCAGTGATCTGGTGCAGTGTAAATGGCTATAAAAGAGTGCATCCACCTTTTCACACAGGCTGCAATGGCAGTCCTGAGAAGCCTTTGCATGGGCTACCCATGGGTGGCAAAAGATATGCTGCAGCCCATAGTGATCCCCTGGAACCCTAATGCCTTGGGTACCTAAATACCATGTACTAGGGACTTATAAGGGGGCACCAGTATGCCAATTGTGGGTGAAACACTGGGTTACCAGTATGTAACAACCATAATTTAAGGGAGAGAGCATAACTACAGGGTCCTGATTAGCAGGATCCCAGTGAACACAGTAAAACACACTGACAAACAGGCCAAAAGGGGGGAGGGGGGTAACCAAGCTAGAAAGAGGCTACTTTCCTACACAACACCCTCCACCCCCCAAATGAATTTAATAAGGCTAACCTTGGCCAGTTGAGACTTCATTGTCTAAGTGGTGATAAGTGTGAGTAGCTCTACAATAGAATGGTTACTCCCTTTATCATCCACCATGTGGTCCCTTCCCAGTGGGGAGGTGAACCTCCCTGTTTGGTTACTTTTAGCTAAAGAACACTGAAACTGTGAACCCTGGGATTCTCTGTGTTTAAGGTTAGAAAAACGTTTGAAAGTGGGGTTGGATGTCTGTCCCTGGGCCCCTATGTTAGGACAGCGTTACTGTCCTAAGGGTTGTAATGCAAGACAGGAATACTGTCTTAGGCTAGAGCAGGGCAAAATGTTTGTTACCATGGCTCTAAAGGAAGACAGGGCTGCTGTCCTTTTTGGGGTAGAGCAGGACAGAGTTGCTGTCCCAAGGGCTCTATATAACGTCAGGTGTGCTGTCCTATGGGTTTAGAGGTAGTGCATGGGTGCTGCACTAAAGTTTGTCTGGGAGGGCTGGAGCGTTGCTCTATATTTTCATAGACAGGGCAGGGTTGCTGTTTTGTTTTAGGATTCCCACAGAGAAGTACCTTTACCTCTCGGAGCTCGGCTGTGGTAGCTTTTGACTCCTTTGATACAAACCCCACCCTAGGAGTGGTGTATCCCACCACAGGAATGATATCCTTAGTGGTAGGGTGGGTAGGGCATCCTTTGATATCCTTTTTATCTTTGTTCTGATGAGAATCCTGAGGTTTCAGGGCTTCTTCCATTCTTTGCTTTTTAATCTCTCCTGAAATTAAAGGAAACAATTCCTTGGGTATACCCAGCATGGATGCATGGGTATGAAACTCTATTTCAGCCCAATCTGAGGCTTCTAGGTAATTTCCTAGGAGACAGTCTACAGGTAAGCTAGGTGACACTACCACCTGCTCAGGGCCAGTAACTCCAGCCCAACTGAGTTGTACTACAGCTAAAGGAAGGAGCTGAGTGGAATTGTTGACATCAGTAACTTGGTACTTTTGACCAAGTAGGTGTTGTGCAGGTGACACTAAGTTTTCAGTGACTAAAGTGATACTGGCACCTGTGTCCCTGTAGGCCTGGGCCTCAACACCATTTATCTGAATGTGCTTCTTGTACTTATCCATGTTAAGGGGACAAGCAGCTAAGGTGGCAAGGCCAATGCCACCTGGTGAGATAGAAACTGTCTTGGGGGTTTCTACACCTACCCCAGTTTCTATTATGGACCCAAATGTGACTGCAACTGCACCTTTGCTTTGACTATTGCCAGTAGTCCCACCTTTATTACTATTAATACCACTACTACTATGAAGGGCACTAGAAGCGGATGTAAAGTTAGTAGTGTTAATAGGCTCAGGGCCTTTTCCTGGGCAGGATTTGTCCCCTTGCCTATGCCTTTTACCTCTACACACATAGCACCAAGGTGTTTTAGTGAGTGCAGAAGAAGAAGAGGAAAAGGTGTTATTCCCACCTCCAGAGGAGTTTTGTGAACCTAATGAGGAGTCTTTACTCTTGTCCTTGTCCCCACCCTTGTCCTGAGGCTTACCACCTTCTTTCTTCTTGTCCTTGTCACCCCCTGTATGAGCTTTTCTGCTCACTCTTGTTCTGCCCTATTTTCTGCCTTCTTTCCCAAGTATTGGGGAGAGGTCAGATCTGAATATACCAAGCTACTGGTGCAACAAGTCAGACACACCATTATTTAAAATATGCTCTCTCAGCAACAGATTGTACAAACTCTCATAATTAGACATTTTGTTGTCATGTAACCAACGATCTAAAGCTTTAACAGAGCAGTCCACAAAGTCAACCCAATCCTGTGAGGCCTCTTTCTTGGTCTCCCTAAACTTGATCCTATATTGTTCAGAGGTGAGACCAAAACCTTGCAAAAGAGCTGTTTTTAAAATACTGTCGTTGTCTGCATCCTCCTCTCTGAGAGTGAGAAGTCTATCCCTCCCCTTGTCAGAGAAGGTCAATCAAAGAATAGCAGCTCCCCATCGGTGGCATAATACATGTTGCAGCTGGTGGGGATCCCAGGGTACCCCAATGCCCTGGTTAACTGGGTACCATATTTCAGGGACCTACATGGGGGCAGCAGTATGCCAAATGTGGGGTGTATGTGGTTCAAGTAACTAAGTTTAAAGGGAGAGAGCATGATCCCTGGGGTCCTGGTTAGCCTGGATCCTAGTGAACACAGTCAAACACACTGACAACAGGCAGAAAATGGGGGAACCTATGCCAAGAAAGTGGGAACTTTCCTACATTACTCCACATAAAAAGTGCAATGCCAGTCAGTGAAGAAATACAGAAAATGGCACATTGATGATACCAAGCCCACTACATCTTACACTCTCCTCATTGAATCCAGCAATGGTCAACCTTCAAAGCCCAACTTCCTCTTCCAAACTGACGCCAGAGCACCCAACAGGGGAACCCTCGCGTGCAGACCCCTGGATTCACGAACTGCCTTCTGAAGGCCCCTGCTGACCTCATTGCCCACCTAGCCATCAACTCGACAGACTACATATTCTTAGGAGATATGAATTTCCAACTCGACGACCACCAACAATCACAGCTCCACCAACTTCCTGGACAACCTAAACAACATAGGATTCAAACAACTAGTCACTGTAGGAGGCTGGCTTGGTTTGTGGTGGGTACCCTAGGTACACACACCTTATACCAGGTCCAGTTATCCCTTATTAGTGAAATGTAGACAGTGTTCTAGCAGCTTAGGCTGTCTAGAGGTAGCTGTAGCTGTAGCTGAGCAGCTTAGGCTGAACTAGGAGACACGCAAAGCTCCTCAAATACCACTATAGTTACACAGTACTTATACAGTATAATAGACAATACTCAGTGTTACCAAAAATAAAGGTACTTTATTTTGGTGACACAAGGCCAAAAATATCTTAGAGGCAATACTCCTTCCGGAGGTAAGTATTATACACAATATATACACTAGAGACCAAAGTCAGGTAAGTAAATAGGCATAGAATAGTGCAAACAGTAGAAAATACAATAGGATGCAATAGGCCTAGGGCAGAGGTCTTCAAACTTTTTGATGCCGGGACCCCCTCTTAAAAAAAGTTAGGTGTAAGGACCCCCTCCTGATTAAAATGTCTTGAACCAGGTACTCCTCATCATCAACAATAATAAACATCCCCATTTTGCACAGCAAATCATTTTTACTGTGAGGAAATAATATTAAACAGTGTTTAGCAAATCAAAGATCAGTGAGTGTGGGGGCGTGGTCAAGGGTGTGGCTAAAAACAAAGGTCCTCATTTATTAGGAATTGACATGGGGCAGAGCTGCAAGTCTTCTTGCTACACTGCCACACTCCAATACAAAAGGGAAGGAATGGACCGTCTTTATGAAATACAGCACATTTCTGTCCTTTCCCCCTGTGCTGGCGCACAATTGCTGCCTAGTGCCAACATAGGCAGCATTGTATTTGTGCAGGAAGGGGCACCTTCCTGCACAAAAATAATCCAGAAAGGCATTGTACCTCTTTCTACATGTGTGGCAGATAGCAGCACACATGGAAAGAGAAAAACAAGGAGCAATTAAAACATTTCTCCGCTTTATGGGTGCTCTGGGGAGATGTAAGGTTTTGGTACTACTCCAGTTTACGTGATTTTGTAAATCTGGGTCAGTGCCCAAATCCATCTGTGTTGCATAGGAACACCCACCACTACACCCGTGGAACGCCTCCTTGACGCAAAGTAAGGCAATGCAGCGACTTGCACTGACTTGCCTTACTCCATATCTACAAGGCCGTTCAATCCACTCAGGGTGGCTTTGAGTCAGCTCATAGGTACGATTGAGATGCTTGTGATGCTGGAGCATCAAAAAAAGTGATGCTCCACCAGCGCAAGCCTCCCATAAATAAACCCAAAATATTCTCTACATTTTTTTTTAAGTCTTTCACCGCCAGGTAGCTACATATAAAATAATAGCCAGCTGAAATGAAAAATAAGTAAAATAAAGTTGTTACTCATTGGGAAATGCACTGTAGTGCATTATGAAACCTCTATTGCTTAATGCACTGCAGAGGTCTGTGTTTAACCGGAGAGCAACAGAACTAAGGCCCATATTTATACTCTTTTTGCGCCGCGTTTGCGTCATTTTTTGACGCAAAAGCGGCGCAATGGTACAAAATACAATGGCATTTTGCAAGTTTGCGCTGTTTTTGCGTCAAAAAACGACGCAAATACGGCGCAAAAAAAGTATAAATACGGGCCTAAATCTTTGTTAGTACAGTTGAGAATAGTGACTTGTGTATTTTTAGTGCCATGAGGTCACAGCCTGTGACAGAAAGCACTGTGAATATATAAAAAGGCATTATTTTATACTTGCATTGCATACAATATAATATAGGCCACTACAAAAACGTTTATTATAAAACTGTGCTTCCAAAATGTGGATTTAAGTAATATCAGAGCATATACAATACCTTTTTTTTGTTTAGTAGCTGTCCCTTCAACACCTCCAGGTGAAGTGAGCACTGTGTAAATACAATTACAATTAAAAGCATGCACTTCACAGCTCAGTTGTTAACTCTTCGCACTACCCCTCAAAAAAAAAAAATGTTTGTCCTCACAAAGCTTTGATCATTTAAAGCTGCTCCCAAGCACCCTTTACATTTGCAGATCAGCTTGTAGGGCACATTTGCTTTTCATTCAGGAAGCAGAAGCCCTGGGCTGAAAGTCTCCTCAGCTGTTTGTGCGGCTTTCACAGCACAGGAGACTCAAATTAAAGTTCAGCTGAGGCATTTTAAGGATCAGCTGGGGGAATGTGCGACCCCCTTTTCAGGTCTCCACGGCTCCCCTGGGGGTCCCGACCCCCAGATTGAAGACCTCTGGCCTAGGGGCAACACAAACGATATACTAAGAAAGTGGAATGCGAATCACGAATTCCCCCCTAGGGAAGTGTAGTGTGTAGTGGTGCGCTGTGAGTGTAAGAAAACACCAAACGGAAGTAAAATACCCCACCCCAGAGCCCAGGAAAGTAGGAGAAAGTACTGCAAGTTTCCTCAGGACACACTATAAGTTATGATAAAAGTTATTGCAAGAACCAAGCAAGACTGCAAGCAACAAAATGGTGGATTCCTGGATCTCAAGACCTGTGAAGAGAGGAGACCAAGCTAAGAAGTTGCAGAAGATTCCAGGAAGGACATGAGCCCCTGCCAACCTACAAGATGGTGCAAAAGAGGATTCTCCGGTTAGAATCAATCTGCAGAAGAGCACCAAAGAAGATGGCTGCGGGTTCCTGCGTGGTGCAGGAGATGTCCCCCGTCAAGGTGTTGGATGCAGGCTGTTTGCATCGCTGGATTCCTCCATCAAGCCTCGGTTCAAGCAAGGTCGCGGTTTCCATCAAAATGGCGCTGCTGTAGGAGGCTGGCCTGGCTTATAGTGGGTACCTTGTGGTACTTACACCCTGTGCAAGGTCCCGTTATCCCTTATTAGTAGAATAGAGGTGTTTCTAGCAGCTTAGGTGGATAGAAGGTAGCTATGGCAAAGCAGCTTAGGTTCAACTAGGAGACATGCAAAACTCCTACTATACCACTTATATCATATAGCACAATATCATAAGAAAACACAATACTCAGAGTTACTAAAAATAAAGGTACTTTATTTTTATGACAATATGCCAAAAATATCTCAGAGAATACCCTCACTTAGGAGGTAAGTAATATACACAAGTTATATGTACACAAACCCAAAACAGGTAAGTAACAGTAAGAAAAGTAGTGCAAACAATGTAGGATCACAATAGAATGCAATAGGCAAACATAGGTCTAGGGGCAACACAAACCATATACTCCAAAAGTGGAATGCGAATCACAAATGGATCCCAGACCTATGGGAGCTTGTAGAGGGTCGCTGGGACTGTAAGAAAACAGTAAGGGTATCCAAAATACCCCACCCCAAGACCCTGAAAAGTAGGAGTAAAGTTACCC